>NC_092566.1:12395000-12995000 GCF_037975245.1 Apostichopus japonicus | reverse complement strand
ATGTAATAGAGAAGGAATATTGTTAAATTTCTTGATCAATTCAGAGACAGACAGTGCAATGAAGAGAGACCAACATTTAACAAGCACCCCCTAGATAATGAGTAATAAAGTGACACTCTGATTTAAACAGGTTTAAACACAGAGAATTACAAGGACTGAAAACACATTCAAGGAATCACATATTGTGTCAAGCAACAAACTGATCCCAAAACCACGAAATGGCAGTATTCATGGGATTTATCTGCGCAAAAATTGTTTACTAATCATTTAATACTCAAGTCACCAATTACAAAATAATTCATTAAAAACAGACATATTAATACTTTTGAAAATATGTGGAACAACTACCAAGACGTGTTTCTCCATAAGTATATAAATATATATTACATACAGAGGAATTAATTATTCACATTATACTTAATTATATCAATAAGAGACAGATCTATATCCATTAACATGATAATTAGACTCATTCCAATCATTCTAAATACTGCAAGAAGAATCAATAGACTTTCTTTTCAAACGATTTGTAAATCTGCATAAATTAGAGAGCATGGAACAGACAGAAAATAATTGATTTTGAATGGAAAGTCCTAAATTGGATTTCTAATGAAAACTTTAAACACATCCGCACAATGCATTGAGGTTTCAATGACATTGTTACATTAGACTTTTGCTTGTTCACCAAAACTAAATCTTATAATATAAATGTCCTGAACCACTACTTTGATGTATAATTACACCATGACATGATAAACACAGGTCAGTCTACTGTACATGACAATACACACCTCCACCAAAACCAACAGGCATCTTGTACTCAATATGGCAAATCCATATACCATGTATGAGAAGTATCCATGATTCTACGTTAAGATATCATGTTAAAAATGTTTCTCTGACCCAGTTGACCTTTGACCTCCACCAAAGACACTTGAGTTCTTCTATTAATATAATTCATCCACATGTCAAGCATGGCAAGTATTTTTGCTTCCTAATTGATATCGTGTTTACAAGGTTTTCAATATTTGACTTTGGCGACCTCAGATGACCTCCACTAAACTTGACAGAGTAAGTCTATTGAATATACACATCCACATGATGAGTACAGAAGTATCCAGTCATCTTATCTTGAGATATCCTGTATACAAGGTTTTCAGTGTGTGATGTCTGGTACCTCAGATGACCATTGACCTCTAAAAAAAACTATGTCAGGCTTCTGCTTCTCAATATGATGCATCTACATGCTAGGAATTGAAAATTATCCATGTATCGTATTGTGAGATATACTGCTTACAAGGTTTTGAGTGTGTGACATATGGTGTCCTCAGATGACCATTAAACTCTATTAAAAATTAAAAGGGTCTTCTAATCAATTTGACGCATACACATGCCAAGTATAAAAAACATTTGTACTTCTTACCAGGAGATGTCGTGTTTACAATGTTTTCAGCGTTTGACCTCTAGTGACATCAGACAACCTTGACCTCAACCAAAAACAATACGATTCTTCTACTCACTCTATTGCATCCACATGTTAAGTATGAAAAGTACCCATGCTTCCTACCTTGAGATATCATGTGTACATGATTTTCTGGTGATCTCAGATGACCTTTGACCTCCACCAACAAACAAAAGGGTTCTTCTACTTGATATGGGACATCTACATGCCAAATATGAAAAGTATTCATGTTTCATATATTGAGATAACATGTTTACAAGCTGGGCATCACACACATACACACCCACACCATCATGACCACAAATGTTTTATTTTTTCATCAAAACCAAAAGATAACATTACCTCTGATAAGCTGAACCCATACGGAGGATTCACAAATTGTGGTGCGTTGTCATTGATATCGTTCACTTCCACATAGACAGTGTAAGATAATTCACGCTAAGAAGTAAAAACAAGAAATTTAGACCATAACAAAATGTATATCAATGGTTAAGTTGAGCATAATGAGCAGCATTTACAATTGCCTTTCCTGTGTTCCACCAAATATATATAAATATATTGCATACATGGCTTGTGTTCCACAGAAGAATGATATTATATTACAATTTCTATTTCACAACAGCAACCTGCAATAACGTTAGCACAGTTTGGCATCTGGGGAAGTTTTGGCAGACAAAAAACATAAATTTGAAAGTCCAAAGAAATGATTGGCTAAGATCATGGGATTGGAAGCCCTAACCTCAAGATCCTCTGCTATATGAACTGAGCTATCCAGGCCTTTAAATAGTTGGTGGCATACCCTATCACCATTTCCATAACCATAAAAACTGGTAGCTCACATAAACAGGCATCACAAGCTACAATATGAAACTGACAAGGAAATTATTTCAGTCAATATTTCTTTAGAAACTAATATCAAAGATAAAATGGTAAACAAACTTACTGTATCTTCACCAGTCAAGGGTTCACAATTAACATCAACTCTCAATTGTTCAACTCTTGACATTATCTGTGAAGTGAATCAGCATAAAGGGATTTATTTATTAACATGGTCAATCAAACAGTACAAATATGAGTTCATTACAGCTAGAGAAATCCAAACAAATATAGTACTGGTGTGGTCTGTTGATGTGTAGTTTTATCCAGCTATACATTCATCTCTTGAGAAAGAATCAACATAAATTTGGAATGATTGAATTCATAATTTCTTGAAAGACCTTAATTAATATCCAGATTTGATACCATATTAGAAGGTATGTTAAACTGGCAATACAGTATGTGCCTTACATTTTTCCAGACATCTTTCTTTCTTTCTTTATTATATTTAATACTTTTAGATCAGTAATGCTGTTAGTGTGGTCCTGCTCTACATACCTAATAATGATTAAGCCTCATTGCTTAACAATGATTGTCAGTACTAAATTACCTTTGTTATCTCCTTGCAGTATCTGTCTGTTAAGATGACCAATATTACAGTATATTGACTATTTGCTGTTCAAGTGACACCAATTCCATTTACTGTCACTCTAGGCTAGGAGAATTTCCAGTGATGATAATTTTCTCATTAATTTTATGCCCACATAAACTTGGGAGAAATTTGTCCATGTTTAATCAAAATGTTACCATGGAGTCCATTGAGACTTTCAAAATAAAGGAACACATGTACATTAAGCAAAACAGTACATATTACGCAAGTTGCAGTGAGTTACTGCACATGTCCAATTTTTAAATGGTACAGTGTAACCTTGGAAATCTTTTCTTCAAAATTGTTTGTTTTGAGATACAAATAACAAGTTGCCATGGAAACAAACAAAGTAGGCTTTCCTCCAAAAAAGGTGTGCCAATTTCTATGTAAAGATACACTTTCTATAATTTCCTTACAAAGAGAACAAAATAAACCATACTTATGAAGTATTATTAGCATATTTATTGCATCTAAAAATAATTAATTTTAAACAAATTTCATGCATAAATCAAGTCTAATAACATATAAAAGCATAGTTCAGAAGGATTTTCTTGACCTGTAACAGAGGATTTCAACTCTGTATATCTTGTAAGGAGACATGGCAGTAGGAGAAAGTTTCAATAACGGTATACTGACCTGACAAGATATTCCGGTATATATGTTCCGCGCAATTTACCGATCTGCGCTATCTTAAGATTGCGCTGCGCGTTCTTAGGATCCTATAATTGCGCACCGATCTTAAGATTGCGCAAGCTGTTAATAGCAAGCTGCTAGTGTTAACTGTAGGCCTATACAGGAAAGAACATGGGAGGAGGGGCCAAGTTTTTTTTTTATATCAAACACATCAAATTCTACGCAACACAAAATGAATAAATATGGGTAGCCAAATGAGGGCAAACAGATTTATCAAATTCTCCTTCAGTTTACTGAGAACAAAGTACATAGCATCTGCTATAATTAAGAAATAAACAGACACACATACTCACATCAATACAACAATAACGGTATACTGACCTGACAAGATATTCCGGTATATATGTTCCGCGCAATTTACCGATCTGCGCTATCTTAAGATTGCGCTGCGTGTTCTTAGGATCCTATAATTGCGCACCGATCTTAAGATTGCGCAAGCTGTTAATAGCAAGCTGCTAGTGTTAACTGTAGGCCTATACAGGAAAGAACATGGGAGGAGGGGCCAAGTTTTTTTTTATATCAAACACATCAAATTCTACGCAACACAAAATGAATAAATATGGGTAGCCAAATGAGGGCAAACAGATTTATCAAATTCTCCTTCAGTTTACTGAGAACAAAGTACATAGCATCTGCTATAATTAAGAAATAAACAGACACACATACTCACATCACTATCAATGGTATCTGTCAGTCTAAGAAGACTCAGCTCTGCATCAATATATACATATTTGTTATCTTCAAACCCTTCCTTTAAGGATAAGCTGATGTTTGGATCATTCTCACCAGCGAAACCTTCAAATGGCAGATACCCAATCGATGTCCCTAAAAATGCAACATGAATCCATTTGTATCATAATTAAACTGTATGTGAAATCTTACTGTGGCATTCACACCTACTACATAGACTGGAGTAATATGAGGCACGAATTGTCAAAGAATTAGGTTATGAAAATTAATCCAGAGAAACTTAATGGTGCTGAAATATTCTTCTTAAATATACTGTTATATATAGCTTGACTGCAATGTGTCTTTATGGAACAATAAAACTATTAAGGTCATGTAACAGCTTGGAAAAGTATCAAAGCAATGCATAGACAAAATGTAGTTAAAGGATGTGCCTCACAGGGGGGGTATGGCAAGCCATATGTGCAATAATTCTATAAGCCGAGTTTATGGCCGTTAAATTCTGTTTTACAACTTGATAAACTCAGTTTATCGAATGGATAACCGTGTTTTTCGCGATTAACTCAGTTTATCGAACGAAAAGCAGGGTTACCAAGATAAACTAAGATTATCAGTGATAAACCGAGTTTATCAAATGGGAACTATGTTTTTGCTCAATAAACTAAGTTTATCGATAATCTCTGTTTATCGATAAACTTAGTTTATCAATAAACCAAGTTTATCAAATTGGATATGGCAATAATGTGCAATAATTCCATAAACCGAGTTTATTGCTGTTAACTCTGCTTTTCGCTCAATAAACTGAGTTTATGGCAAAAACATGGTTATCCAGTGAAAAAACAGAGCTGCACATGTGGCTTGCCAATTGGGGGTGGATAGAGACATTGAACCTGTGAGCCACATCACTTTGTTCTTATTGCAATATACTCATTAGTGTTGTTTCCACAGTAATTCCAGGTGAGATTAAATTATCCAAGTCATTTGGTCAGTATAATAAGCAATTTGGGTTCACATCTGTGTGTCAGTTACTAAATATAATGATACATGGTTCTAATTACCTGGTAGAGATTCTTCATCAATGTTAAATATTAGGAATTCGTCATCACTTCCATCATTTCTGGAACAAACTGCAAAAACATAAAACAGGCAATGGATAGTTGAGAATAGTTCTAACTACAGGTATGGAGTAAGTGTGTTGATATAATGAGAATTGAGATACAGTACATACTGCAGTCATACAGGCTCTGTTCTCTGTTAACAGTATGGATGGACTTATACAAACTCTGATGGGTATATCTTGTGATGTAGAACAAATATGTTATTATTTTTTTCCTAAGAAACTAAAAAGTTACCAATATTATTCATTAACTACATAGCTCATTTAATAAATGAATGGTAGCATTAGGTCTATTAAATTTAACATGACTAAAATCTAAGTAAAGGAAGCATGAGTTTTGCGGACATCACTGTCTACATTGAGTGTACAATAACTATAATTTTTTAACCTTGGGAGAAGTAATTAACTTGACAGGAAGATATGCATGTCAGTTGAAATAATCAACAAAGAATGAAAGAACAGAAAAATGAAAGAAAACTCACCATTTATCTCTTGCCCTATAAATGCAAACAGAAAAAAACAAATTAAAGAATCTTTAAAAGAAATATGTATCTGTCACTGTCCTTAAATCTGGATATTACTATAAGTCATGAATAACCATGATCCTAAACCATCCATCACCCAATCATGCACACCCTAGCTGGGAAATATTCTGTTGAACCAAACGTTTCAATGTTGTACAAGTTGTGAAAAATGTCTACAGTACATAATAAACTCATATAGAAATGGAGAATAGTAACTATAACAGCTCCAGTGTTGCAACTTAACTAAACTTGTATATGATACTTGTATATGTCGTCCAGTAACAGAGTTGTTGACAATTGACAATGATCATGGACGTTAAATATGAATCTAAGAGACTGACGGTCAGCTGCGGCTTTGATAAGCCAATGAGGCTTCTTTGCGAGTTCCTGCTTGCATGAGGATCTAAAATACATACACATGTACAAACATACCCTACCAAGTCATTTCAAACCTTGGAAGTAAAATATGCTGGCTCGATCTGCGCACAATATGATATTTGCTCTAAACTCATTTTGTACTTCAATATTTGCAATAAATTTCCGATTTAAGCACTGTATGTTAGTGTAACATAATAATATTCCAACTTTCATTATGAATGATGTTCATATCAGTAAATTACAAAGAAGGACCACATCTATAATTAATAAAATGTTCCTTATTTAGTACTAAATGATACAAAATCATGGTGAGCATAATCGCAAGGAAACTGCTGGTGGCCAAATATGCAAACTAATTCATCAGCATAATTTCCCAAAAGGATTCATGGAAACTGTCAGTGACTTCCTTAAGATCTAGAAGAAGAAGTCTAGAAGAAGAAGTTGGTTTTGTTAACGTCTTGCGTTCTATAGAAAATCATCTTTAAGCTGGAATAATGTGTAGAATGTCAGAGTATATGTATGTACAGATCATTTATGATAAATATACTAGAAATACTTGAGAAAAAGAGACTTCACAGTGCCATAAGTAACCGGCAGGATGTTTTACCAATTTAAAATCAGGTGTTTGCTCTCTGATAAAATGATGTTATGAGTCATCCTTGAGTCAAGTGACTAAGTCAATTACTGTGGTCAAGTCACAATAGTCAGCATAACATGCCTCTGCAAAGTTCCCAGACTTCAGGAAGGCCTCATAACTGTCCTTAAATGAAGCCATCATATCTTGCAATCTAAGCAAATTGCTGTCATTCTTCTACAACAATATATGTAATGTTCCCTATCAGAATGTCAATGGCTTTCTTCAATGATCAGATATTATAATCAGTGCAGGTAAATGTATCTTATGAAATGTCTCATATCCACTAAAAGCTTTTACAAAAAGACAAGGACTAAACACAAAAAAACAAAATAGTTAGCTCCATTTAATAGTAGTTAGTTCAATACATCTCTAGAGTTTCTACATTATATTTTGTTCTAGGTGCAGATTTCATAATTGGTCTGTCTGATTCATTTATAATGATGATATAAAGATATTGTTTTTAAGTAGAGCATTTTTGTTTTTAATTCCAAACTATTTCATCAAGGAATAAGGAAGAGACCCAGTATATAAATTTGCATGAATTATGCAATTAAAAACTGTGTCAAAAATATTACATTAAAGTGCAAGTACTTACCAATGACATATTGATACATTTATAATGTATTATAGAACTGTTGTTAAGTAAAGTACAGTAACTACACAAGTTCCTGTCACTAGCTATAAATATTGAGCATTCCAGCTACTTGTAAGATAGCCACGTTTGCATATTTATGTCAAGGAAGCTGACATATCACTTTGAAAGTGCTAGTTAGAGAGAGACAAGTGATATAACACAGTAGACCTGTCAAAGTAATAGTAATTTCTATCTCACTGACAGGGAAACTGAAAATACAGCTCCATTCCATGGTACATCAACTGTGTGTAGGATGTACAGTATATGGTACCTACAGTAGCATTCTTACAACAACACTATATACTGTACATAGTGAAGTGTGGTCATCGTAAAAACAAGACTTCAAAGTTATTCACAACTATTAGGAGTAAGCACCTTGGGTTTTATAACTTACATCTAGTAGATAGTCAAGTTTTTAACATAATGTTGCATGCCCTAGGAAAGACATTTCAGTGTAAATACTAAGTCAGTTTCTGATGCTTTCTTCATTTGCAACAAACATTAAACAAAACTTGGCCTATCCTGAAGTTCAGTTTTCAAATGTATACACTTACTACAGAAGCAAATTGTTCGTTCTCAATAAATGATTTATTTATTAATTTATCAGTATAGTCAGAATGCAAAAATGAATTGTAGTTTCGATGATGTAACTGCATGAGCAGTTTTCTTCATGAATCTGACATAATGTTTAGTGAGGGTGTACATGTTTACAAGGGTTTCACAATTTGACCTCTGATGACTTTTGCCCTCCACCAAAAACAAAAGGCTTCTTTTACACAATGTGGTACTACACACCAAATATGAGGTCTGCACATGATTCCCTTCTTGCGATATCGTGTTTATGAGGTTTTCACCTTATGACCCCTGGTGACCCCTAATGACCTTTGAACCCCACCGAAAACAATAGGCCTCTTTTAATCAATGTGGTACTTCTACACATCAAATATGAAATTGGTCTGACCTTTCCTTTTTGAGATATCGTGTTTACAAGGTTTTCACAATTTGACCGCAAATGACCTTTGACCTCCACCAAAAACAATAGGCTTCTTGTACTCATTGTGGTACTTCTACAGACTAAATATGAAATTAGTCTGACGTTCCCTTCTTGAGATATCGTGTTTACAAGCTGGATGTCACAAGGGCACTCACACACACACACGCCATCATGAATGCATAGGTTACGATTATCGTCTAAAACAAAAATCATTTTAGAAATGACTATGTGCATAACATTTACAACTTCGCATAGAATTGATTTAGTTGAATGATTTTGATGTGAATATATTTAAATTTGAATAAAAAAGTATGAAAATGTCACAATTTGGTAGTTTATAGTTGGTTTTTAAGCTGTGTTTGCTGTTTGCATCCATACATGTTTTATACCATATTTAATATATATCACACCCCTGCTGCATGTAACATCAATGCTACATGAGGGAGTTTCTAGGCATGATGAGTATATAACATACCTAGTTGTGCCAACCATTATATATATATATTATATATATTGATTGAAATGTCATCTCCTTGTCTACAATCACTTCACACAGCATTGGTAAACACAAAATCAATTCACTGCTAATCGAAAATGATTTGCTATCTCAAAATAGCTGCCAGCAATAAGGAACGCTTTGAAAGGAAACTGTTCATCACTTCCGTCCTGGTCTATTAGCTTCATAAAGCAAATACATAATAAAACCTGGTTCACTTGTTCATACATTATGATTCATATACTGTGTGTTGCCAGCTCCCACAGCACCTTTTTAATAAAAGGACATTTTGTTTCAGTATCATCTGTGGATGTAAATCATCCACAAAAGCAGATAAAATGGAAGCGACATGTGCCATACCTTGTGTTACTCTATTCATTAAGTAAACGTAATAGAAATCAAAAGGCACCACCACAGCACAGCAGGCTACAAGCCTTCATTCTGCAGCATAAGTTGAGAACTAATTGACTTCCATGTGTGTAGAGTGCTTTCCTCATTTTTCTAGTATTGATTTCTGCCTCCAAAGAGTACCGTATATTGAGCAGTATCAATTTTGGCAATGCTAGAGAATCTTTATTAAATAGAGATTACAAATGACAACACGGTCAGTACAAAGTGAAGCATCTTCATCAGTGACTGCTTAGATTACACAACACATGTGTGCAAATTGCTAATGCAGTTTCTGTCTCTGATACCTTCTTCTTTGGACATGTTCTATCTACTATGGAATGAATTGTTTTCCCTCGTCCCCCTCCCCCTATTTTTCTAGAACAACCATGCAGATCCAAGACATTTGTTGTAATAAATATATACCTGGCTGATAATGTCTGGCTGATCATAAATCTGTCTAGTATTGATCAGCAAAAGATTGATTCTTATAATGGTCCTTCTTGCTAATAAACAATGTACAACAACAATATAGTATTATCAACCAGGTTTTCTTTCTGATGTCTCTGTGTCAGGTTGTGACGTTATATTAGCAAGCAATTGTGTATTGATTGTTGGATACACATGAAACGTATGCTATATAGATTAAAATCAGTCTGATACAGTATAACTGAGCAATTTGGACTTGTATGGTACAAGGGTATAAACTAAACTTAGGCCCATTTAGCAACTACTGTATTACCATTCCTTGGTTTTGGCTTAGAGAAACTGGGATCTTTGAGTAACCATTCCTTTTGCAACGGGAAGTTAACTGCTTGGATTACAGAACAAGACAGTATCTGCATATATTTTACTGACTGCTTTGGCAGGCATGCATACCTATCCTGGGCCACTATTCTACCTAAGAACTTTGATTTGACTGCATGTATGAGACTGTACCATGTTTTAATCTTCCACATTGTAACTTACAATAATGTATGACATCCTTCCTCTGCATTCCTTGACTGGTGAATATGGTTTCTAAAAACTATGCTATAAGTTCCTTCCTTTTTTCAACCATTATTTATTTCATGTCTTTTCTTGCATCAACCAAGGACATTTACAAACATTGTTTTACTTTAAATTCTAACTATAATCTTTCACATGACATCATGATGTTCAATAAAGCAATCTGCTGCTGATATTGTATAGCCTACAGTACTGCTTCACTGAACCTTTACTCTCAATTGAGAGAACAATCTAATCAAACTAAAACTATCAAATCTGTGGAAAGTGGTGATGAGTTTACATCTGTCAGGAGACACAAGAAAACACATATAGTGAGCAATGGCTTAGTAATTTTATGAAAATGTGGGGTTTCAATATTTAATTTCTATTAATAATTTAATATGCTTGCAGTGCAGCAAATTTTATCTAGCTACTGTACAATGTGCTCTTTCTTAAATTATTTATGTTTATTTCCAATATTCCCTACATTTTGGTGTTACTGACTGAGTGGGCATTCCCTTTCTCGCAACTTCTATAAATGCATCTTTCTCTCTTTCGCCTCTCTCTGATCGCATACTTTGTATGCAGCTGAAAAATAACAGATCTATATATTGCCAACAAACAACTATCATTGCAGTTTAAAATTAAGTGAAAATAGTTTGACGGAAATCGGCTAGGCCGCTAGAGTTTATCCTACTGTAATAATTGACAACAGATATAACAGTTACAGTACAAATTAAACAGTCAGATATGAACATCAAGTCACTTTGAAATATCTGCAAACTAAAAGAGCTGTGTCTAATTCAATGGTAAAGTTCATATTAGTTCCACATATTATTTGAAGGATCAAGTTTAAAAAGCTTAACATTTATTTTCAATTATCTTCTAGTGAGGTTCACACCTCTACAGACAGGTTGATCACTCAATTTTAATAATGAATAATCATACAAGAATTATTTCATGATTCCAACAAAAGGATAGGGTTGACTTCAATCTTAACTTAAAATCTTATATGTCAAAGGTGACCTCAAGTAAACAGGATTATCTGTATTGTATATGAAGAGCACATCACTGAATCTAATGACTCTTAATACAATAATAGATGTGCGGAGTAATCGTGTAATAAACTTGCTTCTGATGACAACCAGACTAATAGTAATGTCCACATTAAGGACATGTCATCTGCTGAATAACAGGTGAGTTTAAGGCTGAGCCAGATCTAATGCCAATGGGTAAAGGGATTGATAATTGTACACATCAGATGACTCAAGTATAGACAAGTGCTTATGAATAATTAAAGCATGCAGTCTAGTTCAAAGTACCGTCAAATGTCTCTACTTGTATTCAGTATTAGTATGTAAACGCTGTCATGCTTCCACATCTATGACATACTGAGTCATGTGTCCTGTAGTGTACAGTATAATGTATTTGTCACAGCGTACTGCATATATAGTGATTTAACAAACCTTGTACAATTATTTAATGTACTACTGTAAGTTCGATTGTCTGCTATTCTCTCTATCCTATAACCAACCCGCCATACACATAAAACCAAATTTATTGATTGTCACCACTCTCAGCAACTGACACCTTCTCTCCATTACAAATTAAACCTATCCTTTAAATTACCTGATAACCTGTTAGTACAAAAGACCACACCCTCTATGGAGGTATGATTGGATCAATAAAATTCAAATTTTCAAACATGCAATGAAGGATAACTATAGTATCGTTCAATCGCACTAAATAAATACCAGATTATTATGACACTAGCACACTGAGCATACTAAATATGATATGATATGATAGACAGATGATAGATATGTTTTGGACATGCATGACTGCATCATTGGTCAACCATACAAGAGACATGCATGTCATGTTTCAAGCAAGGCAGTTATGTAAATGAAGGCTAAGTTTTCCAAACCAAATGAACCAAGGCTGGATTAACTTGTTTGCTGAAAATACTCAACTAAGAGATTCAATGCTGCCTTTAAATTATAAGTATATTTTCACCATAATCGTTTTGATTTTTGAAAGCCTGTCTGCCAGGTTGATCTTGGTAGGCTGGAGCCCTCTTAGTAACTGATTGAACACACAGATGAAAGCTGACATAATCACGAAAATCTCATCAACTATTTTGTTTCATATAGACACTACTCCTAATTGGCAAGAATAGGATATAAATCAAGTCTGAATATAAACTGTAGAAAAAAATCAGCTTGATCATTTTCTGAAGAATACTATGAAAGTTATATCTGCTAAAATGAACAGTTTCACAAAACTAGATGTTAAGATACATCAATTAATGTGACACAAAGACATCTCATTAAATGATCTTGTCTTGGACAAATATTTGTTTAATAAAATCTGCTTCCTATGTCTTTTAGTATGTCCTTCAAAATTCCACCTGAAATCAACCAGTTTTTTTTGTACAGAAGCACTTCCTATGTATACTATGTAGAACTTTCATATCCACAATAAAATGGGACCTGCAATTTTGGGTAAAGTACAGTAGGCCAACAGTCCATGATTTACCACCAATTCTATTTCCTGCATCAATTTCCATTACAAAAGAAAAACATTTTTATTCTGTCTCATTTATACATGAAAATATTAGAATCAATGTAACTAAAAAGATTAATTTCAAAGTATAATATTTTTGATCCACTTTGCATCCTGAAATACATTGAAATGTCTTTTCTCCGTTTATTATTCATGCTAAGCGTTTGTCGACCTTAAATGGGAACAAGAGTCCCCCCCCCTTCCCCCAAACATTGTTTAAAATTGTGTTAATATGTATCAAATTTAAGAGGCAGCATAACGACTGTCTTTGCATTGGACACTTTCTACAACATTCAAAATTGAAACAAACAAATAAAGAATTAAGTCTGCATTAATGTAGTTATGTTAATGTAGTTAAACATTGCGAGTTTCTGCTTGCAGGAGGATCTAAAATACATACATACAGTATATACATAGGCCTCTAACTATGATGAAACTATCGGAAACAATTATAGGACAATTTCTTCCACAGATGTGTCACATTGTTGTAATGTGAAATGGTGTTGGAGTTGGTATGAAGGCAATGCAGTCCAGAACAACACTAATTGGAAAGGATGGATTAAGTTGCCCTACAGTAATGATTCAGATGTAACAAGCAAACTCCTCATGTAACAGTACTTTAAGGGATGCGTACATGGTTGCAATGCATTTAGTTTCTGGTGACAGAGACCATGCTCCTCTTTTCTTCTAAAGCAAGCAATCTGTCAGCTAACATTTAATGTACCATGAAACCTTTTCTGCCTTCTTTATTACTTCCAAAGTACCCTATATTTAGTAATATATTTTAAGGCTAAATTTAATGTTACTAGTATTATAGCCTTCAAAACATGCAATATATTGCCAGCCATTCCAAATATCAATGCATTAGGTAGATCCTTACCATCAATGAATTGATTTTTTTGGTGTATTTTGCTGATAGTTTTTGTTATGTTAAGAACAGAATTCGATGAGTTTTGAATGAAGCATAGTTACAGTAGAAGGCATGATGTAGTTTCCAAGCAGAAGATGGCCTTGTGTATCAAATGAAATGTACATCATTATACTGTAGATGCCATAGTAATGTATTACGACTTCAGTGCTTTTATGTGGTCATAGAACTGGCTAAATGAGATAGTGGTAAACTTGCAGTAGAACTCCTAAATACATGCTCGCTTTATAGTTCTTTTATCCAATGTGACAGTTGGGTGAATATTGAACAAACAAAGCTAATGAATAACTATAGACAACAAAAACATTTAGTGGTTACAATGCCTAAAAATATTCATAGTGTGGTAAGCCATGTACATGTTAATATTTATGAACTTGTGCACACCAAACTGAAGGGGAATATCTATTGACTAATGCGGCAAGATATAAAGGAATGTACAAGGAGTCAGTTATCATGTTGACAAAGTCTCTTTAGTGACATTGAAAAAAAAAACAGATACATGCATGAATAATGATGAGGTCAAATTTTATGATCTCATAAGCATAGATACTTATATTGTATTATTCAACTAAATGTCAAGCTAATTAGACATACTATTTCAGAGATATCTGATTAACAATTTTATGTTCACTAAGTATTTGTGATATGCACACTGATAACAACACGGTTGATTGTATGAATTTAGTGTGACAAACCTAATATGTCAAGGATGAAAATCATGGAACATTTGGTTCTTGTCTTGTGTATAAAAGCAATTTCTTGCATTTTTTTTGAAAACCAATGACATAAAGTTGAAAATGTGCTTATTATGTATCAAGATCACCATACCAAAATGAACCAAATTCTATTTTAAGCCCTGCCCACTCATTAATATTCATGAGAACCAAGAACAATAGGGCACATCTGCTCATCATGGGATATTTCTATCTACCAGGTACAGTATCACTATCACATTGATTCAACTTGTGGACGTTGAGATATCATGATTATAAAAACTGTTTTTGACAATTTCCCATTAAGCCCCACCCATCATAAATATTAATGAGGTAATTATGTTTGATACAAAGAACATGTCCAAATTTACTCCAGTTAAATGCAGTCAATTTTCCGGTAATTACTAATTAGGCTTTATAATACATTGAAAGGCACTTTTATATTGACGAGTACAGATTTCATGTCAAAGTTGTTTAAATTCAAAAGTCAAATTATTTGCAAGGAACAGGAAAATATAGATTTCTCGATCTTTAAACAGGTCTCCTTATTTTTTGTCGTTAACACAAGCAAATCCATGAATCATTAAGATCACTATTGCCTGGATTAACAACTGACAGCTAAAGTCTCCCATGCTTCTTCTAGTTTGTTTTCATGTATTGTTTGTTTTACATGACCAGTTTTTACTATCTGATCTAAACATGTTCAAAGATGAAACTTATAATTATGATAAATGAAAGTCAATTGACTGTTATGACTCACCTTGGCATGTGAAACTGCTGCATAGGATGATAATGGCCACAAATGTATTGGACATTAAATTTGATCCAAGCTGTATCCTTGCGTTCATCTTGATGTCTAAAAATATAGTTGTCTCTACAAATAAATCAAGAAACGGCATAAAAGCATTACCATGATACTGTAGTGCTATTATTGATGTCCTGCTCAAATTAACAAGTTTCTGTCTTGCTGATCAATATCTTGAGAATATTGATTATACCACAAAGCCAAATGGCTTAGTGATTCCTTGACATTCATATGATGTACCATACTAAACAAAGAATCAACATTATCAATGAGATCCCTTCAAGCCTACTAATAGTATAACTCAAGCTAATTAAGCTTTTTAAGCTATTTACTGGCGAAATGTCAAAAGAATTTGCCATTAGCCAGATAAAAATAAGGCACAGTTTGTATTTTTACAATTTCACAAGTTTTTCTGCCAGTATAGACATTAAAAACACCTAGCACATATGCAAGCCCAGTACTACAAATATTATTGGACTGCTCCCATAAAGCCTATCAAATAAACTGATGTGTGTTGTAATTCAAGCAAATGCCTGTGGTAACTTCATTTTAGCCATCTGGTACATTTTAAGCACTTGGATATTCTAGTAATTGGCGATAACAGTAAAAATATACACATATGATAGCATAATTTGCTGGATAGAATAATTTGCATACTTGACTATCTCGCTTACCTGTCTCATCACAACCACTGCGCTTTCTACACCTTGTCTAGAGTGTGAATCTTTATTGGGTATATGTTTGATATATAACTGGCATGAAATTCATATAAAAAAAGCATAGTACAGGTACTACCAAAGAAACAGTCATGCAGCAAAGAGGCTAACATGTTCGATAATCATAAAACTACTTTGTTTTAATACTTAATGCTTTAATGATTCATAATGTTAGTTGAATAAATTACTTAAGGCTGAAAGAACAATGAATATAACACATACCTGGCATTAACAACAAGTGAATACCATATTTCTCTAAATACACAAAGCTTTATCATGAAATAATGTTACAGACTTACTGTAACAAAATGTTGAAACAATCATCTAAGAAAGATATGTTCACAGTTGCTTAACATTATAACTCCATCTACTTTAATAATTTAATTGCAATTGGGAAACTTGGCTTGTTATTAACCTATGGGCCTGTAAAATGGAATAAAATACTCAAATCATAAGAAAGTTCTTAAAACTTTGAAACCTTTTAAAAACCTAATGCTTTGGAATTTCATAAACCAAAAGCTGATTTCTCTAGGAAGTGATAACTTGGTACCAAATCTGCACAAAGATTTATTTGCTGCGGATAAATCAATTGATAGACACACTTAACATAACACTACCACAGAACTTGCACTTATAATTTGTTGCAATGTTTGGAAGTATAGTAATAATTAAAGTACAGAATAAGAAGTAGGCCTACTTAACTTGGTAAGCAACTACATACACATAACCTTAAATTAACTTATATTCTGTAATGGACTCTCTTTTTTTTTTAAAGGTATTTGCATTGAATATCAGGTGAAATTGGTCAAAAGTTTGTACCATGTTGTGCGTAATTGCCATCAAAGTTTTGTACAGAGCAGTATATCGACAGAAATATCGCTCAAGATTTGCACATCTTTCAAAACTTGTCATTGAATGGAGACTGATCAAAGTATACAGGGTCTAATCAATTCTAATCAGCTTGAATTTTATATCAATGGAAAGGCAACTTGGTTTGTTTCTTTGAAATTGTGATACATCATGTAATTATTGAAAACTTGTCAATAGCCTTCCTCTTCAATTGAAAATATGTTTCTAAGAAGTGTATACCAAGACTTTTGGATATGGATTATCTATCCTTCATTGCAAGGAGATACAGCTGAGATATTACAAATGAATAGCCTTAAATTGATCCACTTGGATGTAATTGTAGTATAGGCCTATAGGGCACAATTTGAATGCTGTGGGCATAGGCCTATGTGTCGAATTGGGATTTGGATATGTCATTAATTGAAAGAAATAGTCATGACAAGAGGTTTACCGTGTTAATGATAGATAACATGAATATTACTAAACAACACTTGCCAAAGCATATCTGATATACTGTACAGTTTGTGAGAAAATTACATTTGAAACTTTTTCCACAAATCAACCCAAATTTGAAACAGCACTTTTGTTTTAAGACAGGCCTACACATGGAGCTGTTAATAATTCCTTGGCCTAAGTTAGTCCTAACTTTAACTAAAGGTTAATGGATCCTAGTCATGCAAGTACTGCAAGCCTGTGTTTATGTTCCCAATACTTGATAGTGTCACTCAGTATAGGCTACCTGACCATCTCGGTTAAGTTCAGACGTGCAGTTGCTTTTCTCTAACTTAGTCTAACCGTAGGACCACGGTTCAGCTTAGAATGACACATCGGTCGCAGAGGCTTATATGGCTGTCTAACTGTAATTTTGAAGTTAGTTTTTTTTTTTAACTATACGTAACTGAATACTGTTCTAATGACCTACCTATACGGTTTGAAATGTATGTTTGTTCTTACCATACGCTTTTACTGTCTTTCGATATGGCCACAAACATTGGTCAGAAGGGAAGAAAGTCCAGTTTCTCGAGAAAACTACAGGCAACGTTGAGACAGGTTTGATAAATTAGTATTAGATAGTGGATCACTTCTACAAAGCCCTAAGTCGATTTGACTGGCACAAACGAAACTTTGCAGGAGTTTCAGCTAACTACTGATCTCTCGAATACAGTCACCGTTAATAAACAAAAGACTGGCAACGCCTCTCACACTCGAAATTTAGGCATTAGTTCCACGATTGTAATTAATCACTCCTTCGATAACTAAATGAAAGATGGATTCACAAAGAAATCGATAGCCGCATAGATTGAAAGGTGCGAAAAATATTACAGCTGCACGAACTCCTGGCAATAGCGTCACTTGTCTTCGTTGTCCGCTGTTCAACACACGTACGGGGCCGTATCACTCTCCGTAGCTTTCCCACACAGCGTGCGGGGTAATGAACGACAAATACTGTACTATTTGGGAGTACGTCTGTCACTTCGTATCACAGAAATTACATTCTCGGCATGAGCGCATGGAAAAGCATATGAGCAAATTGAGGGCGTACTTAATTTTTACTGTACCAGATGCGTCTTGGTCAGTTACTCGCTGGTTTTACATGGCAGAAAGCATACTATCCCTCATTTGCGGAGTTAAAAGTGAAACTGGCGCTATCACCGCACAATTACTGTAAGAGGACTTATGCACGGGCGTCACCTGTGAACATTTGATATCCATTCTTTTTTCATGTCGACAAAGCTTTGAAATTTGACAGTTTTTCACAGTAAAAATGGTTCACTTGTTTCATAATCTACCGTATGTCCAATCGGCCAGCCTATTAGATGACATATGCGTTACGCCTCATAAGAAATATCACAGGTTGTTTGCAATTGGAAATTAGCCTGTGGGCATCCGTAGACAGTATCAGCTAGCCAGCAAACCAGCGACGAAAATGGCACTGGATTAACAATGCCGCTATTTGATCGGCACTCCGTACATAGTGTGAATAAAGTTAAATATACTGCGTGTACGTACAACGGTAGGATTAAATTGGTTTCGTTAACATACAAGTATGAAGGAAAAATGTGTTAGAATACTAATACACTTAAGGTGACCAAACATCTCCTAAATCAAGGGCGTAGGAACCGGGGGTGCTGGGGGCGCCAGCCCCCCAGTGAAAAATATGGGGGCGGAAGTATCATTCCGCCCCCCCCCCCGCTCCGCAAGTCAGAAAACTCCTTTTTCATTTCCAAATGAGAAAAAAAAACTCATTTGGAGCACCAAATTGCATCTAAGGCCAGGTGAAAATGCAAAATTATTTACAAAATGGAGTGGGTGTTGAAGTGTGCTATATTGCACCAAATTGCATCTGAGGCCACCTGGAAATGCAAAGAAATCCAAAAGGGAGGGGGACACCCCCTCCCCTTAGACCCCTCACCCAGGCCGGCCACCAGTCTTCAGCCCCCCCCCCCACTCAAAAGTCCTAAATTATATCTTATGGCATTTCCTCCATGCCATTAGTCATAATTCGCAAAATATACAACAATTTAAGGAGTTTTGAGCAAGGTTGCTGTTATTTCTGCTAGGATTTTTTGCAAAGATTATTATAGAGGTACTGTATAGGCTTAGCGGGACTCGCGCACACCTAGCTATACTGTATAGTAGGCCTATATACCTGGTACTAGAGGAGCCTTAATGTAACAGAAGCCCATAAGCGATTTTCTTCGTAGTACAGCGAGGGGAAAGTCATTATTCATACATTTTCAATAAATGTTTAGATTACTTGTTTCTCATCAACGAAAAGCACTAGCGAACAACGTTATCAGTGTGGGCTACTACTTCTTCATGATGTGTAAGAAAGTTCGCATTGTATGGTGTGGCGTAATGATTGGGAAGTATAGCTACTGTGTGTCATTTGTTAAATGAAAAAGAAAAGAAAAGAAAAAGAATAGAAAGAAAATCAGTTTGTGGTTGCGTTGTATGATGAAGCGAGTATCCGGTGAACGAGCAGATTTGTGAGGCTCATAATTCTCCCCCATGACCAGTCACAGTGATGAATGTCTGGGCATATGGATCACTTTGTATAGACAATAATGCATTGATATTTCAATGCATTAAAGAAATTTCAATGCATTAATTTCAATGTATTTATGTACACACAAAAAAGCGTAGTTGAATTGGTGAGAGTTCCCATAGGTTTTGGTGTGAGTGATTGATAGGGAGGGGTGTAAAGAGGCATTATTAGCCCACTAACTTGTAATTGTTACGATTACCAGCACTCTCTGTTGTGGTAAGTTAATGTGATCCTTGTTTGCCTGCCGAGTCAGTGGAATTGTGAAGAAATATTTAACTCTACTGTGTGACCTTCTGTGAGGCGAGTCATCCACAGGTTTTGTTGCCCATGCATATAACATACTTTAAGGGATTTGACATATTGGCTTTGTCTGCTCGTCTAAAAGCGACAAAGGCAGCTAAACTGGAAACGGAACATTTAAGATGTTCATTTTGGATTTGTTTTAATTAAGTTTACTTTATACAATCATACTGAACGCTTTGACAGAGCATACCCTAACTACTAGCCAATGTCCATCAAAGCGACTAAACAAAGATCACACGTAATGAGTCAGTAATGAACATATTTTGAGGAGTGTATTCTTAATAAAAGTCAGTCCTTTCTTCACTCAATGAAAAATGCACTTTTTCACTCTATGAAAAAAAGCATATCATACAGTGATATAGGCCTACCTTTACTGATAATTTAAACTAATCCTGTTTTAGCATGATGACTGGGCAATTTTTCATGAAAATGCAGTACTTAAAATGCAGTACAGTAACAAACTAAATGATTATTTTAAACAAAAAGTCGCTCTTGTTGTGTTGAAAATGGCTTTTGTTTTAACATTCGATGGTTAATTCTCTATCAAACAAACAGCGACAAGATGCAGAATCCCTCCACCTCATATGGGAAGCTTAATTGCAATAGCTACTGCCCAAATTCGAATTTCTCTCAATTTACTGTAAAAACAATATTCTTAATCAATTATTTTGTGCCTCTACCAGATAATTTATATTTATATTTTTTTTATTTATCTTTTATTTCTCTTGCATGTGCACAAAAAGTAAAATCATCAGTGGTATCGTGAAAGAAAAAACATTCTTAATGAAAGACAATACATTTAATTAGAATAGGCACGACAAAATATTTATAATACATGGTGCAATTCAAGAAAATTATACCAAGGAACCCAGTATTTTCCCACTCTGCACCTTTTATATTTCTAATTAAAATATTCTTTTGTACCCCGAAATATTCTTTCAAATACAATAGTAATTTATTTTGCCTCGGGATTATCTTTTGTAATTTGCAATTGAAGATGTAACTTTTTGATTAATATAATTATTTTATTTTATTCACGAGCGAACTTTGCACCAAATAACACTATGGAGATATCTTTAACTATTATATTCACACCTGCATTGTTAAGTAAAATTTGTAAATTATTCCAAATCTTAGCCGAGTGAGCACAATCATAAAACAAATGTTCAATAGTTTCAGTATATTCTTGACAAATATCACAATTATCAGAAGTGATAACTTTTATTAAATGCAAATACTTGTTAGTTGGAATAATCCTATGCAACAGTCTATATTGAAACCACCTAAGTTTAACGTCACTCGAACACCGTAAAGGGACAAAACAATAAAAAGACCAATCCCTTTTAATGATATCAATAGTCTGGCACCACTTTATATAGGATTTGTGCTCATAACCTGAAACTCCAGCAATCTATTGTAAACTGCTTTAGAACAAAAAGAACCACTTGCATGCAGAGTATTTATATAACTATATTATTAGGAAAAATAACCCTTAAAATTGTATCATTGGATAAACCCTTTCATTTTTCCTTAATAGAGCTGATAATACATTAATACTCCAAAAAATTGGTTGATATGTTAAACTCTTGAGAAAAATTATCAAAAGTATAAAAAGTACCATTACTAAACAAATCGCTAATAAAACGTATACCCTTGTCATACCAATGCTTGTAATATACTGGGCTATTTACAACTTTAAATAAACTGCTATTCCAAATTGGCAATGTAAATATAGTAGTATCATTGTAAATAGTAGAGTCTCTACTATTTACAATGATACTACTCTATTAAGAAACTACTGTAGAGAAAACATCATGAGGAAAATTATGTGTAGTTTCAAAATGATTCTTCCAAAAAGGATGCAATTTTGAACTCACTAACTTCACATAAATATCCCCATTATCAAAGAAAGAGTCAATTCTTATATTGTACCTACGTAAAATACAGCAGACAAAAATAGAGCTCTTGCTCTTCAACAAGCGACCAAACGTAGAGATCTTAAGAGCAATACAATGTTTACAAAAATCTACCATTTTCAATCCCCCATCGGGGTATATCCTTGTCTTCGACTTATACGGTCTGGTTTATTTTTCCACACAAAACGGAAAAACATGGAATGTACTCTTTCAATATACTCTGGACTGGGTAATGGGAGCGTCATAATATAGTAATTAAAACAAGGCAATAATAAAGATTTAACAATGGTAATGCGACCCAGCACTGTAAGATTACGTTTCTCCCACATCTTTAAAGTATTAAACACTTTAGTCAGTGCATTATCATAGTTCTTATTAATCATACTACTTAGATTAGTATTAAACACAATCCCCAATAGTGTAAAATCATCACCTTTATTCCAACAGATATTATATTTTTTATTGAAAGGAAAACCGAAGACCTTTCAAACTCCCCAACCCAACAAGAAGAGACTTGCTAGGCTTTATTTTTAGCCCAGACAAAGAACCAAAATAATCGAGCTGTATCATAATACTATTGAAAGATATTTCATACCCGTGCATGAAGAAGGTTGTATCGTCAGCATACTGAACTAATTTATAACAGCTTCCTCCAATATCAATACCCTGGATAGAATTATCATTATTAATAAGAATGCTCAATAATTCTATAATAATAATAATAATAAAGAGATATGGAGACAAAGGGTCTCCTTGTCTGCAACCACGATCAATAGAAATGTTTTCAGATAAAAAGTCATTTACAAGAACATAGGAATACATATCACTATATAAAAAGCACCAAACCACTGGATAATGGAAGGACCGAACTTAAAAAGGCGGAGTACATTTCTAATGAACCTAATCGAAATACTATCAAAAGCCTTTTCAAAATCAATCCCAAATAAAATCCCTGGCATTTGGTCTTCTTTTAGACTATTAATAATGTCATACCAGGGAGTTGTTATGGTACGAATGCTATCACCAATATACCGACCCTTGAGGAAGCCACTTTGGTTCAAAGAAATAATATTAGGAAGAACTGCCCTCATACGATTTGCAATGCAGGAAGATGCAATTTTATATAAGACACATTAAGCAGTGAAATTGGTCTCCAATTCTTCAAACAATAACGAGGTTTATCACCCTAAGGAATTAGGTTGATGACACCGTGCCTTTGTGTAACCGATAACGAATTTTCATAGCTGAAATTCAATTATCGTAACAAAAAATGACCAAGATCATTCCAGAAACACTTTAAAAACTCAACAGTAAAACCATCAGAGCCAGGTTGTTCTTCATATTTTTTAAAAACACAAGTAACTTCCTCATAAGTCAAAAGACCTTCAAGGTTACTACTCATTTACTGATAACTTGATAATACTTTGACCAAACTTCTCTTGTAGATCTTTTTTTCTTAAATAAGCATCCTGAGAACTATATAAATGTTGATAAAAATTAAACATTTCTCTCTGCATATGATCATGGTCATAAATATCCTGATTATTAATGTTTTTCAAGTGGCTTATGAGTTTACTAACATGGTTTCTTTTTTTCTAAATTGAGAAAGAACTTTGAAGGTTTCTCTCCTTCTTCAGCCCATTCCACACAGGCCCTTACCATACATCCTTGGAGTCTTTTCTCACGAATAGACTGGAGCTTACGATTTAACTCATCAATATAGTTTCTTGTGTCCTCACTTTCATTATAATACGGATCAATACGGTCAGTTTCATTTATAAGATATTTTTCCATGCGATCTTGTACCTTTTTCTTGTATGAAGAGTATGAAATTGTTTTCCCTCTAATATTTAAAAGAACCATCTCGAATAACAGCTGATCATTATTAATGAACTGAATATCCTTTCTATGAATTTTATTAATATTCTCTCGAACATACGGAAAACAGACACATACATCAATAGTTGTGGCAATTGTGTCTTTAACAATCGTAAAATAGCAGTCATCTTTCAGTAAAGAGCATTAAATTTCCACAATCCTCTTCCTGTTGTGACCTTATTTAAATTAAAAACTGTGCTAATTAATGAATGATCAGTCCTATAGCCTGCTGTTATAAATGACTTTGACACAGTATTAAGTAATCCGGATGAAACCAAGAAAAAATCTAAGCGGTTCTGTTTAACTGGATTTTTGCCGCCAGGTATACCTCCTTTCATTTGGATGTAAAACCTGCCACACATCAAATAAATTCAGATCGTTCTGCATATTCAATACTGTCTGTCTCGCCCTAGGATTATTGGTATGGAGATAATGATAAGTATCCAATCCGGATCAATGACAACATTTCAATCCCCAACAATAATACAATGAGGGTATTAAACTCCTCAATGATAGCCTGAAAAATATGGGGTCGTCACTGTTTAGTCCATAAATCACAACAAGGGATTTACCATAACCAGCTGTTTCAACAATTAAAGCAATACATTTACCCTCATTGTCACAATGTATCCTATCTATGATAGCATTGCAATTATCATTAATAAAAATAGCAACGCCCCTCGAATTATTTGTTCCTGATGAAAAGTAACACTGACCTCTCCCATTCAAGGGAAACTGTATCTACCAAATTTTTTATCCCAATGGACGTCCTGTAAACAATAAATAGTACTGTTCACCCGTTTTAAATAATCAAAAACATCTCTTCTTTTACTAATATTATTCAGTCCCCTACATTTAAGGGACGATATAGTAAATCATTTGCCATTTAGGTTTAAATTTGTAATAACCACTTCTAAACATACTAACTTTAATAAAATATTTTTCTAATGCAAGAACCAAGATTTTTTTTTTATAATGAAAAACACAAATTTAAATGAAAACATATAGAACAAAAACAACAACATTAATATGGCGCCTACCTCAGACATAAACAAAGCTAACATGTACAGAACCACACATCCCATTTCAAGAACAAGTTCATTTCTCTCCATCAAAGTAAAAAAGTACAAAAGGAGCTAAATTATCAGATGAAGGAAGCTCCTGACTGCTGTCTGACAAAATGCACAGTCAACTTGTGCTTTCAGGGATCACATCAAATGAAATGAACCAGCCAACTGGGGCAACCACGGTGGTGTAATAACAACTTGGGAAACGAACAGACTACAAGCTAATATTAGGAGTTCCCTAACTGCAGGGGTGTATGAACCCCCAGGGGCGCTGAATCCATCTCAGGGGGTTCGTGAGACGTTTCTGAAAGTCAAAACTAGAGTACTTTTTGTTGAACTATAACCTGATATATCATATAATTTAGTAATGTACAAAAGTCGTACCTATCGACAAACTCTTTTCGCGTTCCATACGCATATGTTGCCATAGTAGTACCGTACCGTGCATGTGATAAAATAACTGAATAATGAAACAGACACAGGCCGCATGATTTTGGTGAAATTGGTGTACGCATGACAGTACGTCGTGAAGATAAAGAGCTGATCTGATCTTGAAGTTTCGAAATAAACATTTGTTCATCTCTTGTTTGTTTTCATTAAAATATTACACTATGTACTTGATCTTTTTACGAAGCACTGTTTTGCGTATTATAGTATAATAATGCCTCAGATCGTGTCTCGAAAAGTTGGGGCTCGTGGACAAATCTGACATCCCCACGGGGTTCGTGGGGGATGAAGTTAGGGAAACCCTGCATCAGGTACATCATGAATTGTTCACTCCTCTTTATACATACTGTATGTGATGATTTAATTTTAAAGTTTCCCCAAATTTCACACACACACACGCACACACGCACATACACACATACACACACACAGCAAGATGATCAGGACATGAACCATGCCTTTTGAATGTAAGTTTATTGAAATAACAAGGAGGATAGGGAAGGGGCTTGACCAAATTTCATTCTACATTGCCAGTGATGGGTGGTGGCAAGATATGAACCAGAAATTGCTGTATTGTGCAAACCTTTAAGTCATGTGGGATCCATAGGCCTGTGGTAGGGCCACCTGCTGGCAGAGTCAAGGGGATAAAACATTTGAGCAGCAGTTCTCCAATATTTACCTCGGAATTATCCAAAGTGATGTGGTAGCGGTAAAAAAAAACAATATGCTTTGGTATTTTTATGATAGAAATTTACAATTAAGGACTGCCTATATGCAGTTACTGTATAGATATAGTAAGAGCGTGTAGAGATTAAAATGTCAACAAAATTCTGATCATTTTGTTTCTGAGGCATGTGTACCAGTAATGTACAAAATGCCTTGAGGGCCTAAATAGATTGATGCACAGTGTCAGCCGAATATAACTTTAACACCTTTGATTTCCAAATAACTTCCTTCAA
This sequence comes from Apostichopus japonicus, assembly GCF_037975245.1. NCBI lineage: Eukaryota > Metazoa > Echinodermata > Holothuroidea > Aspidochirotida > Stichopodidae > Apostichopus > Apostichopus japonicus. Next base: position 12,968,344 of record NC_092566.1, on the reverse strand, counting down.
TAACCTATATATTTGTCCAAGCTTCCGAATCTTTGAGTCATCCAAACAATTTGGAAATTGGGGATTGACGAGTCTAGATGCTGCCTATGCTTGCCTTGATTGAGAAGAAGCCTTTGTGAGCAAAGACAATTTTGAATTGGGTGGAATATATATTTTAGTATCTAATAAATTGACTCAAAGTATCATCCAAAACTATTCTAGTCGCATGGGGCCATACTCAAACCAATTCACCGCCACCTCCCCAACCCCCCCCCCCCCCCCAACCAATCCTCAGCTCCTTCGCTCTTCACTTTATAGAGATGCTTTGTGGTTTTCAATGACCATCCTTTCATGAATCTGACATACTCTTAATTAAGTTGGTAAAATGTTAACCTGATCTCAGCAATACCATATATAATCATTAAATTTATACAATGGACAACAGGTGGATATATAGGATTATAGGCTTTCTGCCAATGATTCACTGAACGTTCACGAGCATGCGCGAATTGTACAACGGCGCTGTTCGCTGTTACAATTGAAAATTGATAATTCATTTCCTAACGTGGATATTTCACCCGATGAGTAAGAATTGAGTCAGCTATAGTAGGGGGAGAAATGTTTAAGTTTGTACAATTATTTACCTATGAAAATATACATGCCTACATCTTCAACGATTCAACAATTATGTTCGTCATTAAAGTTAGAGGTATATAGTAGTACTGCTAATACTAGTATACTAATGCTAGACCTAGGCTATATTACCGCTGAGCCCCACTGCAGTGTAGCCTAGTTTGCTAACCATAGCAATAAGTCTCCCTACATCCTAATGAATGGTTCATATATAGCTACGGGTGATCACTGCTGATTTAGGATTTGTCCTAAATATTAACCAACTTCGGAGGCCTGTGTACCGTGTGTAAGTTCTACCCTATCACACACGACACAGATCTAGCGGCGCAAAGAATTCAAAGCTCTCATGTATTATCTTTGTAGAATGTCGTCACACCAGCGTGCAGAAATGTACATGTCCATATATAGCTTATTGCCTATTTGCACCTTTTTTCGAGGTAACTAGTGGTTAAAAACGTACGTACCTAGTGGGCTATTTCTTTAAGATCATTAATACTTCATGATTTTCCCCTCGCTGTCTTACGAAAAAAAAAATCGCATCCCGCAAGCTATCTTCGTAGGTGGTAGTAGAAGAAAAATGCTCTTTCAACCATAGATTTTCATTGCGTAATAGATCGCTTTGATTTTGGTAGTGTAATGGAGTTTATAGCGATATTTTTCGCCCAACAATCTGCAGCTAAAAGACAAGATAAATAATTTGGGAAATGTACGAATCGCGCTTATCGAGTATAGCGGTTCAAAGTATCAGTGAGGTACTGTCAGGCTTAGGACTCTCGCACACCTATAGCTATACTGTATAGTATACATGCCTAGTACTGTTCCTTACCAATTCAGACATTCGCTTCTCGGCCTTTTGGCTAAGTTTATGTGTAGTATCTGTTCCCTTTCGAGGGGAACTGTGATACACATCTAGAGATGATCACACAGTCACAGTCCCGATGCAAGGGGACTGGGGTTGAGAGCGGATCAGTCGTTCGGTTGTTTGGTTTTCGTGCCCAGGTTCTTTCCAAGGTGACCTTTCTTAAAAATTACACATTAAGACATTCCCAACTAGATTTTTGACACGGTCTCCAAATAGCGAGTACTTTAAAAACTATTTCAGTGTCGCGGCCAGAAAACCTCTAAAACATGATTTCTCGTAGTAGAAATCATGGATACATTTCATGCATGGTATATGGATTTGCCATATTGAGTACAAGAAACCTGTTGCCTGTGAGGTAAAATCTCATGTGAGGTCACCAGTGGTCTAAAAAAAATTTTTACACGATTGCTCCATGAGCTCTAATGGATCTAACGATTGCTCCATGAGCTCTAATGGACCTAGAGAACACATTATATACTTTCACGATTCAATGTGAGAGTCAATGAGGTAATTATTTGGAGTGGTATCTAAGTTAGGATTATTGCTTTTGTTAAATTTATAAGAATGTGTTTGGGAAGGGGGGGGGTGGGGTAAGAAATGGACGTTTTTCCACTTGATATTATTGTACAATAGGCCTTTACTCGGGAAGGACCGTGCTGTTGTAAAGTGTTCCAACCCCCCCCCCCCCCACCCCGGCACTTCAATAGAAAAGTATTTCATTTACCTTCGTTTTGACTGGTTGATCTTTTCGCTCCGCATATGTGTAGGAATATGAAAGAGGGAGAGAGTACATTGGTTCCCTTTCACTTTCTCTCTAGGATTACACTCCAAGACACTTCTACATCATTCAGCTGGATCATTAAACAAAACAGCGCCAGGCAATCAAATGATACAGTTTTTGCCTCACATACATACCTGATAATCTGTCATATAATATCGATGCTTCTTTCTCGAAATTTGACCAACGGTTGACATAGCATACGCATTCATTTCTAGTTTATGTGGAATTTCGTCCTAATAATTTGGAAGTCAATTTCGGCAAAAAGTTTTGGGCTCGGCTATAGTTATTACTGACATATAAAATTTCAGGGACCAAATTTGAAGACTTCTAGATGTGAGTCCGCCCCTGGATCCAATGCCGGGCTTCGCCCTTTGACCCTCTCAGGGGCCCCAAGGTGGGCAATGGACCCCACTCGATGAAAACTTTGCACCAAGGCGCTCGTTCAGTTTTATTCATGATCATTCCTTTATGCCACCCCCAAACTTTTCAAATTTGTATTGACGCCCCTGGTGTCAATAGAAGTTCGAGAGTAACTTGATAGTAGGCTATGTGTATGTGACTGAAGATTTCCAGATACTACACAAAAACAGCAAAGATTTGTTAAAAGTTATGAAACATTGTGACTGTTTGACCTATGCGTTTGCTTATAAATCAACATTATTCATTTTACTCGAGCAACTGTATCTTTACTGCTTGGGTTACGAGACTCGGAGACCAAATTGGTCCACTTGGTTGAGGCGGGGTTGAGTGGGAGTGGAGGGGGGGGGGGGTGAAGTGGGTTGGTATGAACGATTTATAATTTTCGAAATATCTACTTTCAATATAAAACAAAATCACAATTTACAGTACATAGGTCCCAAATATTATGTCCCTGCTTAAATTGTTGGTGCCCATATAACATAGCATTTCTTAATTCATCATTAGTCAGTCATTCATCAGTCAACGTTGTTATTTCTATTTTTGCATTCTGTTTACAAGAGTTTACGAGGACAAAGTTAGACAAGGTGAATAATGTTTGGAACCATATATATATATATATATATATATATATATATATATATATATATATATATATATATATATATATATATATCATGCATCTAATTCACAATAGTTTGTAAACTTTAAACAAGGTTTTCTTCAACAAACGATACCATTAAATAAATATATAAATAAGGAAATAAACTTGACAAAATTTAAGAAGTTTCACCTTTAATGAAAGCGTAACAAACAGTTTAAGGGGTTTACAATTCAAAGCAATCAAATTGAAAACATGGAAAAAGTAATAGATTTCAAAGATCAAAATAGATACGACTGTTTGAAACTATATAGCCTGTCGTTTGGTTTCCATCCAACCTACCCTTAAATAGAGGAAATGAAGATTGACCAAGTGTGGTAGGGTATAGGCCTACCTTCAATGAATGTGTGGTAGGGTACTAGGCCTACTCTCAAAGAATGTGTGGTAGGTTTATAGGCCTATCCTCAATAAAAATGCTAAAGATTGTTTACCATACTTCCTGAAATGGTTCGAAATGTGTTCGTTATTATAACGATAGGATTAGGGCATATTTAATGATGTTAACAAAACTTTTAGTTGAAAAACGGTTTCTATATATATATATATATATATATATATATATATATATATATATATATATATATATATACATATATATATATATAAACACACTATAAGGCAATCGATGGGACTGCAGATCTTAACTTTATGGTTCGCCACCTCAAATTAACTCAACCTTTGCGCCCTTCCCTCACCATTGAACCCTCTATCGCCGCCCCTGATCACTAGATCACTATAGATACACAACAAGTAGCTTAGTAACAATGGTTGCACCATCTATAAAGAAACTCGCACAAAATTAGATAAATCTGCTGGATATATGAATTCTAGATGTATTATTTTATATCCCGATAACTCCCCCCCCCCTCCCTTTGCTTTTGTTTTATTTGGCAAGAATATGTGAGAGCGATCACATGGTTCCTGAGGAAACACTTCACGAATGTCCTCTGCCGCAATGTGAATTTGGCAGAATAAACAGACACAATTGGAGGATGTACGGTACTGTGAGAAGTTGACCTTCTGTCAAATTATAGGGCTCTGTTAAGAAAGTGTTATACATATGGTGAACGATATCTGTAGCCCTGATTTGCTTCAGTTGTGACAGTTGGATACATTCCCAGTGTAATGCTATATAAGACTATTCTTGGATTTCTTGTTTCATAACAAGAACCTCAGAACATGACCCAACGTTGGATTTCCAATTTCTTAGGACAGAATATGTTTGCAGTATATTATTCGTAAGATCTTACTTACATAAAAATAAACCACGTTTTGAATTTTCGAATCTATGCTATACTACTGTATACTGTACTATATACGAGAGTACGAGACCAACGGAGGTCAAAGTTGGCCGAATTTCTGACATTTTTTTATATTCCATGGAAGTCTTAATTGAGTAACACCCGCGGTGGTTTTCTTAACATTTTTAGTACGTCGACAGTTGCTTTCAGTGGGGTTCGCCAACAGTTAGGTTTTTGGATGTAATGCTGAGAGTTCACTAGAAAACTGTTATGTCAAATATTTACTTTACTCGAGCAAGATGTGCTCGTAATAACCCAGTTAATGTTTGTTGGTGACTTGTCCCCGTAATAATATACATTCGAACTCAATTCATAGGATTAAATGCATATATAAGGCAGTTTAAAAATTTAGACTAAACGACTCTTAATGTTAATCTCAGTGGCCTAGACAATTCATGTCTATAGGCTGATGCCAGATGTAATTTGACGAATATCTAAGTCACGTAAACAAAATCAGCAAGGATAGTAATTGTTTGATATTCATCTGGCATATCTGTTCCGACTGGTTCTGGCAAGGCTCCTTCCATCACATTGAGAAATGCCCCACTGACGTCATCTACAAGGCAGAAAAATACATCAATAGATAATAGTGAATAAACAGAGCTTTGCAATAACACAAAATGTAATCAATTGTTGCAGGATATTTTGAATCTTCCTGTGATTACGTATGTGAAAGCATTTTAAAAATGTAAGAAGAAACGCCTATCCTTCCTACGTATAAGAAGGGATGTTGTCCTTGAATTGACCCGCATGTCAAGATTTTTGGACATAACTATAAGTATTTTTTCTCAATAATTTTGGAGCAATTTACTACAAAGATTTAATAGGTCCGCCTTTTGTCAGATCAATGAAAAGTGATTTAGAACACTTTTGATTCCTTTAGTATCAGGCAACACATGTAAACGAGCAGTACGGTAAGTACCATGTCGCATGTACACAGGATTTAACTGGTTAATTAACTACTAAAACTCTATGAGCATGTATTGTGGGTGTGTGATTACGTTCGTCGAACATTCAAATGGCTTCATGTAACCTGTTTACAAGGGCGTAGGAACCGGGGGGCGCCAGCCCACCAGTGAAAAATATGGGGGCGGAAGTATCGTTCCGCCCCCCGCTCCGCAAGTCAGAAAACCCCCTTTTCATTTCCAAATGAGAAAAAAATCTCATTTGAAGCACCAAATTGCATCTAAGTCCAGGTGAAAATGCAAAATTCTTACAAAATGGAGTGGGTGTTGAAGTGTTCTATATTGCACCAAATTGCATCTGAGGCCACCTGGAAATGCAAAAAAAAATCCAACGGGGAGGGGGACACCCCCTCCCCTTAGACCCCTCCCCCAGGCCGGCCATCAGTCTTCAGCCCCCCCCCCCCCACTCAAAAGTACCTTCCTACGCCACTGCCTGTTTATGGTATTTGTAATTTAAATTGTTTAACTTAAATATGTTACAGGCATTTGAATTGTATCTTTAATCTTACTGATGCATATTGCAGGAATTCCACTCCATCCGTCTTGGGTGCATGTTCGCGTTGGACTTCCAACAAGGACCTTCCCTCCCATGCAACTGAAGTCACACCACGAACCGGTCTGATATGGTGGCATACGTGAGCAGGTCCTTTTCAGGGAATCATGCTCTTCAAGGGCTTTACAAGATGTGGCTGCCAAAAGTATTTAAAAAAAAAAGCTTTCGTAAATGAGTCAAATGAGGAGACGAAAAGGAGGGAATAAAATTAAAGAAGAAAGAACTATTTATAATAACCTAATTCAAAACAGTTCCAGCAATTTAAGCTGTCCAAGGTAAGCGATGACATAATGCTCCGATGTAACTGTTTTAAACCATTAAAACTATATTCCTCCACAATGGTAATTACTTTCTGTTAAAGGACGTGATGCAGTAGGCCTATGTATCTGTTTACAACGTTCGTAGTACGATACACGCTCATATTAAAAGTAATGACCAAATATCGATACACACAGACACAAAACAGCTGTTTTACCTCTAACGACAATATGAAATATGCATTTGGCATAATTTCCTGTAGCATCACTTGCACTGTACTGTATCAGATGTACTCCTGGAGGGAAGGTGGAACCAGAGGCCAGACCAAGTATCCTTGTAACGTTGATGGGATTCGGTGACGAATTATCCGTGGCCATAGGTGTAGTGTAATGAACTACTGCCACAGGTGAATCAGTGGACGGGTAGCGAAATATGGGGGCCGGACAGTATTGGAAACGAGGAGGTTGGTTGTCTTTTAAAATAGCAGAAAGAGAAACCAAATCAAGACTTTGTTGGGGTTTCCGAGGTTTATGAAATAATAAGCTACTCATTGCCTGATTTTATTCCATATACCTATACCTCTATACGTCCTCTCAAGTTCAGATTAAACAAGGTTAAATTCAAACAGTCCACTCGAAAACAGTTGCTGATTTCATTTTCAGATGGTAATTTTCTACGTTGGTGCACTTTCTACGCTAACTTTTTACCTAAAGAAATTGTGGTGAATGATGGGTCATGCACCCAATGTCGTAATTCATTAGGTGGATACTATTTTTCTGTGTATTGATGCAATTTCTGGCAGAAAGGCAAACAATACTATGCATAACAGTATGGTCTCGGCATAAATGATTAACCCACCTATCTGGCTGAGATAATAGGGCGTAAAAGGAAATATACAAACACAGATGCACCCACACGTATATACACACCTGTGACATGCACGTAAAACCTACACTTGGCTGTATTGCCTGCTGCATCTTCAGCTGTATACTCCACTAGATTCGACCCGATGTGAAACCTAGATCCGGGTACTTGGCCGGTAGTAAGCCGCAAAACTTCTCCAGTTTTGTCCATAACAAACGGTGATGGGTAGTCAACTCTTGACGACGATGCGCCGTAGTCAGTATTTACTCGGAAGTTCAGTGGACATCGATGAATAGTAGGTGGTTGACGATCTTTGAAACAAAATGTTCAAGGTTAGAATTCTTTAATGATTCTTTTCTGTAGACCGAGAGAAGCTGAACTAGCAAACCCAAGTGCGATACCTGACTGTGTAGTCTTTTCTACAGAATGTTGGTATAGTCCAAATTGTGTAGAAATTCGATTTAAGCGTTATTGATTAATTTCTCAATTGTTTTATTGCACAAAGTCTTAATGATTAAGGAACATACCAGTGCGTTTCCTTTAGCTGATTTTTATGTTGTGTCTGACAAATTCCATTTCTGATTCTAAAATGACATTGTTGTGCCAGCATGCCGACATATGACCGTTGCAAATAGTTCGTCGCGTATTTGCGTCTGTGCGTGATAGTAAAACTCGCAACTTAAAAACAACGGAAAATAGAAAACTCGACATTTTGTTCGATAAAAGTCAAACCTTCACATATTGTGGGTGTTCCTGTCCAATTTCGTGCAACACACTTTCGCAAATCACTTCCGCTCCTTTGGTATCCGGCTACGCATGTAAACAAGCAGTACGTTCCCTGTCGCAAGTAAGTGCTGCTGCACCTCATTATGCTGTTTCTTGGCGGGTGGAGACTCGGACATATAACAACTGAAAATCAATAAAGAACGACTGGATCTGATGATATAAATATGACAAAGTATTGGTAGATTACTGAAGAAAATAACGAGATGTACAAGTACGTTGCATGCGTAAGGATAGCAGTGCGTCCACAAAGGCAACATCACTCTGGACAAGTACGGTGCTTTACAAGCACTTATAACCCCAGACAAACGAAAAAAGCATTGAGGTTTTTAAGTTTTTGTTGTTTTAATTTTTTTTTTTTTAAATTTTAGATATCAAATATAACTGAAGTTTCCCCTCTTGAGGGAATGCGAGATTTCCCGCTTATGTACTCTTGCGCTTAAATAACCTCTGATCTCCACTGAACATGTGCATGCATTCTGTACGAATTATGAGGATTGTTTACTCTATGAGACATCCTCATAGGCTCATACTGAATGAGAACCACCCAAGTTACCATCTTGAGATATACGAACAAGGTTTTCACATGTTGACCTATGAGGTCTTCATATGACCTTTGATATTCACTATATAACACCGAACTTCATATAACCAATGTAAGGCATCCGCGGCTAGACCCAGGCCAAACTGAGAATCCACCAAGGTCCCTTCGTGTTTATATTTTGACCTCTTCTAACCTACTAATGACCTTTGACCTTCAATAAAAACAATACGCTACGTCGATATAATATGAGACATTCAAGTTTTACACGAGGTTTACATATCAGTTTCAACTCTGATCTTTGACCTCGACTACAAACAGCAGGCTTCATTGACTCAATATGGGTCTTTTACATACAAAGTAAGACATATATTCAATTTTCTTCTCTTGACGATGAAAATACGATTCCACAACATTTTTGCATTCCATATTCTACAGAAGTAATGTTGCCTAAAAATACATGTCTCAGCTCCTGTTGAACATTCCGGGCACAACTGTACAAAGGTTGTACGCAATATCTGTGCATTGTGGGAAAGCGTAATGTTCCTGTATAGGCTAAAGTGATATTAATTAAGAGTGCTCGAAATGATCTTCTGACCTTAAATTACCTTCAATAACAACAACCATTAACTATAGTTCGTACTCTGTATTGGTTTACTAGACGATGATTACTGAGACTTGTATTTGGTAGTCGGATATCAAAAAACTGTAATGTGGTACTAGGAACCTTAAGTACTTGAAAGTATTTGGGACTCAGACAAAATGACTCACTGACACCACGGGTAAACTGAAATCTGTATTTAAGGAACAGAACATCAATGTTAATTTCTCATTTTGGTGCTTACTTCGACAGATAGGAAACGTCGCAGGAGACCAGCTGGCGTTTACCGAACAGGTTGTAGACGCTTCTCCGCCGACTAATTCATATCCATATGGACAGTCAAAATCACATCTTGATGAAATGATGTTACCGTTCGTACAGCGAACATTTAACCGACCAATTCGTGGAAGAGGAAGACACGCCATTACTAAAATCAAACAACAATTGTGTTAATTACTTTAATTAATCCTACATCAACAAAGGACCTACCATTAAAGTCCAAACATTAAAGCTATGATATTTCAAGTGGAAATCATCAACTTCATGTGTAAAAACGAGAAAATCAGAAAACTATTCTACCTTGCTCATAAAGTCTCGTAGTTTTGCAAACAATTTTTGTCTTTCTGGCTTTTGCAGTTAGGTCAGCTGAACGGGCCAACCTCTAGCGAGACATACCACATGAAGACTGATGGCCGGCCTGGGGGAGGGGTCTAAGGATTTTGGATTTTGGATTTTTTTTTGCATTTGCAGGTGGCCTCAGATGCAATCTTGTGCAATATAGCACACTTCAACCCACCCACTCCATTTTGTATATAATTTTGTTCCAATTTGGTGCTCCAAATGAGATTTTTTTTTCTCATTCGGAAATGAGTAGGAAAAATGAAGGACTAAATCTCGTTGATGCCTAGTTTGGCGGATGGGAAAAACCTTCTGATATCAGCCTGAGATCACACCGTGATATAAACCTAAGCAGGCTATCCAATATCAAAAATATCAATTTATTTCCGACCCGTTTCGTCTGCTAATTATTAATTTTAATTGTTACTCAAAATTGATAAAACCATAAGACTGTCTAGTATTAGAGGAATGTTAATTTCAGCCACAAATATGAAGTTTCATGAATTAAGCTTACTTTTGTGTGTAATAATTAAAGTGAAATAATTGTTTGTTTAATGAAGAGATCTCATAATTTTGTCATAAATTTGTCATAAATTTTTCTCTGACTTCTCAACGACTACCGTAGAGTCTAATGTCTTCAAACAGAAATAATATATTTTTATACTAATAACTGTTTTTTTTTTTTAAAGAAGGGACATAAAATATTACAACATTTTTCAGCAATGTAAATTAAACATCGTAGTATCGTAAATCTGTTACAGATTTCAAATTTAGGAATCCATCTCTGACTTCTCAACGACCACCGAAGAGTCTAATGTCCTTCAAATGGAACGAAAAACAAAAAGAATATATTTGTTTATACTATAATAATTGTTTGTGTTTAAGAAGGGATCTAAAATCTGACTAGAATTATATCAGGGATGTATGTTGAACATTTTATAATGTCCTTCAATGGAAAGAAAAACAGAAAAAAAATATTTGTTTTACTTATAATTCGCTTTTCTTTCATGAAGGGTCACCAAAAATACGACAAGTATTTTATTAGGGATGTATTTTGAACATCGCTGTATCCAAAATTTGTATTTTTAGAGAGATTTTAAAGTTTTCAATGTTGACTCAAATTGACTAATACCACAAGGTTAATGGTCTTAAAAAAATGTTCCATTTGAGGCACAAATATAAAGTTTCATTAATCCGTCCAACATTCAAATATGACTTTCTGGCATTTTCACCTGACTTCAATACCCTTTTAAAGTGATAAAAAATTTATAAGAACTAATAGTACATCCCGACGTTCATATATGTAGTCTCAACGACTACCGTAGAATCTAATGTCCTTCAAATGGGAAGAAAAACAGAAAGAATATTCGTTTATACTAATAACTGCTTTTTTCTTTCAAGAAGGGACCTAAAATATGACAAGAATTTTATGAGGGATGTATTTTAAACATCACTGTATCTCAAAGTTGTATTATTAGAGAGATTTTAAAAGTTTTCAATTTTGACTCAAACATGAATAAAACGACAAGATCTAAGGTGTAATGGGAGGGGGTGTCCCCCTCCCCTTTGGAAAATTTTGCATTTCCAGGTGGCCTCAGATGCAATTTGGTGCAATATAGCACATTTCAATACCTACTCCATTTTGTAAACTTAATTTTGTATTTTCACATGGCCTTAGATGCAATTTGGTGGTCCGCCCCTCTCCACACTTTTCACTGGGGGGGGGGGGGCTGGCGCCCCCAGCCCCCCGGTTCCTACGCCCTTGAGGATAGCAGTGCGTGCACAAAGGCAACATCACTCTGGACAAGTACGGTGCTTTACAAGTACTTATAACCCCAGACAAACGAAAAAAAGCATTGAGGTTTTTAAGTTTTTGTTGTTTTAAATTCTTTTTTTTTTTACTTTAGATATCAGATATAATTGAACTTACCCCTCTTGAGGGAATGCGAGATTTCCCGCTTATGTACTGTTGCGCTTAAATAACCTCTGATCTCCACTGAACATGTGCATGCATTCTTTACGAATTATGAGGATTGTTTACTCTATGAGACATCCTCATAGGCTCATACTGAATGAGAACCACCCAAGTTACCATCTTGAGATATACGAACAAGGTTTTCACATGTTGACCTATGAGGTCTTCATATGACCTTTGATATTCACTATATAACACCGAACTTCATATAACCAATGTAAGGCATCCGCGGCTACACCCCGGCCAAACTGAGAATCCACCAAGGTCCCTTCGTGTTTATATTTTGACCTCTTCTAACCTACTAATGACCTTTGACCTTCAATAAAAACAATACGCTACGTCGATATAATATGAGACATTCAAGTTTTACACGAGGTTTACATATCAGTTTCAACTCTGATCTTTGACCTCGACTACAAACAGCAGGCTTCATTGACTCAATATGGGTCTTTTACATACAAAGTAAAACATATATTCAATTTTCTTCTCTTGACGATGAAAATACGATTCCACAACATTTTTGCATTCCATATTCTACAGAAGTAAATGTTGCCTAAAAATACATGCCTCAGCTCCTGTTGAACATTCCGGGCACAACTGTACAAAGGTTGTACGCAATACATGTGCATTGTGGGAAAGCGTAATGTTCCTGTATAGGCTAAAGTGATATTAATTAAGAGTGCTCGAAATGATCTTCTGACCTTAAATTACCTTCAATAACAACAACCATTAACCATTATAGTTCGTACTCTGTATTGGTTTACTAGACGATGATTACTGAGACTTGTATTTGGTAGTCGGATATCAAAAAACTGTAATGTGGTACTAGGAACCTTAAGTACTTGAAAGTATTTGGGACTCAGACAAAAGGACTCACTGACACCACGGGTAAACTGAAATCTGTATTTTAGGAACAGAACATCAATGTAAATTTCTCATTTTGGTGCTTACTTCGACAGACAGGAAACGTCGCAGGAGACCAGGTGGCGTTTACCGAACAGGTTGTAGACGCTTCTCCGCCGACTAATTCATATCCATATGGACAGTCAAAATCACATCTTGATGAAATGATGTTACCGTTCGTACAGCGAACATTTAACCGACCAATTCGTGGAAGAGGAAGACACGCCGTTACTAAAATAAAAAAAAATTGTGTTAATTACTTTAATTCATTTTAATTAGTTAATTAATCCTACATCAACAAAGGACCTACCATAAAAGTCCAAACATGAAAGCTATGATTTTTCAAGTGGAAATCTTCAACTTTATGTGTAAAAACGAGAAAATCAGAAAACTATTCTACCTTGCTCATAAAGTCTCGTAGTTTTGCAAACAATTTTTGTCTTTCTGGCATTTGCAGTTAGGTCAGCTGAACGGGCCAATCTCTAGCAAGACAAACTACACGAGGCATGGGGTGAGCTCTTCAAGATACTGCCTTAGTTTTACTATAGGCTTTGATTAACTTCCTGCTTCTGCTTCTGACAGTTATCGAAAATATGACGAGGAACTGTAGAACTTTAAAAAGAGGTATTTATTACACGTATGCATATAGTAAGCTACACATCTCTAATAAGTACACTGTGCCTTGGACGTACCTTCCACGGTAAAAGTCACCTCACAAGTGGAATTCGACCCATCAAAACCCGCTGCAAAATAGATTATTAAGTGTTCTCCTGCTTCAAATAGTGATCCGGAAGGCAAACCATATCTCCTGAAACAAGTAAACAGTGAAGTCGCCATCTTTATGTCTTCCCAATATCAACTTTTACGCATATATCACTAATAAAATGAACAATCAACTTAACTAGAAATTACATGAAATAACTGGTAAATTTAAGTGAATTTAGACTATACTTTAATAATTGCAATACTCTGACAAAATGGCTGCCTTCTAGTACGACTCAAACGGAGCAAGATTAACCTTAGATATAGGGTACAGGGGGTGGAGGGCCAGATATCCATCTGATAGACCAAGCTTTAGATGGATTTTAGATTTGCTACTAATCTATGATACCCGATGTGTGAGGCCTTTCGGCTAATCATTAGTGATGTTACACTATCGTACATTAAATATTAGTACACTGAGTAAACACTGAGTAAGTCCCTCGCAGGCGCTACCTGAGGCAAAATTGTATGTATCTTCAAAATATTTCTTCATATTTAAAAACTTTCCAATTCATGCAATCTGAAATAAATTTCGAGGAAACGTTCCACCTTTTTACGCATATTTTCCCACAATGTTGTTTTGTGATTTGATAAATATTTTGATTGCATTGTTAGTAATGATTTCGATCTGATCTCTGAATGTGGTATTGATCAAGGCTTAGCTCTTTATCCAAGTATATTATATACCTAACCCAGCCCCCACCACACCACTCCACACCACTCTACACCACTCCACACCACTCCACTCCACACCACTCAACACCACTCAACACCACGCAGCACCATTCCACACCACACCACACCACTCAACACCACACCACATCACTCCACACCACTCCACACTACTCCAGACCACTCCACACCACTTCTTAACGATGATACACAACCTTACCGCACAGCACTGACGAGATTGGGGCGAACTGAAGGAGCACTCCACCAAACCCTCTTAAATCTTGAAGTTGATTGGATTGTCCATGGCTCGGGACAATGACCAAACAAAGAAGGGAAATCCTCCAAGGTCTCTTCGTGTTTATCTTTAAATGAAATAATTGTTTGTTTAATGAAGAGATCTCATAATTTTGTCATAAATTTGTCATAAATTTTTCTCTGACTTCTCAACGACTACCGTAGAGTCTAATGTCTTCAAACAGAAATAATATATTTTTATACTAATAACTGTTTTTTTTTTTAAAGAAGGGACATAAAATATTACAACATTTTTCAGCAATGTAAATTAAACATCGTAGTATCGTAAATCTGTTACAGATTTCAAATTTAGGAATCCATCTCTGACTTCTCAACGACCACCGAAGAGTCTAATGTCCTTCAAATGGAACGAAAAACAAAAAGAATATATTTGTTTATACTATAATAATTGTTTGTGTTTAAGAAGGGATCTAAAATCTGACTAGAATTATATCAGGGATGTAAGTTGAACATTTTATAATGTCCTTCAATGGAAAGAAAAACAGAAAAAAAATATTTGTTTTACTTATAATTCGCTTTTCTTTCATGAAGGGTCACCAAAAATACGACAAGTATTTTATTAGGGATGTATTTTGAACATCGCTGTATCCAAAATTTGTATTTTTAGAGAGATTTTAAAGTTCTCAATGTTGACTCAAATTGACTAATACCACAAGGTTAATGGTCTTAAAAAAAATGTTCCATTTGAGGCACAAATATAAAGTTTCATTAATCCGTCCAACATTCAAATATGACTTTCTGGCATTTTCACCTGACTTCAATACCCTTTTAAAGTGATAAAAAATTTATAAGAACTAATAGTACATCCCGACGTTTATATATGTAGTCTCAACGACTACCGTAGAATCTAATGTCCTTCAAATGGGAAGAAAAACAGAAAGAATATTCGTTTATACTAATAACTGCTTTTTTCTTTCAAGAAGGGACCTAAAATATGACAAGAATTTTATGAGGGATGTATTTTAAACATCACTGTATCTCAAAGTTGTATTATTAGAGAGATTTTAAAAGTTTTCAATTTTGACTCAAACATGAATAAAACGACAAGATCTAAGGTGTAATGGGAGGGGGTGTCCCCCTCCCCTTTGGAAAATTTTGCATTTCCAGGTGGCCTCAGATGCAATTTGGTGCAATATAGCACATTTCAATACCTACTCCATTTTGTAAACTTAATTTTGTATTTTCAGCTGGCCTTAGATGCAATTTGGTGGTCCGCCCCCCTCCACATTTTTCACTGGGGGGGGGGGCTGGCGCCCCCAGCCCCCCGGTTCCTACGCCCTTGAGGATAGCAGTGCGTCTACAAAGGCAACATCACTCTGGACAAGTACGGTGCTTTACAAGTACTTATAACCCCAGACAAACGAAAAAAAGCATTGAGGTTTTTAAGTTTTTGTTGTTTTAAATTTTTTTTTTTTTACTTTAGATATCAGATATAATTGAACTTACCCCTCTTGAGGGAATGCGAGATTTCCCGCTTATGTACTGTTGCGCTTAAATAACCTCTGATCTCCACTGAACATGTGCATGCATTCTGTACGAATTATGAGGATTGTTTACTCTATGAGACATCCTCATAGGCTCATACTGAATGAAAACTACCCAAGTTACCATCTTGAGATATACGAACAAGGTTTTCACATGTTGACCTATCAGGTCTTCATATGACCTTTGATATTCACTATATAACACCGAACTTCATATAACCAATGTAAGGCATCCGCGGCTACACCCCGGCCAAACTGAGAATCCACCAAGGTCCCTTCGTGTTTATATTTTGACCTCTTCTAACCTACTAATGACCTTTGACCTTCAATAAAAACAATACGCTACGTCGATATAATATGAGACATTCAAGTTTTACACGAGGTTTACATATCAGTTTCAACTCTGATCTTTGACCTCGACTACAAACAGCAGGCTTCATTGACTCAATATGGGTCTTTTACATACAAAGTAAGACATATATTCAATTTTCTTCTCTTGACGATGAAAATACGATTCCACAACATTTTTGCATTCCATATTCTACAGAAGTAATGTTGCCTAAAAATACATGCCTCAGCTCCTGTTGAACATTTCGGGCACAACTGTACAAAGGTTGTACGCAATATCTGTGCATTGTGGGAAAGCGTAATGTTCCTGTATAGGCTAAAGTGATATTAATTAAGAGTGCTCGAAATGATCTTCTGACCTTAAATTACCTTCAATAACAACAACCATTAACTATAGTTCGTACTCTGTATTGGTTTACTAGACGATGATTACTGAGACTTGTATTTGGTAGTCGGATATCAAAAAACTGTAATGTGGTACTAGGAACCTTAAGTACTTGAAAGTATTTGGGACTCAGACAAAAGGACTCACTGACACCACGGGTAAACTGAAATCTGTATTTTAGGAACAGAACATCAATGTTAATTTCTCATTTTGGTGCTTACTTCGACAGATAGGAAACGTCGCAGGAGACCAGGTGGCGTTTACCGAACAGGTTGTAGACGCTTCTCCGCCGACTAATTCATATCCATATGGACAGTCAAAATCACATCTTGATGAAATGATGTTACCGTTCGTACAGCGAACATTTAACCGACCAATTCGTGGAAGAGGAAGACACGCCGTTACTAAAATTAAACAACAATTGTGTTAATTACTTTAATTCATTTAATTAGTTAATTAATCCTACATCAACAAAGGACCTACCATAAAAGTCCAAACATGAAAGCTATGATTTTTCAAGTGGAAATCTTCAACTTTATGTGTAAAAACGAGAAAATCAGAAAACTATTCTACCTTGCTCATAAAGTCTCGTAGTTTTGCAAACAATATTTGTCTTTCTGGCATTTGCAGTTAGGTCAGCTGAACGGGCCAATCTCTAGCAAGACAAACTACACGAGGCATGGGGTGAGCTCTTCAAGATACTGCCTTAGTTTTACTATAGGCTTTGATTAACTTCCTGCTTCTGCTTCTGACAGTTATCGAAAATATGACGAGGAACTGTAGAACTTTAAAAAGAGGTATTTATTACACGTATGCATATAGTAAGCTACACATCTCTAATAAGTACACTGTGCCTTGGACGTACCTTCCACGGTAAAAGTCACCTCACAAGTGGAATTCGACCCATCAAAACCCGCTGCAAAATAGATTATTAAGTGTTCTCCTGCTTCAAATAGTGATCCGGAAGGCAAACCATATCGCCTGAAACAAGTAAACAGTGAAGTCGCCATCTTTATGTCTTCCCAATATCAACTTTTACGCATATATCACTAATAAAATGAACAATCAACTTAACTAGAAATTACATGAAATAACTGGTAAATTTAAGTGATATTAGACTATACTTTAATAATTGCAATACTCTGACAAAATGGCTGCCTTCTAGTACGACTCAAACGGAGCAAGATTAACCTTAGATATTGGGTACAGGGGGTGGAGGGCCAGATATCCATCTGATAGACCAAGCTTTAGATGGATTTTAGATTTGCTACTAATCTATGATACCCGATGTGTGAGGCCTTTCGGCTAATCATTAGTGATGTTACACTATCGTACATTAAATACTAGTACACTGAGTAAGTCCCTCGCAGGCGCTACCTGAGGCAAAATTGTATGTATCTTCAAAATATTTCTTCATATTTAAAAACTTTCCAATTCATGCAATCTGAAATAAATTTCGAGGAAACGTTCCACCTTTTTACGCATATTTTCCCACAATGTTGTTTTGTGATTTGATAAATATTTTGATTGCATTGTTAGTAATGATTTCGATCTGATCTCTGAATGTGGTATTGATCAAGGCTTAGCTCTTTATCCAAGTATATTATATACCTAACCCAGCCCCCACCACACCACTCCACACCACTCTACACCACTCCACACCACTCCACTCCACATCACTCAACACCCCTCAACACCACGCAGCACCATTCCACACCACACCACTCCACTCCACACCACACCAATCAACACCACACCACACCACTCCACACTACTCCACACCACTCCACACCACTTCTTAACGATGATACACAACCTTACCGCACAGCACTGACGAGATAGGGGCGAACTGAAGGAGCACTCCACCAAACCCTCTTAAATCTTGAAGTTGATTGGATTGTCCATGGCTCGGGACAATGACCAAACAAAGAAGGGGAGCATTCTGAGAAAGATCCAAAATGAAACATAGACATTAATGTAACAGTGTTATAGCAAACATAGACATTAATGTAACAGTGTTATAGCAAACCTATTTGACATCATCATACACAGAATCCCAAATCCCATTGGATGATATCTTTAAACTTAAAGTGATATGGGTCGTAGGTATTATGGAAAAGAGATAATAATGAGGCATTAAACTGCAACTCACCAAATTTTAGACGGCCTCTTGACAATTCACCACATATAAGTCCAAACATATATATAATGAAAACGCAATATGCAAATAATAAAAAAATATATGAAGGTCGCGATTTTCCAGTAAAGCAAAAATAAGGGCAAGTGTAAGTTCCAAGGAAAAAAACGTATTTTGAGTATGATATCAAACAAAGACAAGATGATGTTAAATAAAACTCTATATCTCGCTGAGCCACGTGGAAAACTGGTCATCAATTCCCTTTTCCCCGATATACTAAAACAAAAGGCAGGGTCTTTTATGTCTCAGAGGGGTACACCAAAAGAACTAAAAATGTGAGGGCGCGCTATCAAAATAGCTAAATCCATCGTGATAGTATTGCCTCACTACAATATAATCTCCCTCCCTATGTATGGAAAGCCATTTTAACATTTAATCGGGAATTTAAGATATCTTAAATTGTTTCTTATTTTAGATATCTAAAATTCTATTCTAGATATCTAATATTAAATTCGAGATATCTTTAATTTAATTCGAGATATCTTTAATTTTATTTCAGATATCTGAAATTGAATTCGAGATATCTAAAATAGATTTCGAGATATCTGAAAATCTAATCCAGATATCTGAAATAAAATTCGAGATATCCGAAATTGAATTAGAGATATCTTAAATTCTATTTCAGATATCTGAAATTGAATTCAAGATATCTGATTTGAATTCGAGATATCTGAAATTGAATTCGAGATTTGTGAAATTGAATTCAAGATATCTGCAATTCTAATTCGAGATATCTAATATTAAATTCGAGATATCTTTAATTTAATTCGAGATATCTTTAATTTTATTTCAGATATCTAAAATTGAATTCGAGATATCTAAAATAGATTTCGAGATATCTGAAATTCTAATCCAGATATCTGAAATAAAATTCGAGATATCCGAAATTGAATTAGAGATATCTGAAATTCTATTTCAGATATCTGAAATTGAATTCAAGATATCTGAATTGAATTCGAGATATCTGAAATTGAATTCGAGATTTGTGAAATTGAATTCAAGATATCTGCAATTCTAATTCGAGATATCTGAAATTGAATTCGAGATATCTGCAATTGAATTCCAGATATCTGAAATGCATATGCAGAAAATCCCGATTAAATGTTAAAATGGCACGATGGAAAGCCATTTTAACATTTAGTCGGGAATTTCAGATATCTGAATTGAACTCGAGATATCTGTAATTGAATTCGAGATATCTGAAATTCTATTTCAGATATCTAAAATTGAATTCGAGAAATCTGCAATCGAATTCGAGATATCTGCAATTCTATTTCAGATATCTGCAATTCTATTTCAGATATCTGAAATTGAATTCGAGATATCTGAAATTCTATTTCAGATATCTGAAATTCTATTTCAGATATCTGAAATAGAATTTCAGATATCTGAAATTCTCTGGTATTTCGAGATATCTGAAATTGATTTAAAGATATCTGCAATTATTTGTAGATATCTTAAATAAATTTGAGATATCTGTAATTTAATTTGAGATATCTGAAATTATTTCGAGATATCTGAAATCCCTTGGTAAATGTTAAAACGGCTTTCCATACGCGCGTATGGAAAGCCATTTTAACATTTAATCGGGAGTTTTAGATATCTTAAATTGTTTCTTATTTTAGATGTCTAAAATTCTATTTCAGATATCTAAAATTCTATTTCGGATATCTAAACTTCTATTTCAGATATCTAAAAATTCTATCTCGGATATCTAAACTTCTATTTCAGATAACTGAAATCAAATTCGAGATATCTAAAATTTAATACGAGATATCTGAAATTTTTTATTTCAGATATCTGAAATTGAATTCGAGATATCTAAAATAGATTAGAATAGAAAGAGACATTATGAATTTGACATACAATAAATAAAACAAATCCGAACAACGTCATCATATTTAACTTTCCTATGATTTGCTTACAATGACCATCATGGAGCAGTTATATGGCTAAGGTTCCTGCCTATTTTATAAAGCATTATTACTTGCTGGAATCGACTACAGCCCTCACTCTCTCTGGGAGGCTCAGCTTTCAGTTGTGTATCTGGCAGTGTTGTTATATACGATTTAAACTGAGTTAATTCTCAGCCATTTCTTTATTACAAAATGCATAGATATATCCGCAATACAGATAGCGAGGGGAACAGTCTTTGTTAATATTTTCTTTATATCAAGACTCTTGGTCGAATCTTCTAAAATGATGATGGAAAGACGGTGTGCTGTTGGCACTGTTAACTCACCTGACAACGCAATCACGCTGACGAATAAAATCCATGAAAATAAGAACGGTCTCATTTTGTCGTAGGTAGGTATCTGAGTAGGTAGGTATCTGACTTCTTGTTATCGGTAAAGCACGCCTATGTATATCTAAGGTCTTGTCCAGCCAAGGTAGCAATGACTGTTACCTTCAATGTTACAATATGTTATCTCTTCTTATAAGTTTCACTTAAAGAGAGAGCATGAATTGCAATCTGTCGCTTTCTTAGAAACCAACCGTTGTTTTGTGATAGCACTCCGAATGGATGACCTTACATGCATGACATGGGACAAGTATATGTTATTTTAACATATAGGCTACAAGCTACGGTAGCTTTGAATTGGGGTCAATTTAGGACATGGGATTTCCCTCAACCATTACTCCATATACTCCAAGTGAATATGTTGTATCGCATCACACACAGGAAGTAATGGGTAAAAGAATGTTCTACGACTATTCTTTATTTTCGAATGAGTGAGAGGGGAATGGACGTCTGCTTTTAAGACGGTCTGGTTGGGCACTTTGCATTTACCGAGCTGACCATGGATTTCCCAGAGAGTCTGGCCAAGAGTTGCAATTTGGGGTTATTTATTTACTGTAAATATTGAGGATTCATAAACGCTCTCTCACTTTAAAAACAACTCAATAGATCGTTGTAACCACTGGCTGTGATGTAAAGTCCCCGAGCGAGTTGTAATCCGGTTATGTTTTCATGATCTGCTTGTTGTTAGTCACAGGGGCTTACTTAGGCGACAGTGATCAAACGTGACGTCTGTTACATATTTTATAATTCAACTACACTTTGGATAATACTTGAATGTTTTCATAACCTTTACTAGCTCTCGCCGACAGATGTTGAATCAAACTGTTAGCTGTAAATCAAAGAATGTTCTAGAGGAAAATTCTGTCTACGAATAATAAACTAATTATTTTATCATTTTAAATACTCCAGTTAAAATACTAATTTATTTACCTAGGCATATATAGCCTTCATTGTAAAATGGTTAGAACTGTTACTCAAACACCTTCAATATCATCATCTTAAATATGCTACGACAGTTGTCTCTGTTAAAACGGTTTCTAAGGCCAACGAACCTGGACACTAACCGAACGGTAACGCTTGGGAATCAAAAGCATCATATCGCCATTTGATAACGCATTTAACGCAAAAGGTGTTGATTAAGGCCCTATGAACTCGTCAAAACTTCACATGAGAGGTTTAACACGTTATCGTCAAAATCGATAAATGATATAGTCATTATGATTAAATAATATATTCTTGGTACGTGGCGAAGGATGGCTGACAATACATTCCAGAAGGCACAGGCCAAGGCTCCGTGATGTAAGGTTGGTATCATATAGCTGATAATAAAGGTTTCTTAAGTTAAAATATGGAACGCATACAACTATTGTTTATATCAATATCATTTTCTATGCTTGGAAAAGACATCAATGACTTTCTGTGGAGTTTTTTACCAACTTGACCGATGATGAAGTATTATCGACTGTTCCTAAATAATCTCACAATAATGTACCTCTTTAAAGAGATATTTACTACGGTTGTCAATTCTGATTGAATTACAGACGTGTCTCTTTCAGTATGATATATACAGCATATTCTTAATGCAAATAAAGAAAGCACATTAATCAAATTATTGCTTTCAATAATTTATTGCAGGTCTCTATTTTCTCACCGATAGGATAAACAAAACATGGTAAGCGCTATATATTTTACGACTACAACACAACAGCCTTACATGCGTATATAGTTCTTGTATATGACGTGTTCTTTATATAAATCAATCTCGCCAATCTCTACTACAGGTGGCTAATTACGATTTATCATCAATCATACCATGGAGCTATAAACCGATAGCTCCATGATCACACTGAACCGTAAAAGGATAAATCCTTTGATTAAATGTCTATAAAGTTTAATCCTGCTCTGAGCTTTAACAATTGCTGTCACATTTGGTTATTTACACAATATGTATTTGTCTCCAAATAACCATTTATTCTGAATGTGAAGACGGATGAGTGATATCAGAAGATGTTTGTGTGGTCTCTGGACCTATTTATGCAAGCGGTGAGTCAAACGGAACGTTAACCCTTGCAAATCCTGGCAGACAGGGGCGTAGCGAGCGGGGGGTGTGGGGGGGTGTCACACCCCCCCAATAATTTGGTCGCTGTCGGCAAATTTTGGGTCTGTCGGCAAAAGGAGAAAAGGTGAAGAGAGCGGAAGGGGAAGAAAGAAGGAAAGCTAAATAGAGAAAAGGAGAACGGGAGCTTCTTCCGTGCCAAATTTGACTTAAAATATGCACCAGATTGCATCTAAGGACGTTTCAAAACTAAAATTTTCCAAAGGGGAGGGGTAGACCCCCTACCCTTAGACCCCTCCCCCATTTCAGTCACCACTTCCAGATCCGTCGGCAAATCAAATTTGACTTAAAATATGCACCAGATTGCATCTAAGGACGTTTCAAAACTAAAAATTTTCCAAAGGGGAGGGGTAGACCCCCTACCCTTAGACCCCTCCCCCATTTCAGTCACCACTTCCAGATCCGTCGGCAAATCAAATTTGACTTAAAATATGCACCAGATTGCATCTAAGGACGTTTCAAAACTAAAAATTTTCCAAAGGGGAGGGGGACACCCCCTCCCCTTAGACCCCTCCCCCATTTCAGTCACCACTTCCAGATCCGTCGGCAAATCAAATTCTCCACACCCCCCAACAACAAAAAACTTCTCTACGCCCCTGCTGGCAGAATATAGTTCCTTTCAAATGAAGGAAGTAGTTTGTTTATGACTGCGTGTTTATATGACCCTCTGCCTTACCAATGATTGCCCATTATATTTTGTTCAACTACTTATATTGCCGGTGTTTATTAGTATACTTTGTCCAAGTAGAAAGTGTCAGATCGAACCACATTTGTTAAGAAACTACTGTATGACCGGACTGAGTGAATATTCTTGAAAATTCAGTAAGCAATGACATCATATGATATATTGTCCCCAGACCGAAAATGCCAACAAAGCGAAAGTTTGCATACGAATGTTTCAAATTTAGGCGATGGTCACTACCTGTAAACTTTGACTTAAGGATATACAGTGTACACACAACAAGATGGATGGGACTTGGGTAAGTTCAAATCCATTCTGAATAATTTTTGAGATTTGATAATGATAATTTGTTGGGCTGGTTACATTTGAATCTCAGCGTACCTAGGAATGCAGAGAGTATATAACCGGTTGTCGGTGAACATTCAGTGAAATAGTGCCACAACCGGAAGGAAGTAGGAATGGTTTCAAACAGATAATGGTGGAGATATCAATGTACTTTGGTTGATTCATACATGAAGACGTTTCCAAACATAAAAGTTATTTAGTGATTATAGTGAGATAACCTGTGAGTGACTTTCCACATGTGTACAAATGTACATACTACTACGCATAACATCAGTATCTATTTTTAGCAACGTAAGATTAAGTATACATGCTAGAGGGTACATTTTTGTAAAGAAGGACAATATTTCAAAAATACACTCTTATAGTGGCTATATGGTTTTATCTTTAGAATTATGAAATTCAATAGTCACTTCTGCAGTGTCACGTGGTTATTATGAAGGCAATTTTTTTCTTTTGTAAAATTGATAATACATGGATTTATTGGATTATATTTCACATAAGTCGACAAGATCACATTTACAGTATCGATGTCATATGTGTGATATTCACGTTGATTCTCAATGAACCTAGCTTCATATACTTGAATTGGCTATAGTCATCAAACAAGAAAGCTAATTTACTTAGTGATTCCTTGCCACATTTCAAATGAGAACATTTAACAGTAACACCTCACGCAATACTTTAAATGTTTATCATTATTTACTTAAAGTGAACATAGCAGGTTAAATTTCTTGTACTGTAGTACACGTACACGTTTTCTGTCAAATTCATTTTAAGGTTTTTGTGCTTACAAAAGTTTTCAGACTTTAATTCTATTGATCTCAAATGACTCTGACCTTCAAAGTAAACTAAGAGATGCTTGCGCTCACTAATGCCGATCTAAGTTAAATCAAGTTTGACATTTGAAGTTGACTTATTGGGCTTACAAGATTTTCAAATCTTCATGACCTTTTACTTCCACATAAAGCAATAGTATACTTGTATTCAATAACGTAAATCTATATATGCTAGGTATGAAGTTCATCAATGCTTTTGCTGTGTCGGCGGTTATCATGTCTTCAAGGGGTTTAGGCATTGACCTCAAATGAACTTCAACTTTTACCAATTTCAATAGGGTGTTGTTTGTATTCAGCAACGGGTTTCAACATAACATGTATGAAGTTCAACCAAAGTGTACTTTTGGAGTTTATTGTTGTGCCATTTATTTCAGACTTTAAAACATATTGACCTTAAATGATCTTTGATCGCCACCAATTTCGATAGGATTCTTGTAATCATCAAGGAGATCTACATATGAAAAGTATAGTTCAACCAAGCAACTCTTTTTGAATACTCGTGATATTTCTGTTTTCAGATTTTAACTCATGTTTACCTCAAATAAACGCCCACCTCCATCGTAACTGCTCTTGTACGCACTAAGGTGATATAAAATGTAAATATGAAGTTCATTAAGGCTGTACTTTTGTAGTTATTTTTTAATGTATGCAAACTTTGACCTCTATGGACCTCATATGAATTTTGACCTCTACCCATTTTGATAGGGTTCTTGCACGAACTAAGGTGTGCCTATATATTGTAAATACAGAGTTTATTTCAACTTTGCCTTTGTAATTATCATGTTATGAAGGTTTCAGACTTTGGCAGACCTTTATTAACATTTAAATGACCGTTGACCTCCACCAATTTCAATAATTCAGTATTCACTAAAGTGGATCTATCCTAAGTATGACGATTAACCAAGCTGACATGTTTATAAACCTGATTACCCGATTACATGATTACATCACTTCAATTGAGAATGACTTGACTATATACAGTCAAATACGTGCAGTACGGTAATTTGCAATTCAAAATAAAATACTATAGTGTTACTGTGTTTCATTGAAGCATATTGTTGGGAATTTAAAACAATTTCTGGTCATGTTTTAAAAACTATGGGCAAAGCGTTAATCGAAAGTTCACTGAACTACTGTATAGGGTCTTCAGTTCCGATCTTCAAAGGAGGAATACTTGGCATGGTCGTCTCATTGTTACTGCCGGGAATGGTTTCTGTAGAGGAAGGGATGTAATAATAATAATAATAATAATAATAATAATAATAATAATAATACTTACAACAACAATTATAACAATAATAATAACAATAATAATAATAATCAGCAGCAGCAGCTTTTCAACGACGCTGAAGCGACCACAAATGTGAAAGAAACCCGCTAGAGCTTATGGGTTACAACTTACACGTCGGGTGGCTTCCAATTCAACATTTTAATCTCAAATTTTGAATCTTTCAATTTAGAAAGTCATTTCAGATGGGAAAACCGTAGATTGCTCTTGGATGAAAAACCCACCTTACTGTGACCCGGCCAGGTATCGAACCCGAACCTCCCGATGGCTAAGCGTCATTACTTCAAATACCAGGGCCATAATCAGTTAGTGAAGATCTAAACCAAAAGTGTCCACCCCGCCCCATCCCCCCTCCCAAAGAATATAATGATAATGATGATGATGATGATGACGACGACGACGACGACGACGACGACGATGACGATGATTGATAAAGATCTACCTCCCTCCCCTCCACCCGAAAATGGTTGGATTTAGATTCCCCGAGAAATAACTTATCATTTGAACGCAGATTACGCCTCGGAATATATTCTTAAAGCATATCAGAGATGTACAAAGGCACCACTTGCAGTGAGAAGACTTGTAGAAAATCAGCATTAGCTTGAACACAATTCTGTAACAGGAAGCCAATGCAGTTCTATTAAGATCGGTGTAATATGAAAAGACCTTTTCGACAAAACAATAAACAAACTCCCAAATAACTTCCGTCCAAGATCTTCATGCATGGCTCTTCCTCATTATTGCCGTGTTAAATGTACGAAGTGATAATCAGAAGTTAAGTCTCACCGTACATGCAAGAAATATAGTCAGTACAAAGTTTTAGCCATTATACGAGACTTAACATATCCTATATTATTAACTCTTAATAGTCCTGAAAATCTACCAAATTTTGCTTATTAAGGCAACCACTGTTCTAAGCTGCCTATTTCCTGCTACACTAATGTGATCCAAAACAATGGCCGAGATGGCTTGTCTGATCAGTGAGAAACCATAAATCTTACCGATACAAGCAGAAGGTTGTCCACTCCAGCCGTCCTTGCCACAGCTTCTAATTGGGCTTCCCACAAACCGTCCCTCCACACAACTAAGGTCACACCATGTGCCACGAATAAATGGTGGGTTCCGTGAGCAGGTCCGGTACACTGACTTGCTTGATGTCAGAGGTTTGCATGAACTGACTGCAAAAGAAATATTTAAATATCAATAAAATATCTAACATAAAATAATGAATTATCAATAAAACGGTGATGCAGGTCTACTCAGGACCGGATTTAGTTTGTGGGCGGCCCGGGGCCAGAATAGTTTGGGGGCCCGTTCACGATCAGGCCCACTGTGTAAGCGGAGCGCAACCGGTTGGCGCGTAGCGTGCATGAAAATTTTGGCAGAAAATGCTTCCCATATAGCTGGAAATGGCACTTACCAGGCCTTGCAAGTTGCATCTTAACATTTTCAATTTTGAATTCTCATGTTCTGGAAATTGACCATTGTCACAATTAATATGTAATTTGTTTGTTTGTTTTTGTTTGTTTTTTCTAATGCCCCTCCAGGCATCAATATTCCGTTTTCCGTATGAGAAATGTATTCCCGCAAACTTTCCCCTTCCCAAGTGTCTAATGGACATTCCTTTTGGACAGGAATCACATGATCGGTGGTTGATAGCTTGAACGTCATCCAAATATCTATAGGGATGCCAATTTGTTTTGGGCAAAACCGACAGAATTTACATTTGTAAACACTGAATTTATGGGGTTTGTGGTGTAAATGCCGTAGAATAAAGACCATGCATCCTAATAGGCCCCTTGTATTTATGTTTAGTGTAGAGTTTCGAACAAAGGGGCGTATTTTACATGTTGACCATCGAAGACGGACGGAAAGGCATCTTATGCCTCCATTTTTTTGGACACCCAAATGTGGGGCCCCTAAAAGTGGGGGGGGGGGCTCGGGGCCTGGGCCCCGGTGGGCTCCGCCGTAAACCCGGCACTGGGTCTTCTATTACAACAACAATGGAACAGTCCCGTGAGAAATGCGATATCTCTAGGATAGGCCTAAAACAACTTCCACGCTGGATTTCATGTGAGGCCTACCGTAAGTAGTACTTTTACTAAACTGGGGTATCGTGGAGCAAAAACAAACAGTAAGAAAACAGTGAAGAAAGTACAAAACCATTAAAGAACACGTCAATAAGACGTTAATTTGATAATGATGTAGTTATTATCCCACCTTTGACAACAATATAAAACACACACTCTGCATAGTTGCCCGTGTCATCGTTAGCGGTGTATTGTATGGTGTACACACCAGGTGAAAAGGTGGAGCCTGACTCCCTGCCGAGAACTCTCGTAACATTGATAGGATTAGGCGAAGAATTGTCCATAGCCACTGGCGTTGTATAGTTCACCACAACAAAGGTAACTTTTGGGTCACTGTAAGCAAAGATGGGCTTAGGGCAGTACTGGAATCTTGGTGGTTGGTTGTCTAGTACAGGGGTAAGCACAGTTATTAATTTCGATGAAAAAGGGCTATAACGGTGTCAGACAACATGGTAAATTTCTTAATGATTCGTATTTCTTGTTGAAACCCCCATCTCAGTACTTTTTTTAAGTGGAGACATGATTGTTTATATGTAACCTATTTTGTCTCGCCAAAGCCTCCCTTCGCCTACCGTCTAGAAAGTGGATCGCAGTCGGTGATTTTTTATATTATCATGGCGGAAGTGCCTTATAAAGTATTTCACTTTTCTATTGGCAACTGTTGTATATGTTCTTGACATGTGACCTGAATCCCTGCAGTTTCAAGGAGTATTTACTTGTTCACATGTAGATCATTCTAGAACTTTGTTTTTCTGGATGGGGGTCCTTCTTCTATCCTAATATGCTATATATGAAACTGACCTTTCTGTCTGAGACAAGATATATCATTTCATTCCACTCAAATTTTGTCAACTTATGACTCTGTGTAAGTGGTACGAACATAACATACCTATAACTTGGATGTTAAACCTACAATGGGCAACGTTGCCCGCTCCATCAACGGCTACAAGGTGGACCAGGTTGTTTCCGAGATGGAACCAAGATCCAGAGACTTGACCGGAAACGAGGCTAACTTCAACCGGTTGGTAGCGATCGAACGCGATTGGCATCGGGTAAAACACCCGTTTGGATCCCATGCCTTGTTGAACGTCAACTCTTACACTTTTTGCAGGACAACCAAGGAAATTCGGCGGAAGTTCATCTTTGGAACGAAAGAAGATATGGCATATTAAACGTCGTTGAAGAGGCAAGTAACAAGTTTATCGAACACTCCTTCCACGACTTTTCATTTATTTATAACTGTTATTATGGTGTGTTTTTGTTAGCCTTACGATATTCCTAAGAACCCTTGAGTAAGACCATCCCCGAATGCCGTAGTTATCAATAATTGGTACGATGCTAAATCGATCTTCCGGTATACGTTTGCATACCGTATTAATCGCAGGCAAAGAACCAAAACAAACGGATATTTCTCCCCATTCGGATGATTGTTTCTTTCATGAAAAGAAAGTTGACTGATAATGCTAATAAACTACCCTGTTCATTGAATTTAGGTTTAGATAAAATGAAAACAAAATAACCAAAATTAGCTTAAACTGATTTACGGTAGGACCTTCATATGCATTTATATATTATGGTTGAAACAAATTAATGGATGCCGTGACATGTGAACACTTTTTTTTTAAAGAAATAAGACACTTCATTTTATCTTTGGAGTGTAAACATGCCAGAAACATGAATGGTCATAACTTGTCACTGTTTCACTTCAAGAAATACTGATTTTCTGCGAGCACTCACATTTAGCGGCGTAGGAATTCCAACATTAAATTGTCGTGGCCGTATCCTAGCAACCAACAAGTTTTAAAAGTTTGTTTTGCCCAAATTCAACCTTTGAGACATGTGGCAAGACACCGTATCAGTTTCAGGCGATTCTGAGAGATCGACATGGAGGCCTTTGTTGATTTGACATGGATTGACCCATATGTTAATCTGAAAAGATCGTGCTATTAACCGTTTTTTGTTTTTAGTGGTCGGTAAAAGTTTTGTAATATAAGCTACGTATTTTTGCTTTTATTCTCGCGAATACTTTGCTTTCATGAGAACTAAACATCCAGTTTCTTCATTCTATAAAATGATATGGGTCTCCATGATTTACCATATTTTCTAGAACCGTGGTGAATGAATGCCCGACCTGGAAATAATTCTCTAGGTTTGAGAGACAAATTAGTACGTTGTTTGTTACCTGGCTATACGATATCATTAAATTAAATTCACAAAACCGTCATAAAAGAAACAAACCTTCGCATGTCGGTTGCACCCCTGTCCATTCACTTTTCACACATGTTCGCATTGGACTTCCATGCATGTTATATCCTGGAATACACGTAAATTGACACCAGGTTCCCTGACGGATAGTGCTACTCCGACAAGTCATTTGAGTGTTTCTTGGCCGTGGCAGCTTTGGACATTTAATGACTGTAAATATTGAAAGTCAAACCTATGAGAGGTCTTTATACTCTTCACAATGTACGATTACACAATTACGGATATTTACTGACAGACAGACAGACACAATTCTTTTTAAGAAGGCCGTGTCAAACCTGCATGCCCTAGAAGAATTGATGTGGTGATCTATATGCAGAATATATGAAGACAAAGGAATAACTAATTAACACTTACGTCTGCAAATTGGGAATGTTCCAGGAGACCAATCACCTGTTCTAGTACAAGTTGTAGTTGATGAGTACCCGCCACTCATCTGATAACCTTCGGGACAATAGAAATCACAGCGCGAGGGCCAAATGTTACCATTCGTGCACCGTAACACAGATTGACCTATTTGCGGTATTGGAGGACATTCTGTCACTGGAAAATATAAGAACATTACTCAGAGTTTAAGGCAGTTATTTAAGCATCGATTCCGTTTACCTTCACAATGTTTGATATCGCAGTTGACGGGGAGGGAGAAGGTTCCGATGTGGCAATCAGGTGGAATCCTCTTGATGTTTCTCTTTTCAAAGAAGACAATAAAATATTTCAAAAAATTGCCTTGGGCCACCATCTTGGGGGTTAGTGTCCTTGAAACCAATGTTTGTAAAAACAAATGGATAACATAACGATTATGATAATAGGCGGTTATAGAGCAGCTCATTGACAATGTCCGAACAACACAATCTTCGTTTAATCTCTTAATAGTCCCGGGAATAGTCCCGGTCAAAATTTATTTTTGATATGTTAAAGAGGAACATAAGCATTCTGGTAAAATTTGCATTCAATTCCGATGTACAGTTTTGAAATATTGACAGTTAAACTTGCCACCTTTCGTACCAAAGTGAACTTGGAGCAAACAGGTGTGACGTCATTGTTGCACACTGATACATAATGTTTGATTTCCTTTAAAATTTAAGTCTAATTTTATACTCTACAATAAGATGCATCCATAATGTGAATGTACCATAGGTATTGGTCTTTTATAAACATTCCCTTTAGACAAATTAGTAACCCTATCCAATCCAAAGTCAAATCAATAGACTGAAAAATAAAGAAAAAACAAAAAGTGATTTGTCAGTGTGCAACTATGACACCACACCTGTTTGCTTCAAGTTCACTTTGGTAGAATATCAGATAACTTCAACTGTCAATAACTCAAAAGCGGTACATAGGAATTGAATGCAAATTTCCCTAGCTTGATAACATTATGTTCCTCTGTAACATATCAAAAAGACAATTTGACCTGGACTATTCTTTAAATTCGACCCACCATAATATTGTGTAATGTGGAAGCATTGGTTAGTTCCATTCCGTCCGTTTGCTCCACTGTCAAATTACGAAATTGGTCTACAAGAGCAACATTTCATGACAGAATGTTATAAGCCACTAGAGTTCTCCCCTTCAACCCATTCTCCTCCTCACTTCCCCTCCACCCCTTCCCCTCTACCCCTTCCCCTCCACCCACCCCGCAGGTTTGCGATGTACGTGCATTGGATTGGATATACTTCATGTCTTCGTTCCAGTTTCAAGACATTAGACACTAACCTTTCACTGTGAAAGTAACACGGCACGTAGAGTTAGATCCGTCAAAGCCTTGGGCTTCGTATCGTACTGAATATTTCCCGGCTGTGAAAACAGATCCAGGTGGTGAGCCTATCCTCCTGAAGTGATAATTAAATATGACTAAAAGGGTTCAATATGGATCACAGATAAGTGGCAGAGTTCCAGATTGGCTCTAATGGTCCATGGATCACCAATTTGTCTTAGCTAAAATACACCAAACATAATACAAGGTGAGGAATAATGAAATAGTTTCAAGTATTTTTTTCAGCAGTAAACTTCTTTCAGCACCCTTATGTTGGTTAAGTTATGCAAACATATTACACCTTCCGGATGTTTCCCGTTCCCCAAAAAACACGAGGAACCTTAGCGAAATAATACATCGCTTTAGATCCAATGAACAGCATTTCGTTACCTCGCTGTTTCACATTGTCATTGCGGTATCAAATGAAACATAATGAGAATTCTCAACTTTGCCTTGTTTGTGCTTCCAAAACTTTCGTCATATTTATGCCACATTTGTGTGACCCTTAACACGGAGATGCTAAATTTGTGAAGACGTAATGTGGATATGTGGAAATGAATACGTCATATGAATGTGAATATTTGATGATGATGATTATATGATGATGACGGTATTCTAAATATTTTAACGAGTTACTTGTTTCTTGTAAAGTGCAGTTCGGCTTCTATGACATTAAATGTCTTTTGTATAGTCGAGGATCTTTCTACCAGTAGAGAGAAATAAATGGACTCTTATAGTGTTAGGTGGGAGGAAACGGCCTGCGTCGTCATAAGAATAATTCTATTTACTCGCAGCTCACTGACACTTACATTTTATACACTGCATGTTGATATGTAATTGCTTTAAAAGAATATGTTGTGGGACGTAGTTTCCAAATATTATTAAATATTCATTTCTACAAAACTGGAGACTTTGGAATTACAATTCCCACACCGAGCACACAACTTATTTGCAGTGTGGTTAAAACATGTTGCTGTCAGGGCAAGTATATGTCTAAATTTGGTATGGAAGCGAAAACAGATGCTCCTCAATAAGTCTATGCGATATTTCTTTCTAAAAGTGGTTTTGAAATTGCATATGCTAATCAAGTATAGATAGAGGTCCTCCCTCGACAGACGTTTCTTACCAATCAGTTACCAAGTATAGCTGTTCTCCAAGTTAACAACATGCAAATTAGTTGAAATTTACATCGTAATCTGTGGCTTAGAATGTTGATTCATGCGATGAGAAGTAAATCACATATGCACACAGATACTCATGTGAAATCACGTCAGTTTGTATGTAGTAGTTTTAATTGAACTAAGATTGATGTTGTCCATACATAGCTTTGAAATGCTAACTCGAAAAGCAACGAAAACAGCCTTTCATAATAAATAAATGTTACAATATAACTTTTATTCACACTTACCTTTACTTATTAGTAAAACATTCAGTGAACATATTTAAATGCTATCCCTAATGAAGAATGTTAAAACGCACGACTTTTAACGTTACCTCATAGAGTACACCATTTGATGGTGAATCAGGGGAGTACGCCACCAGACTCTCTTAAGGCGGGAAGTTGCCTCTATGGTCCATGGCGCAGGACAATTGAGAAACAAAGAATTGGCAGAACATTCTGTGGAGCAGTAATTATCATAAGTAAATCCTGAGCAGAAACACGAGAGTTAGAAAATATTAACAAACTTATGGACAAAGCAAAGAAAGCAGACATTTATTCATTTAGCTTTGTAGCAAATAGTAACTTCTCTGTCAGTCATGCGACTACTCACCCGTTGAAAAGGCGAAAGCAATCACTACTGATATCAACAAAAACCCCTTCATAATTCCACACTTTTCTATGAGGTCCTAAAATGTCACAGTTGGGCTTCAGCTGTACCAGTTAGAACTGTGTGCTCATATATGCATCCGTGAAACAATTTTTTATTCTTCACAGACTTTTTGCGATTATCTACGAAAATAATCATAAGACTTTAACCATCCCAATCATAAGAGTTTAACCATCTCACCAGACAAAATCTTTTATTGGGGGGATTGTTTACATTCGAATGTCTGAGCAGAATTCGTTATGTAGACGTGACCTTATTTTGCATTAGATGGCAATTGAGAGCGAATATGAATGTACGTGTTATATCTCAGTATAAACAGTCATTATTTATGCTCTCTTATGTAACGCTCTTTTGACCCTATCGTCGCCGATGTTTAACAGATGTTAACGTCTTTGTTGAGAAAACACTATTTCAAATGCCAAGGTTTGGAACACATGTTTGATACTGGTTTATGTTATATCAGATTATTGCTAAGATGAAGAATTGGTTATTCGAGCCACACCTTTGCACTTTGTGTCCATTTCCTCTCCTTCCATAGCCTTCATATTTATTCCCCACAGGAGTGATTTGAGAGAAAACATGCCGAAGTAGGAGAGCGATACAAGAAATTTGTATTCCTCTGCACAAAATATTTTGTAACACCTGTTACTGATAATTTGTTCGAGATGACGACTTTCCGACGGAGCATTCAGGAATTTGATTGTTTTTTGGTGTACTTTGTGGAAGGTTGTTCACCGGAGCATATTCGGAATGTCGCTGTTGCTTGGGCAGCGAGTCTCCGTGGCAGGGGAGGGGTCAACCATGGCACTGAATAACAATAACCAGGCGTCCATATGTGGAAGAGGGTAAGAAAATTTTATTTGAAGTGATTGCAAAATCTGCCGTTTTGTGTCAAGAACTCTGCGGCTGCGATATGAACTTGTGCCACGCGGACCTTCAGAACGAAATGTCATTGGTCAGTGGAAAAAAAAATTGTTTTGGCCATTACTAAACACGGAGACATTAAATTAACTAGCAGTATGCACGGGTATTACGGGTAGGCATATACCGATTACTCTCAAACTGTATATGGAAACTGAGTTGTACAGAGGTTAAATGTCACGGGGTACAATATATAAATTCAGGGCAATATGTGTTTAAACAATTCCTGCCAAACAGGAAGGCCGATATTCTTCAAACTTGGTCAGTAATGCCTTATTGAAGACATGTGTGTCTTGTAAACCTTTATAACGAAAGGTCAAAGGTGAAAGGTCAACAGTCAAAGTAAACCAACAGGGATATTTTGCTATAAATCCAAGGAAAGCATTGAATTGAATTGCAACTTTACAGTTATGTCCTTACTTGAGTTCAGCTTCAATGGGTCTTGTCCGTACCGGTTAGCCAACTGTTTTGGTAATTGTTCTTTTGCTTTCACTGGGTTTGTGAGGGCGTTGCTTGCCAGAGTCTTTGCTATTCACTGGAACCGTGACAAAAATGGAATAGGGATATTTCTCTTTCCGTAAGGAATGTTCTGAGGGGAATTGAATGCCGAAGCGCTATATGAGTTACTTGGAAAACAGGGAGTCCTGAGGGTTCCGGAGAGCTACGTCGTAGAGACGATATTAGGTTAGGAATGTCAATCTGGGTCGCATTAACCTATGCGTACCACCGCTAGGTTACCTTTCTAAGCTGAATATTCTGGGATCCACGAAGAGCATCCATAAGTTGTTCTACATGGATCCCAGAATATTATCGTTCTCAGAACCCGAAAAGATTTTCATTCTAATATATGGGAGCAGCAGCTTTGAATCTATTCCTACCAGCAGTGGCGTCGCCAGACATTTCAATCGGGTGGGGCTTAATTAGGGGGCACACTGTTTACTTGTAAATGCCGTCCTGGGGAGGGGTCTAAGGTCTTAATTTTTGATTAATTAAGGGTCCTCGGATGTAACCTGGTGCTATATTTTGCAACTTGAAGTAACTCTATGTTCAAGAATTATCGGGCTCAGTCTTTCCGATATATATGTTTTTAATTGAGGCGGATAAAAATGTTATACACAAAATGGAAATTAACCCTTTTGCTTTGTAATGTTTTTAAATAAGGGTGTCGAAAATTGAAATTGAAATTCATGCTGGGTAGTAGTGAAGTTTAAGCAATAACGATTCACGCCGGGCCTCTGTGACCCTGTTAGTGAGAAAGCAGCTCGGAAATCCTGTGCACGCTACACTGGGCCTTATTGCTAAGAGACACAGGTGACAGCCATTTCATACTTTCTCTCTATCTTGCGAGAAAGTATATTTCCAAGAAAAAATAACGCGTTCGTAAAACAGCCTCTTCTTTGTCGATCATATGGCAAGTCGTTTTAGTTTTTATTCTGTATTTGATATCACCAATTATTTGATGATATCAGAAAATTAGTTGATGATATCAGCATTTGAATTAGTGATATGTACATATCAACAAATGATTGTTGATATCAGAAAATCAATTGCTGATATAGCCATTGTTTTGATGATATCAGCATATCATTTGCAGATATTAGCAAATCATTTGCTGATATCACCAATTTAATTGCTGATATCAACAATTATTTGGTGGTATCAGCAAATCATTGCTGATACCATCAAATAGTTGATGATATCACCAATTATTTGATGATATTTAGCAAATCAATTGATGATATCAGCAATTGAATTGGTGATATCATCAAATCACTTGCTGATATCACCAAATCAATTGCTGATATCACCAATTAATTAACGATATGTAGAATTGCTGATATCAGCAATTCATTTGTTGATATAACCAATTCTATTGCTGATATCATCAATTAATTAGTGATGTCATCAAATATTAGTTGATATCACAAATAATTTGCTGATATCAACAAATAATTGGTTATATCAGTAATTGAATTGGTGATATCATCAAATATTTGATGCCAATATCACCAAATACAGAATAAAGACTAGAACGGCTTGCCATACGATCGGATGCCAGCATTGGCTTCAGACAGCCACAGCCCGACGTCATGGTGCAAAGTTCACATAATGCTACCACATGCATATGTTCGTGAGTTGGTTGGCAAACATGCTGAACTACCAGCGTTAACTTCTTTACAGTATTGACAGTAACACAACGCTACATATACACACCTCAAGTGGAATACTGACGCTTTTTCGGCATTGCAGGTTCATCTGACATCTGACAGTAGTTATAAAGGTAAACAATTTTTTGTTGAGAATTGCACTGTGCCAATACTAGACTGACCCACTTGCAATACCTGTATTATAAGTTTCACACACTACAACATGTTCGAAGTTTGTGCCGTTCAAGTGACATACAATCAGGAAGTTACTCGAGTACGTGTAGCTACACAGTGGTATACTTCACGTATGGTTCCTCACAGTGACTAAGGTTGCAACCACTTGTCTGTACAGTTCAGTGGTTTCAGCAGCAAATGCAGCCTGCACGTACGTGCATACATGTCATGGTATAATGAGATCCTTGACAAACGTGTCACGCGGATTTGCTAGGACACATACGAGCCCAGACTGTGCGGTCTGTGAGTAGAACGGCTATATTTGTAGGATGTTCTATAACCCGCACTCGAGCACTGTACTGGCTGCGCGAAAGGTACACTGCTTGCGAGAATTTCTACCTTGCGATTTTCTGATTTGTCGTCAATAATAACAATAATAATAATAAAAAAAAAAATTCCGATAACATCAAAGCCTTGACGGTGGACATAAGTCATATAAGCCTATTCTAGATTTTCTTTTTATGCACTAAGTAATTTCAGAGTACCGAAACGAGGTATCAATTTGCGATTTTCCAGACTTACGTGCCATCTGACCAAAAACAGGTTCTAGACGCTTGCACTATCGACGACAATTTATCCTGCAAGCAGCCTGGAAGGGGATCTCAGCTTTAATCTTACTCTGGCCTCATACAAGCTAAAGTGACAATGGGGAGGGGGGGGGGGATGGTATTATATTTAACATGGTGCCATCCCATACCCCAATTTACGTGCTATAAAGTTAAGAGTAAGCATTCACTTATCACAAACAAATGAAAAAAAGGTGTTCTTCAAACGGACATAAGAGAGGCTTTGGTATATTATTAAGAGTTATTTTTTGGATGTAGTCGCAACCTTTGCAATCAGGATGGCATGCGTCATGATGCGTGTAAAGGGAAACTCGAATGAATCTAAAACGTTTATTAAGCCTTATTGAGAATGTAGATGCTTCATACTGAGGTGTAGGAAGTCTTTTGTTTTTACTGAAGGTCAAAAGGTCATGTAAGGTCAGCATAGGTACCTTGTAGTCACGATATCTCGAAAAGTGTACGTGGATGTTATGAGAGCAAGAAGTCTATTGTTTATAATGGAGGTCAAAGGTGATATGAGATCAAAAAGTTGTAAACCTTGTAAACATGGTATATCAAGATTGGCATCTTTCATTTATCTTATATATATTTTATTATAGTATGTCAATACTCATATCGAGTTTATAAGCCATACTATTTGTAATGAAGGTCAAGGGTCATGTGAGGTAATGTGAGGCCAAAGTCTGATAAACTTGTTATGAAATTTCAACAACGGAATGTTGGATGTATCTAATATTTAATATGTGGCGGGTCCATATTGAGTAGATGAACACTATTATATTGGAAGTGACGGAACGACAGAGGCCAACGTCTTAAACTCCTATAAACATGATATCTCGATAATTAGCTTAAGAGTAACAGTAAAATGCCTTTTAAAATGTTAACATGCATGGATGAGACTATTATCTAAATTTCTAGCCTACTTGGGGCAATACTGATCACCTTCAATGCCGTTTTATCTCTTTCACTGATATTATTAGTTTTTCTGATTGGTAAGATAACATACTTGACGAGGCTTTCATAGTTTTAGGGTTATTGGTATTTATTTGACTGCTCATGGTCTGGAATTTCCTTCGATGGATTGGAAGTTGAACTTAGCACGTGGGATGTCGTTACTTCAAACAGTCTAAGGGTTTTGTATGGGTTAAGGAGGGCACAGAGAAGAAAACATCACGTGGTATGATTTATTTTCAAATACAAGTGCGTCTTTCATAAGAAATATTTACAAGCGACTTAATCCCTGTCACTTGTGGTGCAAAAACGCGAAACCGACAGTTTGCACAAAAACTGAGCAACTCCATAAATGATTAGGCCAACTCACAGAGATAACCGTATGGGCTTATCAATGTAGGTAAGGTAAATACCCGATGATGTGTATAGATTTGCCCTGTTGGCTGTGGTTCCCATCTCATACATATCGATGGGTGAGCGGGGCTCAACGTAATATTCTTATAATGGTAATATCTCTTCAACCGTATGTCCGGTTTATCCATCTCATGAATATTAATGAGTGGGCCGAGCTTAACATAGAACTCTTAAAATGACAATATTGATCTTCCCACAGTATTTCCGATTTAGTTTACATGTATGGTGATGTAACTACATAGTAAGTATACATATTCTCTTTGCAAAAAACTTTGACTTCATTAATATTCATGAGTTGGAGGACTTAATGGGAAATATTTTGTAAACACGATGTAAAGACGATATCTCATCAACCACAAGTTGAATCAATGTCACCAAATGAAAGTCATAGCATTGGAGAATTCACAGGTTGATTGTAGCTTTAAATTTGTAGTTGTCATGTTTAAAACGTATTCAGACTTTGATGCCTGTTGACCTCATGTGACCCTTGACCTCTGCCAATTTCAAGAGGATTCTTGCATTCAACAAGTTGAATATCCACATCATGTATAAAGTTCAACAAATATGTACCTTTGGAGTTATCGTGTTAGCAAATTTTTCAGACTTTGACCTCTGTTGACCGAAAATGATCATTGAACTTCAAAGAAACCATAGGATTCTTGTACTCACTAAGGCAGAACCAGTGGCGGAGATTTCTTGTCAGAAGTGGGGGGGGGGGGGTTGCAGGCCATTGATGAAGTAAAAAATCATAACTGCTGGCTCACTATCTAAGTGGAGCGCCACCATAAGTTGGCGCGAAGTGCACAAGAATTTTTGGGCAAATATTGCCTCCCAGATTGCAGTAAATGGCACTGCCCAGGCCTTGAAAAGCTGTATTTAACCAGTATGCAGGATTTTCTAACCCGGGGGGCGCGTATTACTATCCAAGCGGAGCGCCACCATACAAGCAAATTTCTGGTTTTGGTACCCCCAGATCACCGGAAATGGCACTTCTCGGGCTTGAAACTGACCAACCATATGTACACTTTTGCCTGAGAACCAAGTTTTTTCCAAATACTTTTCTTCTCATCTATAACCTTTTTGAAGATTGTCACCAGTCACACATCATGTTCGACTTCATCACATATTTTGTGGATCATTGCTTTTGTAGGTGATTCTTCATTGCGGCCCACAATATCCGTCAGCCCCACTGTTCAGAATTTGAAAGTTCACAATTCTCGCGAATAAATTCACTTCAAAACATACCCATAATGTTGCACAATATATCATCTATGGACAACCGATGTAGAAAAACCTCCTTCAAACCCTAACAGACGGGTCAAAATTGCACGAGTATGATGAAGTATGATGAAGAATGTTGGTTAGGGAATTTTCGAAAATTCAGACGGCTACTAAAAAATTTCGTTGAAGGAAATAAAAATATACCAGATATTTCCGAAACCGAACACTACACACATCGACAGTTTTGAGCATGGGTGCAGATCAGTCTTGGATAATGGTGGGGACGCATGTCTGTTCTATGACACTATCTAAGCGGAGCGCGACCATGGGTTCGCGCGTAGCGTACAATTTTTTTGGGCAAATATACCTCCCAGATCGCCGGAAATAACACTTCCCAGACCTAATGATGCTCCTAAACCTCCTTAAGTTTTAGATCTCATGGCTTAGAAATTTAGTTTGGAGAAATACTGTACATGGGCGTCTGCAGAAAGAAAATCAGGGGACAAATAATCCAAGTAGACTTTTGTATATACGAAAACAAATATAGACTGCCGCAAATGCGATTTCCGTCCTATATTTAACAACTGTGGATAAAATACAATAACATGAGAACTGCTGCATGTCATTTGCACAATGCTGGATCAAACTGCGCCAAAGTTCAATACAGGGGAACTTGAAATGCAGCTATTGGTCAAGACAAATTGGTGGGGACACGGTATATCATGTCCCCACTACTGAAAAAGTTGGTGGGGATGCGTCCCGCTGTCCTCACCAGGATCTGCGCCCATGGTTTGGAGGCTGTTTATCGTGGAACGCCATTTTCATGCTCACTGATATGATGTGATATCTGCTGTTTGCTTTACAAATTCGAATAATTTTGTCACTGTTCCTCTTTCTCTTCCCGTTTTCTTGCCGTATTTTCTACTCCATCCTTTTCTCCTTTTCTCTCTTTCTTCTTTTCTTTTCCTTCCTTCACCTCGTTGAAGTTGGCAAGTGTATACAGTTCCAAAGCTATTCAACAGCAGCAAAACGTTATTTTGTGTATGTCTGTTGTGGGGTGAAGTTAGCGCTATGAGCTACAAGTTCCAATGCGCAAGGTGGGGGAAAGGGGCTAGAAATAATGTGTGGGTCAATTCTAACTCGGTTTTCGGTCGTTAATTGTTGATGTAGCCTACCAGGTGAAAGGTTGAAATGACTTTAACAATTTCAAATTTAATAATTTGATTTACTATGCCATTTGGAGCACATAACATAGGCTATAACAGAACATTAATGGCAAAAACTAGGGGGGGGGGGTTGATTGTGTGGGCCAACCCCCCCTCTTCAAAAAGTGGGCGGGGGTTAAAACCCCTCCTGTTTCTCCGCCACTGGGCAGAACCACAAACGAAGCATGAAGTTACCATCTACTTTTTGAGTTATACCGCGTTTACAAGCAAGTGTCACGTACATGCTGTTCGACAGAAGTTACTGTAATCTCTGTGTGAATCGGCTGGCTGTAGCCGAAATTTAGGGTGACACATTCTTTTAAGGCGCGGAATGGTATGCTAGGCACAACCTTGTTTTGTATTTTAGATTTTTCTGTTCTCAATCTCCGGGCGTGTACCTGAGAGCGTAAAATCAAAGCCTCCTGATAGGAAGCGATGCTGGTCATACGAGGGTCAAGAGGTTATTGATTATGAGAGGGGCTCGTAAGGGTGCAGAGGGTGTTTTGTTATGATGATGCAAGTTTTTGTGGTAAATGTGGGGGAATTGGTTTGGGTGACGAAAGAACGAGGGCAACACGAGTAGAAGAAAGATACACAACAAGAGAGTATTCTGTATTACTTGTTAGTTGAGAAAGTTTGTTTTTAACGAATTCGTCGTAGGCGTTTTTGGAAACACTTCTAACGAGCAGTTTAAGACCGTTGTATTCACGAGAAGTTAGGAGGATGTAAAAATAATTGTTTAGAGCCAGATCAGTTCGTTTTGTGTGTTTATGACTATAAGTATAAAGTCCACCGCAATAGTTAGCAATAGTCTAGATAGTTATCCCTATCCTTCAAGTTTTGAAATTACCTAATTATGAGCAGGTCCTTTATAATTGTATGTTGAGCAAATGTACTTCTTCGTTTTCAGCAAAGATAGTTTCATATCCTGTAACTATAAAATTCCATTAGTGTTGATGTTAGCTACGTATAGCTGCTCGACTAAACAATTTAACCTTGTTTCAAAGAAATATTTTTAATATCACCTGCGTTAGAGAGTCGATGCATCTACGCCGGCTTTAACGCATCTACGCCGGCGTCAACGAGACAACGCAGCTACGCCGGCGCCAACGACTCAACGCAGCTACGCCGGCGTCAACGCAGCTACTGTACGCTGGCGCCAAATGGTTACGCAGCATCAACGCAGTAACGCTGGCCTCGACCAATCAACACTAACGCCACAGCTAACCAGTAACGCCGGTGTCTCCTAAATAGTGTCTTGCGATAGTTTAGGAGTTTTCACTTAAATATTGTTTTAATTAATCATTTTTGTCAGTTGACTACCTGCGTCGTTTTACCTGCTTGAACGGATGATATTCGAATTACAATTCAGAACTTTATATGTCCTCTTCTGTGATATTTCTGTGTTTTATTTTGCTGTCTGACTTCTCGCTTTGGAGCTAAGGACGGTCATCGTTACAATACACACACACGCCTAAATTCCTTTTGCCTCAGGCAAGGTATCAAAAGGCAATGATAAGAACTATGGCAAAATACAATATCAGCAAGTAAACTGACTAGTTAGACAAACAATACAGAAATGTCGTTTTTGTATGTTTTCATGGATTAATGTTTCTCTTCATCATTAAAGCAGAGACTACAGTGCGTTATATCGTTACCATGGAAACTGACGCAGGACCGTCACGTAACAAGAGAGATGCCTCTATCCCGGTCATTACACAGGAAACCGATTCCAACAAAGCCTATTTTACGGGTTCAGTTGGATCCGGTAAAAAGTAGGTGATATAACAGTACTCTATTCTATATTATATCGGGTACGGTATAGGCAAGTCAACTCTCTACATACAGTGCATGACTTCATGTTATATTATCTACAGTTCACCTCCGGCTACCGCTGGATTAGTGGGTCGTTCCCGCCATTACCTTCTCACAATATCTTTCAGTGCTGTTAGCTAAAGCCCATGAGTGCCTTATCACCATATCAGGGATATGACTGTGTCAGAGTGTTATAAGCGATATGTTTGTGTACAGTAACTGGGTATGTTTGTGTGTGTATGCCTAATATAAAGGAAATGGGCATAAAATTTAGTTTGCGGCGAGTCGATTTCATATAAGTCTGAACCAACGGAGTAGATCCTGTTACTACTTATATGAAACCAAACCACCCGAAATGAATGAGAAACTGTGGTTAGGTTACCAAATAAACGTAGTTTGAAAGTCTCGTGATACATCGGGTATTGCGACCAATTTGTAACTCACTTTCAACAAAATGTTTTTGTGGCCAAATTTTAGTGCCAAAAGCCACTTTCATGCATCCGCCACTGACGTTAATCTTTTTGTGTGTATCGCCTGTTCGTTATAGTGCCGAATGTTCCCTCAAAGGTGTAACCTTGTGAACATTTTCATTGTTCG
Organism: Apostichopus japonicus; assembly: GCF_037975245.1. Taxonomy (NCBI): domain Eukaryota; kingdom Metazoa; phylum Echinodermata; class Holothuroidea; order Aspidochirotida; family Stichopodidae; genus Apostichopus; species Apostichopus japonicus. The sequence goes on along the minus strand of NC_092566.1, from coordinate 12,923,912 downwards.
GTTAATGTCAACTCTATTAGCAGTAATACTGCCGTTCCTTTTCGCCAATGACAAGATAGTAATGATTAAATAATGTTTAATGATGCATTCCATTTCATGCATTGCCAGTGATGTAATGGTGCTAAAATATTTCTATAGGAAGCCCGTCGCGGACAGTAACCACGTTACATATGAGGATGACCTACCAACGTACAAAATGCAACATCGGAATCCGGGAACGGCCCTCATATTTAACAATAAAACTTTCCGCTACATGAATGACAGAAAGGGTACTGATAGAGACAAACGACATTTGAAATCAACTTTAGAAAAACTTGGATTTCGGGTATACGAGAAGTATAATTCAAGCTCAAAGGATATAAAGGACACGATCAACAAAAGTAAGTGTTTTTATAACATGTGGTTTAAGATATAATATATTGGGTATGGGTCACTAGGGGACAAATTGTGAAAACCTTGTAAACACGATATCTCACGAAGGGAAGCTTGGACCAATCTCACATTTTGTGTGAGTCAGTGTACCACATCGAGTAGAAGAACCCTATTGTTTTTAGAGGTCAAAGGTCATTTGGGGTCACTAGGGGACAAATTGTGAAAACCTTGTAAACACGATATCTCAAGAAGGGGGGCATGGACCGATCTCATATTTGTGTGAGTAGGTGTACCACATTGAGTAGAAGAACCCTATTGTTTTAAGAGGTCAAAAGTCATTTGGGGTCACCAGGGGAAAAATTGTGGAACCTTGTTTCATAATCTACCGTATCTGCCACCGACCAGTCTAGTAAATAACACGTGCTTTACGTCTCATGTTAGCAATTGGAAATTACCTTATGTGCTTCCGTAGAATAAAATTAAATCTCTCGAACGAAGTTCCGTATGCTTCAACACGTCGCTAAACCGCCTACCATCTAATACATTGCATGTAAACCGGTTTACTTTTGTACATACAGCGGTGCTATTGGAGGTTTTTCGTCGTATTTCGCAATGTCGAGATTCACTGCCAAATAATAACTTCAGGTTTGGATGACGTTACGTTGGGTAAATGACCAGGTGCCGTTTACGAAACTTAACTGTCGCCTAGTTAGATTTCTGAGTATGACCAAACTCAATGCAAATTAATTGTGTAAAACGGTCTTAGTTTGGCAGTGAGTTCACGAGCTGTGTCTGGATCGGCTGTTGATCCCAATTTACATACAGCTACAGTAGTTCTGGTTACTGATAAGCAAACACCTAGTGCAAGGAAGTCATCGAAACCTCAATTGCACTTTGCATTCTGATTCACATAGGGAAGATTGTTCGTTCTGGACATTAAAACTTTTTTATAATTTTATACTGTAAAATCCTTATCAGTGAATGACATGGTTGGTGCCCACAAGGGAATGCTACAAATCTTTGCTGGATGTCTCTTAATCCTTGGACAACTTTAACTAACTTACTCTACATTTGTCAGATAGTTCAGTACTTTGAAAAATGTGTATGGCAAGGAATCACACAGCTAACTGGCTGTCTGGTTGACTGCAGTTTCTTGACTAACAGCTTAATCCATAGCATTATGTAATTACAATATTCTGTCACATCTATTAGTTCAGATATGAAGGTGGAAATAGGCTCGTCTTGTTTTCTGACGCGACTGTTAAACTTGAATCTCTGTACCACTTCTAATGAAGTGGAGCTATGATGTGCGGACATTACCGTCACCAATTCCTTAAAACGTTTGTCCCCTGGTTTGGTCGGTGAACTAAGTTCCTTTCTAACTTATAAGCCTCCGATCCAAAAACGCTAAGAAATATAGAACGTTTATTTCCTTCGTCAGTTTTCATTGGCCGAACAAAAATGTTGCAATCGTTCCACGTACTGTAGCCATTCCTCGCATCCTTCCTGAAAGTCGTCCAGTTTGAAAGTCGTCCACAAATTACTAATACCCTACTGCGTCACCAGTTTCTGTCGTAACCCTACTGGGCTGGGCGGATATAACAATTTAGTTTGAAACAAGGCCAGAGTGGGCTATGCACCTGGTTGATTATGTCCGTATGATCCCTTCTATAGGTTTGCTACCTCGGTTGTTTGGTTTGAGTTACCACAATCTAACACAAGATCTTGCTGTCAATAAGATGGATCTCTTATACTAATTTTCACACTCTGACCTAAGTTGACCCCCAAATGACCGTTGACCTCCAAAGTAGATATGGTTTTTGTATTCCTCAAAGACACACTACTTGATAGAAGAAAAGCAAGTTTAACCAGCTTTACTTTTTGAGTTACTTTGTTTAAAACGTTTTCATGCTGTGAACTCGGTAGCCTCCAATCGAACTATGGCCTAAATATTGTGGAGTCCCAATGCCACACTTAGATACCATATATGAAGTTAAATCAAGCTTTACTTTTGGAGTTATCTTGTAGAAACGTTTTTCAGATTTCTGCCCTGCTGACCCTAGGTTTTTACCATCTCACCTTTCGAAGCAAGTCTAACCTGCTTAAAATGTCAATGACAGACCTACATACCACACAATGAGGTTTACTGTCCTTTATGTTTGGGGTTAGCTTGCTTTCAGACTTTTGCTGATCCCACATGACATTTGACCTCCCCAAAAATATTGTAACGTTAACCTCGGTTGGAGTAGTCGGTCCAATGTATACAAGCACAGTCAACCAAAATGATGAAGAGAACTTTCTGTGTTGTTTCTTAAAAATCACTTTATTTCTCAAATTTGTACAGATGATTATTCTTAATTGGTGAGTCGAAGAACAGCAAGACGGATTTACAGTGTCTCAATGTATAAAATGGTTTCAACCTTGAGTAATTGCTCAAGAGTAACACTGAGCCTGGGAACTAGCAATGACCTATGATGAGCATGTAATAATAACGTATGCCTGAGTAAATACATTCACTGGTATCTGAGACAGTTTCTCACCAGCACAGCTACTCGCGAATAAGTAGAGTATACTAGATAACAATAAGCAGTGTTCTCCCCAGTTCATATACCACAGTTGCTCTTGAGTAAGTATCCTATGAGCAGGTCTCTAGTATGCAGCTAAACATTGAGAAGACAACTGAGCAAACGTCTCAGGAGTAGATTTCTCATAAGTGAGAAAATATAATTTGAGTAGTTCTCTCACTAATTTGAGTAGAGGACCAGCGAGTAGATTTCTCATGAGTAGGTAAACGATGAGAAAATATAATTGAGTAGTTCTCTCAAGAGTAGAAAACCAGCGAGTAGATTTCTCATGAGTAGGTAAACGATGAGAAAATATAATTGAGTAGTTCTCTCACGAGTAGAAAACCAGCGAGTAGATTTCTCATGAGTAGGTACACGATGAGAAAAATATATTTTGAGTATATGGCTGGCTAACTATTGAGAAGGTATTTGGCGAGTAAATCAATCACCAGAGAGACGTCCGTTCACGTGGTATATACTGTAATATAAGGAATTTGATTAAAATTACTCCAAGTTCGCTAGATCGTAAATTAACAGTCTTTTCCAAAATGTAACAGACAAATAACTACCAAATCATGGCTAACGATCGTTTTAAAATTGACAACCAACATGTATCATCATGAACTTGTTTAACTATATACCCCACTTGCGTTCAATGGCTACGTGACTCGAAGGTGGCCTAGCCCACCAAACACAAAACGTCATAACATTTTTAAAAGAGCCTCTAAAATATGTTTTTATAACGTCAAATGTGGTGTTATAAAAACGTCGGCATAACGTTTTCATGATATAGTAATGTTATATTAATATTATATTAATGTTATATTAATGTTTTAACGAAAACATGTTTTGAAATAATAGCCTGAAAACGCTTTCGTGACATATTTATTACACCACAAATAACGTTATCAAAACAAAAGACAAAACGATTTAATAACGTTTTAAAAACGTTTTTGTGTTTGCTGGGCTATAACACAATAACGGGTCAACATATCGTTCCTTATTTTCTTAATTAACACTTTGGTCCCTACATATATTCTGACCCAAATTACTTGATACACAAATAATTACTTAATAACACATTTCTTAGCTCGCTACGTTACGACAAAGCGCTGCTTCGAACACAGTACCTAACGTTGCAGTATATTAGCCAGCCTATCGAACCTAGCCCTTCGTTAAATTCTCGAACTAAGTTTACTCTGAATAACCGTTTCGTGTCCTAAACTAATTTTCGGATCATTGCAACAATTTGTAAGCAATAGGTCATTAATTTTACAGCTAAACGTGTCCTTGGTCAAGTAATTAAACTTAGATATGGCCCAATTTACCTATAATTCTGACAACTTACATGTAGACGTCTTAACCACTTGCGTTCTTTCGTTCGACTCCCAAACACACGTGTAAAATCAATACAGGTATGTACGGTAATTTTCCATGGGAATTTCCAACGTTATAACAATACACAAGAAGCAACGGGTGATGCAATCAGCTGTTCAGTGATTGGCTAGAAGCCTCTCGCACGAGTATATGCAAATATGGACAAAATTTGGCTTACTGAGAATCATGAAAGCTGACGAAACAGGGTCGATTGTGGGGTCAATAAACTTTGCCTAAGAAGTTCACCGGCTTATTCCGGTATTAGATAAAGATAAAAACAAAGAAATAATAAACAAACATAGCGAATATAAATTTTCGCTACAATATAAAGGATTCATCTACTCATCTAACATATATGTGCCAAGTATGACATGTGCATCCTATCGTATTGTTCTTACGATAGATAAGGTGTTGCAAAGCTAATGATGTCGCACACATACACACACACAATGCATGCATGTATAGGCTCCGATGACTGACTTGTGGACTGGATCCAAATAGGCCATGTTTGCAGGGCTTTAGGAGATACGCAATAACAGCTTACTTTGCTCTGTTTTATTTTCAGTGGCGGAAAGAGACCACAGTAACGCTGATTGCTTTGTGTGTGTGTTTCTCACTCATGGTGATGACGGTGTTGTCTACGGATCCGAAAGTAAAGCAGGCGATCCGACTACAGATGTTCGTCTTCAGGAGGACGTTTTCGAAAAATTTCGGGGGAAAAATTGTGGATCGTTGATCGGAAAACCAAAGATATTTATCATCCAGGTAAAAAATTATAGACCGGTGGGGAGTTATTGGACAGTACTATTATAGCTATCACATAGTTAAACTGAATATCCTGAGTAGCCAGCTCCGTGGTAGATTTACAGAGGCTGATTGGATTTCCATATGTGAGAGAGTGGTTAAAAATTGTCCGTAAGTAGGGGTGGGGGTGGGGGCTCGAGTGCGCATGAACGCATGCGCGACGCCTTGGCTTGAAACTCGCAAACGTACACGGTGGTGAATCCACTTTAGCAAACTGAAATATTGGTGGAGACGATAACTCTAAAATCGAAGCGTGAATTAACTTCATAAGTGGTTCCTCCTAAGTGAGTAAATGAACTTCATTATGTTATGTGGCAGTCAAATCTCATTTGAAGTCATTGTAGGTCACATGTAAAATCTTTGTAAACGTGATAACTTCAAAATGCAAAGCTGAAGTGAATTTGATACTTGGTAGTAGTTATCAAAACGTGGTAATTCAACTTCATTAGTAAGAAGACCTGAGTGATTTTGTAAAAGCCACCACATGAAAGATTGTAAATTTGATTACTTGAAAATTAAAAATTTGAGGAAAGTCAAACTTGGCATGTGCACCCACAGTAGTGAGTAAAAGATCGATACTGTTTATTTAGAGGTCAAAGGTCACTTGGGCTCAAAACTTAAATGGTGTTCATAATTATTGTAAAGGCGCCTCTTAGTGAGCGCACGAAACTTATTGTTTTTGAAGGAGACAACAGCCAACAAAAGTCTTAAAACCTAATACACACAATACCTTAATAAAGCTTGCTTGAAGAGTACCATATGAACCAGCGTTCGCGATTACAAAATATATAATGTTTGATGGGGGACAAAGGTCACCTGAGGTTCAAAGGTCAAAGTTTGAAAAGCTTGTAAACATGATAACTTCAAAAATAGAGCTTGGATGATTATTCATACTTAGAGTATAGATTCACCGTAGACATTAGCAGACATATTTTGTTGCACTTGAATAAAATGTCACTTACGATTAAAACTTGGACATGTTGGCCTGTTGACTTTCTCATATTAGTATGTCAGTCATATTGCACTTAGGTGTGGGGATGTTAAGATTGAATGAAACATCATCAGTAATCTAACCAGAATATATATATGTAACTTGAGGCAACTGATCTGGATAGATCAAACTGTGTACGGGTTCGAACAACATGTACTTCCAAACCTGCAAAAAGTGTTTTGTACTAGGAGCGAAAATATCAATAATATTCGACGCTAAGCCCACACATAGTCCTATAAATGCATAAAGAAAACCGATCGGTGTGTAGCTTTAACTTCAAGTTGGGTGGCTGTCCAGTTAGCAAGTTAGCTTTTTCTTTTTTGTTCACCAATGGGAGACCATTTCAGATTGCAAACACGCGGATTGTTTCCGGATGAGAAAGATATCACATTTCTCGGCTAGGGCTCAAACTCACAACTTTGTAATATCATGCTATGTTCTATTGCTTATATTGCCACCAAGGCCACATGTGTTCTACCATATCAAAGGGTTGATGAATGGAGGATTTAAAATGTAGGAAAATGAAGATGTTTCAATGCATTAGTTAAAATTGTTGTCAATTGTTTTTGTTGAAGATGTAGTTACAAGTTAGAACACGATTGGGCAAATTTAGATGAACACTATGCTGCTATACCTCAAATATTACATTCTATAGACTATAGGGTTTCAACAATTGTTGTGATTTATCGTGATGAATATGCATTTTAATGTTTGGATTTTACTTTTTATGTTTTGTGGTGCTGAAGGCCTGCAGAGGAACTGTCTATGAGGAGCCAGTCATTGAGGCTGACTCTGCTACCAGTGTTGATGCGGGTACGCCTTTACCAGAATTTGAAGAGGGGACTCGACCAACAATACCATCAGGGGCTGATTTTCTAATATGTTACTCAACGTCACAAGGTAATGAACACATCGTTAACATCAACTATAATGTTTGCACTCTCACGAAGGTCAGCCTATTTGTATAGTCTTCGTTCAGTCTGCGTGGTTGCTACAAATGAAAGATCATTCTATCTTTAAGGAAAGTCAATGCACCTATTGATATTTATCTGTAAGTTCCAACTCTTCAATTTCCTCTGACTGAGTAGGATCGCAACATGCAAATTAGAAGATGTAATGTCTTTTACGTATAAAGCGTTTAACACTTCCAGGGGAATTTTGATCACCGAGGAGCAGTTTTCATATGTCTTTGACCTGTTCTTCCTGCTCCTTAGTTTGATTTCTGCAGCCCCTCCCCCTTCCAGTGTTGCCATTTATGTGACTGCATATATGATTCATGATCAGTCTTTCATTTGGTGAAGCCCCTGTCCTGAGACCCTTCTTTCTGCATTTCGGTCCGCTTCATGTTCTTGAGTTTTAGCTCTTTGTTTCAATTTTGAACGACTGATATCACACATTAGCTTTGAAACATTCAGCTAGGCACCTGAATCCAAATATTCTCGTCGAAAATTATTTTTACTTGTTTCTCCTGAGAAATATATGCCTATGGCTGAAACAAGCAGAAAGTGCATAAATGTTATCTCTTTTGATAACAACGAACACCTTCCTCTGCCTCAATGTTATGAAACGTCGAGAAAAGAACGACAATTCAAACTGTCTTTGCATATGGCCAGCCATTTGTATCAATTCACAGGAAACATACAAAGGCCTAAACCAATTTATATCGGTACATAATTATGTATAATATCGGTATATGTATATCGACATCTACCAGTTTCAGCTGATTTATTTCACTTAAGGTGATTTTAAATCGACATCAACCGGTTACTATGACATATACCGATTCTAATCGACATACAGTGTATATAAATTCGAATGCGGAATATATATATATATATATATATATATATATATATATATATCCTTTTAAGTCGGTATACATGTCAATTTAAATAGACATATACCGATTTAAATTAAATTATACCAGTATTTACCGACATATCAGCGATTTACCACATTAATATGTTTGATATATCAATGATTTCGTCCTTCAAAGTTCTGTGTTTCTAATATTCACCGAATGTGGTCAGGTGTTGGTAACTGGAGATCTGACAATCATTCTCGTAATCGTTGATATCAAATATCAGTAAGGTATTTTTATTATATGTCGATTTCAACTGGTATAAGTCATATACGTATAAGTCATATTAAATTGACATGTCTATATTTAAAATGGCACATGTCGAATTAACCTGGTATATTTAAATTGGTATGTATCGATTCACCGTGATCCGCATACGGTTTAAAGCGGCTTTCTGACATTGATTTGGATTTATGAATGATACCTATTTGTGTAGGTCAAAGCCTGATATGAAGGAGCTCACTGAGAGCTACCTGTATACTGTTATCATTTTCGTTGTATCTTTTTACAGGTTTTTTCGCATTCCGTAATGTAAACAACGGGTCATGGTATATATCAGAGCTATGCGAACAACTCAAGAAGTTTTCAGCTGACGAAGAATTTACTAAAATTCTTACTCGAGTTCATCACAAGGTTTCGCAACGTGAATCTCAATCCGAAAACCCTGATGCGTCAGGCAAGAAGCAAATGCCATGTTTTGTTTCAATGCTAACGAAGCAATTGTTCTTAAAACCGCGATAAATATTGATATAATGATGCAGCATGTTTATAATCAGGAAGTACTTTTGGTGTACAATCATCTCGTTTTGGAAGTTAAAGTGTATTCATAAATGAAAGCTCACATTGTACTTTCAGTAAGTCTTCCTGTAGGCTGACAATTTGTACAGCTCTGTTTGGTTACGGTGCCGAAGGCTCAGTAACATTTGCAATTGTACTGGATGTGTATGTGTGTATGTGACGGCTAGATTGTAAACAGGATATTTCAACAACCACAAGTTGAGTAAATATCATTCTTGGTAGGTAGATGTCCCGTGATGTGTAGATTTGCCCTATTCTTTTTTGTTTCCATTCTCATGAACATTAATGTGTGGACGGGCCTTAAAATGAAATTCTTAATTTGTTAATATCTCTTCAACAGAATGTCCGATTAATTTCAAACTTGATATGGTGATGTAACTACATAGTAAGTACATGTTCTAGCCAAAGACACGTCTGACCGGGTTAGTATTCATAAGTGGGTGGGCCTGAAAGGGAAAAAGGCTTGTAGACACGATATCTCAACAAACACAAGATGACTCAATGTCAAACTTGGTAGGTAGATGCCCCATGATATGTAGATCTGGCCTTTTGTTTTTGATTCCCATTTCTGGAATATTAATGAGTGGGCGGGACTTAAATGTCAATATTTCAACCGTAAGTCCTATTCAGTTCGTTCTTGGTATAGTGATGTAACTTCATAGTAAGTACATGTTCTTTGAAATAACACGTTTGCCCTTCTAACTCACTCATGAGTGGATGGGGCTGAATGGAAAATAATCGTAAACTTCTTGGATCCATGTTTGACTTGGTAGATAGATGCCCTATGACGAGTAGATGTGCCCTATTATTTGTGGTTCTCATCTCATGAATGTTAATGAGTGGGCGGGGCTAACCATAAAATTCGAAAAAAGGTCAATATCTCTTCAAACATATGTCCGATTTATAGTTGATATGATGCTGTAACTACATAGTAAGTACATGTTCTTGACAACAACAATTTTACCCTAAGAAGATTTATGAGTGCCTTATATGGTATAATGGGAAATCGTCAAGAACAGCTTGTAAACACAATATCTCAACAAACACAGGTTGAATCAATGTCATAATTAGTAGGTAGATCCAGCTTGGTGAGTACAAGAACCCCATTGAAAGTGGTAGAGGTCAAAGGTCACACGAGGTCGACGGTTGTCAAAGTCTGAAAACCTTTTAAACATGATAACTCAAAAATGAATGCTACAATTTATCTGTGAATTCTCCAAATGCTAAGATATTTTGCTCCTTCCTGGAAGCAAAGGAACCTACGCAGTCAGGATGGTGTGTGTATGTGTGTCTGTGAGACTTGTCGCTGTTACTGTAAAGTTGTGGAGCAATGGGAGTTCTGTGTGGATGGTGTGGAACCATTGTGGTATGTTTAAAAGCCCTGGAAATTATATAGGGGTTATCTCTCCTGGCATTAAGTAAACCAGTTGAAATTGTTAGCAGATTATGGCTTTTGGGGCTGTTCCTACGGATCGGCATGTGGTATCAGGCTTATCCTGGGATTTTGATGTAATACATGTGATATTTTCTAGGGACACTCATGTGATCACATTCATCTCTGTAAATGAAAATTGTTTGGGATAGTAGGAATGCACTGTAGTATTTGTGTATTATGTTAAGTAAAGTTCACAATTTGTATGCATGTAGTATTTCCACGTATTGTTAAGGGATTTATGAAATATGCATTACCAGGGAGGGACAGGACAGTCTACTCTGGTTGCTGTTGAAAGAAACATTCTTGATGGTAGGCTTCAGGGCCACGTAGCCTCAAGTTTGTAAAACACATCCAGTACAACACACTCAACCTTGTATGTATGTATGTATGTATATGTGATCTTCCCGCAAGCATGAACTCGCGAAAGAAGCCATAGAGGCTTACTGTAAGAAGTTTTCTTTTCAATATATCGCTGTTAAAAATACCATCATCACTTCTCTGGATTTCTTTGTGTTCATCTTCATTCTCTGGCCAATTACAATACTACATTTTAGACCAAGTACCCTGAATCGGCTGGCCGGCGCTACTCACAGAGGAAAGTGTTACAATATATTGGTTAAATCATGTCTGATGTCAAAGTTTATTAATTTTAAGCCTAATGTCAATATGAGAGATGTTTTTCATGAAAAATATTCTTCTCTATATATAGGGATATACATTTACAATTGGACAGGAAGAAGCCTTTAGGTCCGGGGTAAACTTACATCTAAACCATAAAATAAATTAACGTACCTCTTTAGACTCTTTAGACATGCATGGTCGGCCCATCTGTACAAAGGCTGTGCACCCTCTCTCGAATAACGCCGAGTGAGAGACATCTCGGCCTCGTACACAAAACAACTTAAACTAAACATTGTGCGATAGCCTACTGTAATGTGAAGAGTTCCACATCTGGGAATATTTACCATGCAGGACAGCACGAGATTGCTGCCGAGCTCACGAATTATGAATACGAACAGGTTTAAATATCAATGAATAGATTTTACGTATAGAAATTGTGAATCAACCATTACATGGCCTCTCAAAATGATACTTTCATTTTAAACCACGAATCCATGATATTTGATTCACATCGCAAATACTAGACTACACGTATCGTAAATTAAGCTAGTGTCACAATTACCCTTTCACATAGCCCAACTATCCATAGATATGAAAACATGAACACATTATCGGAAGATGGGAAAATGCACTTTACACATAATATGATCAATATATAACACCCATAATAAATACCTTCAATTACAAAACTTAGCAATCATTTCACAAAATATCAACGTAATACATAAATTTTAAGTCATATCGCAAATTCTGCTATAAAGAGTATTTATATAGTATGATTTTCACGTTTAATGTCGTACGAAAATATATATAGAATTATTCATTATCCATGGTACGAAAATAGGATTTTTTTGTTTTTTTGTTTACATCAATATATTCCAATTAGTTATTTAATTTCACGTACTCCCTATATATTTCAATAATTGCACTTCAAATCAAATTTCACACGTTGGTGCGTCAAACATGCATTTCTTCTTTCTTTCCTTTTTTATATAAAAATTTTTCTTTATAATCGACGAATAATGTTAGTCGACAATATCACATTTAGGTAAGAAAAACATTCATTCCACATTTTTTTTAGTATTTTTTTCTTCAAATACATAAAATCAATTGCGATAATTAGCAACCCAATTCATTTAATACACAAATACGTAACACATAAAACACGTAATGGTCCCTCATGGGGAACCAAGGTGCAAAACACAAAATTGTCCCTCGTGAACGCACTTTGCATTACTCCGTACTTTCTACAAGAACAACTAATTTGTGAATAGGCCTTTCCAAACATACTACGGGACCTGTACGTTTGCCCCTTTTATCTAGAGTAGAACTCATATTAATCTTAACCTTACGTACACGACCATCCTGATCGACATTTGTTTGACTAATTCTAGCTAATTGCCACCGGTTCCTCGGGATATTTTTGTCTTCAACAATCACAATGTCACCTATACTTTCATGTTACGAGTATGGGAAACCCAGTTTTGCCGTGGCTGTAGACTCAATAGGTATTCCTTTCTCCAGCGGGTCCAAAATTCATTGACCAAGTATTGTACTCGACGACATCTTTTACGACAATATAAGTCGGCTGACTGAAACGCACCGGGAGGGGGAAGTAAGACCTTAGATTTCTGTGTTAGTAAGTGATTGGGAGTTAAGGGCTCTAATGACCTTGGATCGTTCAAATTATCAGTGGTGAGAAGCCGACTGTTGACAATAGAAGCCACCTCATACACGAAGGTCCTCAAACTCTCATCATCTAACTGTGTGCCCAGACTATCGATCATATATATATATATATATATATATAAATGAAAATCGTAATGAGTTGGAAAATCAAGAACAGTGAAAAAACTTTCAGCCTCCACCGGGATTCGAACCACGGGCCTCCCGCTCTGTACGCGGACACCCTAACCACTAGGCTATGGACGCTGATTGTATGTCCAGAGGTTCGAAACCGGTAAGGAAGATCGTAATTCCACTGTAGGCGTTTGTCACCTGTATCGAACAATACTAGTTCTGTTTTTGGTGACATATTTTGCCTTACTCTAGAGATCAAACATGATGCTAACCAACTCGAAAATCATTTGTGATTCCTAAAGCCGGATCTCAAAAGAGATACTTTGAACAGACTTTATGTATATATATATATATATATATATATATATATATATATATATATATATATATATATATATATATATATATATATATATATATATATATAAATATATATATATATATATATATATATATATGTGTGTGTATGTTTGTGTGTGTGTGTGTATGTATATTATACCATAGCCTAGTGGTTAGGGTTTTCGCATATAGAGCGGGAGGCCCGGGTTCGAGTCCCGGTGGAGGCTGGAAGTTGTTTCACTGTTCTGGATTTTCCAACTCATAACGATTTCATAAATGTGTGTGTGTGTGTGTGTATGTGTGTGACATCTCGCTTGTAAATACGATATCTCAAGAGGGGAAGTCAAATTGTGGAACCTTGTTTTATAAGCTACCGTATCTCCCACCGACCAGCCTATCAGATAGCATGTGCGTTACGCCTCATACGAATAGGGGGCTATTGGTGATTGGAAATGAGCTTATGGGCATACGTAGAATCTAAAACTGAAAACTCGAACATATTTGCAGTGGCTTCAACATGCAGCTCGGAAGCCTTACTTTGCGTGCAAAAAGTACAGCGGTTCCAGTGGACGTTTCCATCGTATTTATTTCAGGTTGGATGTAGTTTCGTTGTGACCAGGCGCCGTTTATGAAACTTCGTCTAGTTAGAATTGTTACTATTACCAATGCGAAATAATTGTGTAAAACGGTCTTAGTTTGGCAGTGAGTTCACGACCTTTTGTCTCGATCGGCTGTTGATCTCAATTTGTGTATTCTGTTCCAACAGTTTCAGCATAGCTAGGTCTTAAAGTAACGTTCCAGCGACTTTCGTCACGTTTATGGAACAACTTGAATAAACCTGGCTAGGCCTGTGAGCAATTATAAGTTGTCTAGGCCAGCAATGGTTTGCTAGAACAGGGCTCGTTAACACAACAACGTGAAGAATACCAGTCATAATGAGAATACCAATACACTTAAGATGGCAAAACATGTCCTTAATTATTTCTTAAGGCATTTTCCTACTGGCTACTAGTCATAATTCGAAAAATATAGAACAATTTAAGGAGTTTTGAGACAATTTTGCTTTTGTTGCTGCTAGGATTTTTGCTTAGGACTCCCGCACACCTACTTACTATATAGTATATGCCTAGTAAAATAGAGGAGCCCTAATGTAACAGAAGCAAAGCTACGTTCGTAGGAATTTAACAGATGTTGTATTTGAGACATTACAGTAAGCTTAGCTGCTGATTTATGATTCTGCGTCATGTTTTACTTTGTTCATCACTTACTTTTGGTGGAAAAAGGTTAAATGTCATACTGCACAGAAATATAATTTTCCAATGTGCAATTACGTAGCACCATGCATCTGCCTAAGTGCCTAATCTATCTTCACATAAAGTAATGATGTTGTAGATGTAGGGACATAAAGATGCCCGTTACAGATTTTCTTCTAGGGTACTGTAACACTTCTTGATAGTTGTACGGGATGTACTTCAAGACGCTGTCTCTGGGAAGATGCGATAAATGTTAAGATTTAGTATTATATTTTCGATTTTTTTTCTCAAATGGATGGGTTGCAGTCGTTATTTTTTATTTTCTCCTGGCCGAAGCATTTTCTGACTAGCAGACACTGATAATAACAGCATCGGAGGTGTAATAGCTTTGTTGCCTTCCAAGCAATAGGTTCGGGTTCAATTCCTGGCCGACCTACACACTAAATACCTTCTTTACACGCTCCAGATCCAGATCATCTACATTGGCAGTGAAGGTCAAAAGGGAAGGGATTGCGACGACAAGCTCCCTCTGGTTGTTACTTTCCATCAAAATTCCTCCTACTCTTCAGCAAATCACCACTAACAACCACAACATTCTCCTTACTCCAACGAACCGTCCCTGAAAACCCCATCATCGCCTAGAGACGTCCACGCAACCCAGGGACCTTCATGTACGTGCTGCTGTTCGACCTCTAACGTCTAACTCTACAACCCATTCAGCATGGTACTTTCAAATGTGATCGTACTTCGAGATGCATCATTCTGCAGCCAAATTATTTTCAAATTATTTTCAATACATAATTCAAATTCAAGTTCAAATTCAATCCAAAGAAATAAAGTTAATTTGTGTAATTTGTATGTTTATAATAGTTCTGTGCATTTTCATATGGCGATAAATGTGTATTTCCTTCTTTTTAACTTCCAATTTCATTTCATTTTTCTTTTTTTTTCACATAATTAGTTATTAAGATTAATTTTTGTAATTAGGTGTATTTTACTTAAAAGTCTTGTACAATGATATTGTCAATAATCTGAAAGGAAAAAATGATAATAACAGCGTCGGTGGTGAAATGGTTAGCATTGATTCCTTCCAAGCAATAGGTTCGTGTTAAATTTTTCCCGCCGACGCACTCCCTGAAATAACTTTTTGATTTCTAAACAACGAGTATCAACTACTAAATTTCTAGGGATTAATATTGATTGTAAACTTTCATGGAGTGACCATATTACAAAAGTTTGTACCAGCGTTGCAAGAGGTGTATGTATTTTAGCAAAGCTAAAACATTTCTTCCCCAAGAATATACTCAGAATGCTTTATCAAACTTTAATGGCATCACATCTATATTACTGCTTGATTATCTGGTCTGGTACAAGCATGTCATAATTAAGCCACTTTAATATTCTACAAAAGAGTGAAATGCGTCATATATCTCACGCAGCACCACGTGAACATACAAGCCCCCTCTTAAAGAAACTAAATTTATTGAAACTGTATGACATTATACTGCCGATACCTGTAAAATAGCCGGAAACTGACCGAATTCCGTAAGTGTATCATTTTCTTATGTGTACTAAGTCAAACCTTACTTTACAGTATAGAGGGAACGCAATTACTTAGTCGTATTCTTGTTTCTTATTTGAGTAAAGCGAGGCCGAAATATGTTAAAGATTGGAAAGCACGTATAAAAATATATTTATGAGAAGTTTGTTTGTATCGAATGTCTGTACAGGGAGGGCATATTGTAAATAGGTGATAAGTATTAAGAAGGTGCAAGCTATATGGGATCATACAGCGAGATAAATGCATGCTTGATATGTTTCCTATTGCCGATGTAACGTCATATTTGTGTGAAATATTTGTTTATGCAATGCGTACATTTTACGTTTTTTTTCCAGGGTTTTTTGCCCCCGGTTACGAGGATTGAATAAAGCTACTTAGTAAAGACACACGCCACTCGAGTCTTTATGTTGTCCAGTCGAGTCGTTTTACTTTACCCGTGACAACTAGCTAACATTGAATAAGGAAATGGAATGCAGAATAACAAAATAAACCCTTAAATCAGAAATTATTAATTATATGGAAAGGCACAGGAGACAAAAATTATCAACGGATATAGATGGCACATGCAATATTTCTTCGGAAATGTTATGAATGAATTACCGTACTTGTTGTTATTTATGTTGTCTATGGCATTCTTCATCTTCCGCTTCGAGAAGTTGGGTGTGGGACTCCCTGTTTAAAAGTTATAGTCAATTTTGATATGCCGAAAACCGTTAAACAAGTGTCCTATTTGTCAGTTAAAGTGGGCTTAACTAACTACTTATGTCTATAGTGTAGCAACTCAATAGAATAACATAACACTTTTATGTCATGGTAAAAGTCTACCCTCATAATTAAAATTAAGTTTTCGCCTGAAAATAATCGTGTAATTATATTCTTTCAGAACCATCGTACTTGTTAAGGATATAGAAGAATATGTCAACTATTGAAATATTTGGACAACTAAAATACTGTAAGCAGCCTAATTTCAAATTAGGAGAGCACGCATAGCAAGCACTAACGAATTGAAAGCAATGCGACATTAAGAAGACAATTTGAAATTTTCGACATGCAACTTTTCAAATTTAGCAACTTAAACTAGGTAAAACGTCAAAATAAGTCGAGAAATGTTACAGTTACGGAGAAAATAGAAAAATTGAACCCCCCCCCCCTTTAGGGATTTTCACCCACCATGTTTTTTCGGTTAGCTACGACCCTCAGCTGTCACAATATACGTGTTTGCCATTAAATTAGTGGTGGGTGTGGCCACCATGGCAGGTGCCATGGCAGCACTATAAAATTGGAAAAAAAACATATCTTTGGGAGTATACAACATAAAAACACAAATTAAGTGTTAAGTAACATCCATTGTATGGTGTCTGGTTGCTTGCAATCAAGATCTGAGTCATTTAGGGTTTTTATTATACCCAATCATGACCGTTGCGATGACAACGCTTCAAAACAATTTGGAGGGAATTTAAGATAATTCATATAATTGTAACTAAACAACATGAAAACACAATCAATGTGTCTTTGGCATATATACTTCAAACTTTCTGGTTGATTGAGCTCAAGATCAGGCCCATTTAAGACTCACGAGCTCAATCAACACCGTTGCCACGACCGTATATATATATATATATATATATATATATATATATATATATATATATATATATATATATATATATATATATATATATATATATAGATATATATATATATAGATATATATATATATATATATATATTAACAGACTGAAACTTAAAGTCCTTTCAGCACAAGTGTTCGAATCCAGTGAAAGCAAAATAAAGGAGGCAGGTTTTAACGGTAGAAAGTCAAAGTCCTTTGAAAAAGAGGGTCCAAATCCGGTAATTTATAATATAGGGCAGGTTTAACGGTTAAAACGTGACAGGAAAGTCTGTCAAATAAAGATACAGAAACCGTCGCAGAAACTTCCCGAAAATAATTTGAGGAGGAAGACGGGATACATGGAGGCAGAATTATACGGCCACGACAGCGTCACTAAAAACCGTGAGATCGACCCCGGCTTTGTATACAGTTTCGCTAGGAATAAGATTCCACCTATCGTTAGCACGGCCTTTACCGGATCCTGTATAATATGGCTTTTGTTCTGATGCTAAGTTTCCACACATGCAAAAAATGGGTGAGCCAAGTGCGTGATGCTCTTGCGCAATATGGTTTTTCAAGAAAACATGTTTACAAGCTTGTAAAGATAACTCATGGACTTTTCAACTTGTTAACACTATCCAATATGGTTAATGAGGAATTAACCTTGGTCAAAGTCCTGGCCACCATAAGTATGACTGAATACATTCCATTAAAAAAAAGGGGGGAGCGGGACCACTGGGATCTGGGGTATCATTGTGCAAAGTAGGTTATCAACTTGAACCAACTTACCATTCT
Organism: Apostichopus japonicus; assembly: GCF_037975245.1. Taxonomy (NCBI): domain Eukaryota; kingdom Metazoa; phylum Echinodermata; class Holothuroidea; order Aspidochirotida; family Stichopodidae; genus Apostichopus; species Apostichopus japonicus. Next base: position 12,905,729 of record NC_092566.1, on the reverse strand, counting down.
TGATATTTGATGTGTATGAGCTACTTTAAGCCAATTCTAATATGGCCCAGCCCCTCATGAATATTTAATAAGCAACAGAAATTTGACACTGAAAACATTTCAATGGTAAAGCATCATGTCCACATACCAAATGTAAAGTTACTATCATATATCAGTCTACTATCCGTAGGTAAGGAAGGGACATGAAACAATTGGAAAATTGTCGAGATGCATTAACACGAGAGAGATGCATTGACGAGTTGGTATGATTGAATTGGTATGATGTCGTCAAAATGTCAATTTTCAGATTCTTGTAATTTTGACGAAGTATTGCATCTCATCGAAACGTAAATATTCAGATTTGCGACATTTTGATGATTTAGAATATGTCGTCAAAACGTCAATTTTTAATTTCTTTTCATATTGACGAATTGTTGCATATCATGAAAACGTCAATAAGCATATCCTTTCGTAAATCTAAAACCGTTTGCCCCAAATCAATCACATTTGTTTTGACCAAAGAAGACGGTGGTGAGTAAAAGAGTTACTTGAAATTTCGTGGGTTTGAGGAAACTCCCAATTGTCAAACAACATTTGTTTTTGTTTATTTTTCAGACCCTCAGTCCGACAAGAAACTTAATGAAAGGTGATATATTTGGCGATGCTGTACAGATAACTCTTTCAATTAACAGAAACTGGGCTCACCAAAGTAAAGCAATAGCAATAAATGCAGCAGAGCCTAGTCTATTATCACAGAAATCACGTTTTGAACCATGTACTTAAGGGCCCATCTGATAGAACGGCATAGTAAATGTGACGTTTCCATGGTGATGATGATGATGTCATGCGGCGGAGTCGGACCAGCAAACAATACCGCAGCACTTAGAGATTTTACTATTGTCTCTCTCTGCCAAAACAAAGGTATCAAAGCATATTGTGGCAACATTTGAGGCATCTCGAGGCCGTCCGTCGGTGGCAAGACATGGCTCGTGTCACCCTGAACCGACTGATCAGCTCAATCTCAGAGAAAAAAAATCGATGGCTGAAAATATGACTTCAGTCCAGGCTGCGGCAACATCTGCATGATTTTTACGATGAGACTCTTCCAAGAAAGAGAATCAACGAGTAACGAATGGCAGTTTACAAGGTTGTTGTTTACCATAGTCTTCGGTAAGGCTGCGAGAACTGGACCGTTGTCCCGAAAGCATTCAGTCGGTGGAGTCTACGGCCCACCATGGGCATTAGATGACAGAACAGTGTTAAAACGTAGAAGTTCTAAACAGAGCCGGCCTGGTCGAACGGGCACGGAAAGATATGATAAACGGCGGCTGTATCTCCTTCGAAAACATCCGGAAGAAGCAATTCACTCATGCCAGACAACACAGAAGATTTCAGCTTCTGAAACCCCATATTTACTTTCATGAATATGTACCTCCAGTCTACCAATTAACCACACCCAAACTAGGCAATATATCAGTAAGAAATATTCATGTTTGTGAAGTATATACATGCGGAGGAAGTGTGTTCTTTTATTCATGGAAATGTGGTTCCTATTGGTTAATCCGTCCAAATAAGCCTAACTGGATTATTAGGCGCTTCAAAATTTAATTTGGCAGTCCGTCTTAAAACGAAGACTGCACGTCTGACCTCGTAGAATACGTTGAGCAACCGTCAACGATACAGACAACTTAGTCGGATAAATATACATTAGTAGTGATGTACGGTCCAATTATAGCATGATCATGATTGGAATATTGTGTAAACGTCGGGATGTTGCTTGCTATTGCCACTTTGTCTTACCAATATCAGAAAGTTTCTGATAATATTGAGACACTCTGAATTTGGCAAACATTAACAAGATCTGATAAATGTCATCACCATATAGGCGTAGCAGGCGGGGGGGGGGGGGGGTGCCCCCCTGACGGACTCAAATGGACTGCTGGTGCCCTTTTCAGCTTTTTACCACTTTTTTACTTATTCGCGATTATTGACTTTTTCATTACGATCTCAAATAACTATTGACATTTGTTACATTTTGTTGGTGCAATTTTCTGACAAATGGCGATGACACCTATTTATTCTTCGTTTATCTGCAAATTAGCAAGGCCTGGAAAGGGTCATTTCCGGCGATCTATGGCAGAGTTTCTAGCGATATTGTGATGAATACTGGTGCCCCACAAGGTTGTGTTTTATCACCCGTTCTTTTCACCCTCTATACTTCTGACTGTCGCAGCACACAACCCAACACGCATATTGTTAAATTTGCTGACGACACATGCATTTTAGGTCTTATTGAGAAGAATGGTGACGACACCGGGTATAGGCATGAAATATCCACCTTTACGAATTGGTGTGACGAAAACAGATTACAACTGAATGTGTCTAAAACAAAGGAGCTTGTTGTTGATTTCCGGCGTAGGGGGCACCAACTAGAGAGAATTGAAATTAGGAACGAGCCAGTAGAACAAGTCCATTCTTATAAGTATCTGGGAGTTTCCATTACTGATAAATTAGAGTGGGGTGAACAGGTTAATACTGTCCTGGCCAAAACTAATAAACGTATGTTCTTTCTACGGAAGCTCAATTTATTCAGACTAGACGCCTCTCTCATTTCTTTGTTCTACAATGCGGCCATCGAGACCATTATTACATTCTGCTTGGCTGCATGGGGTGGCAATACGACTGCTAGAGACATGGCTAAGATGAATACACTTGTTAGAAAAGCGAGGCGAGTTTGCCGGTCTGATGATCTCAGATCAGTAGATGAGCTGCTTGTCAGGGTAACTAAAAGAAATATTATGTCAATTACGTCGTAGGAACATCCTCTAGGAAATCAGGTTGAGTATAGCAGTCGAACTGGCAGGCCAATTGTCATCAGATGCCGGACAGAAAGATACAGACGTTCCTTCTTGCCAAGGGCCATTCTTAGCCTTGCCAACGAGTTTTGTAGGAAATAGGGTTTTCTTCTTTTTATATGCCAGTGCATGGATTTTTTATTGTCTTAAGAAATGTATATATTATAAATCATATGTTTTGATGTATTTTTGACTGTTTTATGTATGTTATACTGAGATGGAGTGAACTCCAATTCCTTTTATGGCCAATAAAGATTCTTATATCTTATATCTTATCTAGGGAGTATCTTTACTCAAAAAAAATTCTGTACGCTCCGCGCCAACCTGTGGTGGCGTTCCTCTTAGATAGTGTCGAAAGCGGCCCTACAGACCATTCTCTCCAGGCGCGAAGCCAGGAATTTGCCAAGGGAGGGGCGAAACTGTAGATTCGGCATTGCAAACTATCTAAGCGTAGCGCCACCATGAGTTGGCGCGAAGCGTACAAGAAAATTTTGGCTGAAAATGCCTCCCAGATCGCTGGAAAAGGCACTTCCCAGGCCTTGTAAGTTGCATCCTAGCATTTTCTCTTTTGAAAATACTAGCGATATCATAATAACATTTTAATTTTTTTTTTAAAATATGCTCAAGGGGGGGGGGCTGCCCCCTTCGCCCCCCCCCCTTGGCTATACGCGCCTGATTCCCCCCCCCCCTGACCAATACCCCTAGCTCCGCCACTGGCAACTGCTGAAAGAAGAAGAATTTGCAATGTATTTCTCAATGGTTAAACTTACATTATTATTATTATCATTATTGTTGTAACGACTTCCCCAATAATTATAACCAATATGGAAGGGTAATAACACGGAAAATGATTGTATGTTATTGGCATGTGATGTACTGATGTAATAATGGAAGAATACCTATATAATATGCACATTAACATGTGGAACGCGCTCGGAGCGCACGAAAAATTTTGGTTATATTTTTCGGGCAAGTCGTTACAGCCCCCTCCCCCCCCCCCCCCCCCCGATCAAATGAGGCTCCTACGCCTATGGTCATCACATCAAAGAACAGGTTCTTTTCATCGCATTCAGACTCCTTCTCTTACAATGATCGGGAGCACTCGGCCAATCTTGATAGTATAAAACTTACTTATATGACCCCTTGTAACATCCTGTCGCGAAACAGTGACGACAAGAAGGGTTTCTGCTACTGTTATTCGTGATTTCTTTCGAAATTCAGCTTGATCTTTACAACCATGAGTTCCACAAATCATGATAGTGATCCACCGGGAGACAAAAATGGAAAGCACTCTCAACACGTAACTGAATCGCCTCCTAAAAATGACCCTGAAGGAAATGTCGCCGAACTAGACACCCGTTCGCTTCTTTCCTTTGGCTATGGAAAAACCAATACCCGAACTGAATCGTCCACGGAAAGGCGGCGTGATGTTTCGGGAAAAAGTGATGAAGTATTCCAATTCAAAGAGTAAAACACTTTAGCTCAACATCATCATATTTAGTTGAATATTAGTAACGATATGCACCTCACTATGTCACTTGCAAGTGAAGGCCTAGGCGTACCTTAAGAACTAACACTAACAGTAGCACAGTTGAGTTAGACAAGCCTCGGCCTTAGTTAGTCTTAACGGTAGGTTAAAGTGACCAGACGTTCCAATTTTCCGGTGACATCCCCTAGATTTCTTGGACCGTTCCCGGATTAAAAGTGTCTCCGGACTCATGTACTGCCACTGATCATACCCAAAAAAGGTCCCCTTAAATAAGCTCTACTTTCTTTTCCTATTGCCATATTTTGACTGAAATTGAGGAAGTGTTACAGGCTCCATCTTGTTTGTTCGATGGAAGAATATTTTTTTTATATCCTTGAGATTATTATGGAAGAAGTGTTTGATGTTTTGCATTACTATTCCATTGAGGTATCTTACTACCTGGCACCCACTGTAGCCCAGGCCTATTAAAAAATATTACAACAATATATCTAAACAAAAAAACTGTCCAAATCTTTCTGTGATTGAAATTACATTATACACTTTACTGTAAATTCAGAGTAGGCCTAGGCTACAGTTATCAATTTCTCAAAAAAGAGATGGAAATAAATAAACAAAAATACTAAAACCCTAAGTGATCACACAGTTATCCAAACCAAACTGTAATAGATGCTGGAAAAGTATGATTTACTGTAGCTTCTCGGGTTAACATATTGAGTGGGACACTGTCTCTCCCCTTTGCTGTGGATGTGTTCACCAAAGAATTAGTGTGACCATTTCTTGATTTCATGCAAGAGGCAAAATAAATCTATGATTTGTTGATGGTGTGTGTTTGTATAGTGTGTCTCTGTTGGTGACACCTGCTTGAAAACACTTAACTCAAAAAGATGGGTGAAACTCATTGTATATTTATACTGTATATATATGTATTGATATAGGAGTGTTAGCTCAGTGGTTTAAGCCAGTGCCTTTCAATCATAAGGTCCCAAGTAGTGTTTGCAAAGGGTATACGGGTAGTTCATTACCCGAATGCTACGGGCAGTTTAATTTTTTTATTTTGCAAACCGATGGTTAGGCAAGATTTTTCCATTGACTTACAGTAGTTACTGTAGATGTTAGGCTACCATGTGGTCAAAGATAACAGAAATAATGAAAGTATTCCGGGGAGTTCTGCGTCACCATTTTCAGCGAGTAAACAGATGATTAGGCTAGATTTACCCATAGACTTAGTGTGGTGTTAAGCTACCATGTGGTCGAAGATAACAGCAATAATGAAAGAATTCAAATGGATATCTTATAATTCATCTAGCCTTTGAAGATCCTGCTGGGGTGAAACGTCAGGCCAACTTACTTTTACACATCTTATAACTGCGTCACAATTTCAGCAAATAAACAGATAGTTAGGCTACATTTACCTATAGACTTAGTAGTCTGGTGTTAGGCTATCATGTGGAAGAAATTGAAAGAATTTTCATAATTACTATTTTTTCATTCGTTTATTTCATAGAAGGAAAGTCTGACAAGGAAATTTACGAGATGTTACTAATGGATTATAGACGGGATAACTAAAAACTAATAACCACCAGTGGCTTTTCACTAAACATTTATTCCAAGTGCGACCAAATTGCGGGAATCGCGCAATCTCACAGTTAATGCGAACCCTGCAGTTGGGCCTGCATAATAGTTTAAGAGCTAAATTGGATATTTATATGGTCTGATCCAAAAGAGGTGGAGAGCAAACATAATCAGCAGCGGCAGTGCGATATGTTAGTAGTAATGTTAATTATATGAAGTTAGTTATTAACAAGTTAGTGAAAGACACAGAAGCAAATAGAAATTATTGGGGAAGGTTTTATACCTTATCTTTCAACTATTCAATCATGAAAACGTTGTCAGTGGAGAATATAATTCATTTAGTATAACATCCAATATGTAATTTCTTGAAATTCGCGATACACAAAAAGTAAACATTTTTTTCTGGATACCCGACGGGTATCCAGCTCTTGGGTATCCTGTTCCCAATTTTTGGACCCGTGTTAGCACTACTGTAGTCTCTAGTTCGAGTCACTCCAAGATTAATGTATGTCGTCCAGTTACAGAGTTGTTGACAATTGACAATTCCTAATCATGGACGTTAAATATGAATCTAAGAGACTGACTTCGGTCAGCTTGCGGCTTTGATAAGCCAATGATGGCTTCGATGCAAGTTCCTGCTTGCAGGAGGATATAAAACACATACATATTTATGTGGATCCACCCTATGGAGTACAGGACCTTCAATATTTTCTTTAAAGTACACAGGTCAAAGTCTGAAAGCTTTGTCAACAGGATAACTCAAAACACAAGAAACTCAAATATGTATCTTAGTTGAAATTCATACTTAATATATAGATTCACCATGGTGAGTACAAGAACTATATTGAAATTGTTAGCAGTCAAAGCTCATTTTATGCTGACATAAATTTATATAAGTTATAAAGTTCATAGTGGTTGAACTTCATACTTGTTTGTGGATTCCGCTTGATAAGTACAAGAATCCATTTGACCTTGGTAGAAGTCAAAAGTCGTATCAGGTAAACAGAGGTTAAAGTGTGAAAACTGTAAACATAACTCAAAAAGTACATCTTAGCTGAACTTCATACTGAGTACATAGATCTCACTTGGGGAGTAATAGAACCCACACATTTACCTTTCTCCTTAAAGAGAGGTTAAGCTACAGTACAGAAATGAACACACTATGACATCATTGGCAATGATATCATACCGAAGGTTACTTTATTGGTAGAGATCTGATATTACAGTAGGTGCACAGACAGGTGTAGGGTTTCTGTTGTAGAGTGTTACTGTGGAGGTCAAAGTGTAAGTGGTTTACTGGAACTTAGAAGTTGGAAAAGTATATTATTATGTTGATGGCTTTTAAACAGAAACTGTTTGTAAAACTTAGTAATCTTTCTGGGAAGTCTAATGTAGGAGGACTTCCTGTCTGTGCTACTAGAAAAGAGATTGTATAGGTGAACCTCGGGTAAGGGCACTAAGGGGAAGGAGAAGATAATGGTAAAATGCTCTCATTTATAAAAGTAAATACATTATTGTGTAAGTGAATTAGTACATCAGTACATATTTGCAACATCATTGTATTTGTTGGTGTTCATCATAAGTTAAAGTAAAAAAATCATATTGTTTTAGTACATCATGTTCATTAGGTAATCGTGCACAATTAGCACATCATCATGTAAGTTAATCATCATATCATTTTCTTACTTACTGTAGTTCTGTTTTAGAGTAGAATGTGATCATAAATGGTGGTCCAGTAGTCATTTAGCTCTGTGCTGACATGTAAATACCTAACTTTCTCTAATGCATTATGTTACAGGATTGGACTGTGGGTTGCAATAGCATTGGGTAGAGGGTATGGCTAACAGATCTTGCCTTAGGGGTTGATTGAAAAGCTAGGGCATGAACCAATTAATGACTTCAAAATAAATGATCAAAAAGTTGCTGTTGATTTTCTGTTGATTTAGTTCAATTGATGAAGTTACCTGTATGCAACTTAAACAAAATCATTGTGGGATCCTTCTGATTCAGATCTAACCAGCCTTGGTGATTAACACAAGCTCATACATAATATGACATCACAATAGCTACAGCTTAGGTGTCTTCATCATTATCATCTTCACCAATGTTTATAAGGAGCAGTCCAGAAATTTATCTTGTAAGTAATACATTTCTTTCCATTTCAACACAGATGGAAACAGACATTGCCTTAAATGTTACATGTTAATATGCAACACACAAACTTTCTCTTTTGGTAAAGTCATCAAGTTTCTTACATTAATCAGTAGACATTCAGCAGAAATCAAGGAAATTGTAATTGAAGTTTGAAAGAGCCAAAAAGGAGTCAAAGCAGATACCTTTGCATTGTGTGGTAATGGTTTTTTTAAAGTGAATGTACGTAGTACTGTACGTAGTACTGTACTTGACAGTAATTAGATACGATAAACAGATGCTGATGTTGTTGGTAATGAAACACATACAGTACTACAGCTTAAAGGTATTCAGAAAGGATAAAATAACTGATTGTTGATGCAATCCTTTTTATATTGTTTTAGGCTTCTTGATGAGCTTGCAGATCTCCAGCTTCCTACTTACAAAATGAACCATGCAAAACGAGGAATTGCTGTCATCTTTAATAACGAAACTTTTGATTGGTCAACGAGAATGAACAGGAGAGTTGGAACCCAAAAAGATGTTGAAAATTTACAGAATTATCTCGGTCTGCTCGGTTTTGAAGTCAATGTGCTACAAGATAGAAGTACTGATGAAATTAAGCATACATTATACCAAGGTAAGACCCTAGATATAAAGATGTTTTTCAATGTGATGCAATTTTAATGAATTTCCTTGTTCAGAGTTTTCTTAAAGGTTTGCTGCAACAACAATTGTCTCACCAGAGGGAAATTGACCTGGTAACAATTTCAAAACATTGATACCCCATCTAAGGTACACAAGGTTAATGGTTTTTGATGGAGGTATATGATCATTTTAGGTCAGTTGCCATGGAAAGGTGAAGACATTTACAACATGTTATATCATATTGGAGAAGTACAGAAGATGTAAATGTTGCATTATCAGTACAGAGAGCAAATGTCCTGTGGTGGTGATCAAAGGTAACTAAAGGGCATCAGAGTTTAAAGATGATCATCTACAAGACTAATTTCTTCATTAGTTAAAATATATCTTCTTTCTCCAAATGGTGTATTATTGTAGGTTGATAATAAGCTTTACCATGTATGATAACAATAACTTTGGTCTCAATTTTAAGTAAATACACATTTCAAGAGTGAGTTGAGCATAAGTTTCAAATATTTGCAACTGTTTTGTACAGTTCAAAGGTTTATGTATAAAGCTAAATAATTCAATACAAACAGATTCATTGGAAATTTGTGATGAATATCTCTGTTTCAATGCTAAGTAGGTAACATGATACCAGCTACTAGGACATGATTGTTAGATAGTTCAGAATATGAGTTCATGGTGAGAGTCAGTACATAGAAGAGTCTAATTTGTGATGAATCTTTGTGTCAATGCTTAGCAGGTAACATGATACCAGCTACTTGGACATGATTGTTAGATAGTTCAGAATATGAGTTCATGGTGAGAGTCAGTACATAGAAGAGTCTAATTTCTGATGAATCTTTGTGTCAATGCTTAGCAGGTAACATGATACCAGCTACTTGGACATGATTGTTAGATAGTTCAGAATATACGTTCATGGTGAGAGTCAGTACATAGAAGAGTCTAATTTGTGATGAATCTCTGTGTCAATGCTTAGCAGGTAACAAGATACCAGCTACTTGGACATGATTGTTAGATAGTTCAGAATACAGTATGAGTTCATGGTGAGAGTCAGTACATAGAAGAGTCTAATTTCTGATGAATCTCTGTGTCAATGCTAAGCAGGTAACATGATACTAGCTCCAGTACTTGGACATGATTGTTAGATAGTTCAGAATATTAGTTCATGGTGAGAGTCAGTACATAGAAGAGTCTAATTTATGATGAATCTTTGTGTCAATGCTTAGCAGGTAACATGATACCAGCTACTTGGACATGATTGTTAGTTAGTTCAGAATATTAGTTCATGGTGAGAGTCAGTATATAGAAGAGACTAATTTGTGATGAATCTTTGTGTCAATGCTAAGCAGATAACATGATACCAGCTACTTGGACATGATTGTTAGATAGTTCAGAATATGAGTTCATGTTGAGAGTCAGTACATAGAAGAGTCTAATTTATGATGAATCTCTGTGTCAATGCTAAGCAAGTAACAAGATACCAGCTACTTGGACATGATTGTTAGATAGTTCAGAATATGAGTTCATGGTGAGAGTCAGTACATAGAAGAGTCTAATTTCTGATGAATCTCTGTGTCAATGCTAAGCAGGTAACATGATACTAGCTCCAGTACTTGGACATGATTGTTAGATAGTTCAGAATATTAGTTCATGGTGAGAGTCAGTACATAGAAGAGTCAAATTTATGATGAATCTTTGTGTCAATGCTTAGCAGGTAACATGATACCAGCTACTTGGACATGATTGTTAGTTAGTTCAGAATATTAGTTCATGGTGAGAGTCAGTATATAGAAGAGACTAATTTGTGATGAATCTTTGTGTCAATGCTAAGCAGGTAACATGATACCAGCTACTTGGACATGATTGTTAGATAGTTCAGAATATGAGTTCATGGTGAGAGTCAGTACATAGAAGAGTCTAATTTATGATGAATCTCTGTGTCAATGCTAAGCAAGTAACAAGATACCAGCTACTTGGACATGATTGTTAGATAGTTCAGAATATGAGTTCATGGTGAGAGTCAGTACATAGAAGAGTCTAATTTATGATGAATCTCTGTGTCAATGCTAAGCAGGTAACATGATACTAGCTCCAGTACTTGGACATGATTGTTAGATAGTTCAGAATATTAGTTCATGGTGAGAGTCAGTACATAGAAGAGTCTAATTTATGATGAATCTTTGTGTCAATGCTTAGCAGGTAACATGATACCAGCTACTTGGACATGATTGTTAGTTAGTTCAGAATATTAGTTCATGGTGAGAGTCAGTATGTACATAGAAGAGTCTAATTTCTGATGAATCTCTTATAATTTTAAAAGAAACTATCAATATAATGCATTTTCCAATTAAATATGTCTGCTTTTCATAGTCTCCAAGCTGGACCACTCAGATTCAGATTGCTTCCTGTGTGCTTTTCTCACTCATGGAGATGATGGGGTAATCTATGGAAGAGATGGAACAACAGAGTTGCAAGAGTTGTTTGATTTATTCAGAGGAGAAAAATGCCCCTCTTTGGTTGGGAAACCAAAAGTATTTTTCATTCAGGTAAATATGTTTAATATTCAAAATAACATGTTTATGAGTATGTCACCAACTTGGAAGTGTTTTACATCGCAAAGAACAATTAATCAAGTTCAAATAAATTCAACAAAACAAACCTGAAGTCAATACATACTGTACATGTATATAAACCTTTTGATTGCGAATGATTATTTAAAAATTGTTTAATTTATAACTGTGTTAATTTGATTTTGAACACTCTCAATGTGAACCATGTGCAGCAAAATGTTAATTTGAAGGGACTAGCACATTGGTGATTGCACATGAAGCAGTCTTTGAATCTTAATTCCCAGAGATCTTTCCCAGAATGCTAACAATTAAATAATGACAAAAATGTTAAAGAATTCTGAAAATCATAAGAAATTCATGTGATTTCACAATTCTTTTCCAATCGTTAAATTGGTATTTGGTTCTGGTGTTTGGAAGTTACAATATACCTTTGTACAAAGCAATGGAGTCCTTACAGTGACTTGTCAGATGTACAACATAGTAGTAATGGCACAAAAGGTACCTTTTAACAGAAAATGTTATGCATAATTTGATGGCCATTATTATTTTAAGTCAATATAAACTAAATGTGGTGAAAAATTCAATACTAATAGGCATGCCGAGGAGAGCAACATGAAGTTGGTGTTATTGAAGCAGATAGTGGGGATCAGACAGACTCCAGGGGTTCAGTCACCACCATTTCTCAGGGATCCATACCTACCATTCCAGCAGGGGCTGACTTTTTATTATCCTACTCTGCCACACAAGGTAGGACAAATCAAGTGTCACACTGATCAAGTGAGAAAATGCATTTCAAAGCAAGTCACTAGATTTGTTATAACAGTCTCAATTTACAGTTATTAAAAAAATTTGAAATGATATTTGAAGATTTGATATGTTTTGTATTGCTATATAATGCTGATGGGCAGATATAGTCTGGTGGCAAAGAATTGTAAAGGAATCATTTTTAAAATGGTGAAAGTAAATTTGTTACTTTAACATGCAGATATCCTTCTATCGTTGCTATCTCAAAAGCATCCAAACTATATATTGGACTATGAACTATGAATATAGGATAGGGTAGTTTAACTAAGAATTAGGGCTAAACATATGTTTACTGATTAGACTCCTTGCTGAAGGCAAAAGGGTTCTAATTATGGTCATGGCATGTTTATTAGTGTGTACCTTAGCTTTTAAGCACAAAAAATCAATAACTACACTATGGTTGAACTTGACATACATGGCATGTAGATCTACTGTACCCCCACTGAGTGCAAGAACCAGAACGGTTATGAAGGTCAACAGTTGGGTCAAAGACTGAAAAACATGTGTGTCAAAGTAAAGTTGAGATGAACCTCAGGTGTGGTATGTGCATCTACTTCAGTATGGGCAATGTACCAGTTGATTTTTGTAGAGGTCAAAGGCCACTTGAGGCCAACAGAGATCAAAGTCTGAAAAGGGTGTACACACTATAACTTCCAAAAACCATAGCTCTGATGAACTTCATACTTTGTATGTGCATTTGCTTTTGCAAGTACTAGAAGCCTGTTGTTTTCTGTGGAGGTCAAAAGTCATTTGAGGTCACTAGAGGTCAAATACTGAAAATCTTGCAAGCTCAATAACTTCAACTGCAAATATTGGATGATCTCCGTGCTTGTTAAGTGAATGCAAGTAAGTGAGTACAACAAGTCTTTATCGATTTTTTATTGATGTGAAATCTCATTTGTGGTCAGCAGTGGTCAAAGTCTGGAGTAAAAAACTTTGCAAATCTGATAACTTCCAAAGCTGAAAAGCATTTAAATACGATAACTTTCAAAGTGAAGTTTGACCGAAATGCACACAAGGTATGTAGATTCACCTTACTTATTACTAGGAACCTCTTGTTTTGTGGAGGGCACAGGGCATTAGACTTCATCAAAGGTCAGTATCTGAAAACTTTAAATATAAACTATAAATTCCTTTAAAAAGAAAAGGTAGGTGAACTTCATACCAAGTTTGTAGTTTCCCATTAATGACCAGAATTATTATTCCATCTGTGAAGGTCACAGGTGATTCAAGTGAAAACTTGAAGCTCTTGTGTGCATTTATTTTACTCTGTTGAAACGTGGCAGGGAAACACTAAGCCTGCTGTCTTGAGCACACTTCAGGGTGCCTACGTCTGCATTATAAATCACTACTGGTTCTCATTCATCTTACTCTTATTTTCTATGTTAGCTTTAATGTCACTAGCTTTAAGCTACATTGTTCTAATGTTAATTTTGACTTGTGCCCTAGATGGAAGGACACGGTCATGATTGAAAGAAATTTAACAATATGCTTTTGGCGACTACGTTTGTATTTTTAATGTGTAATGAGAGTATGTTCAGTAATATTTGTCACTTTTGTATACCAAAACCCTTCTTCTGTGTTGGAATATTGTTAATGCTCAAACTGTAAAACTATTGTAAGATTAAGTAATGGTAGAGGTGTGTTTTATAGTTCCAACTACAGTATGAGAATGATCTTCGTTATCTCTGGGAGGCACAAAGTAAGCTCACATTATTTACAATTTAGTGATTCAATTTTTCCTAGGCTTGTCCCTTGTAGAAATGGTAAAAGAAAAACCAAGTACTTCTTGAATTAAGAAATAAAAAGAATAAATATCATGTTATTCCGAAGCACAGTGAGGTTAATACAGGCCTTGAAATTCTGGCTAACTTCCAGTGCATTTTACTTTTTGCAAGTAGAAGAAAAAAGGCACTTGCATTTTGCTGCCGGTAGACATTTAGAACACAAACAACTAATAAGAAATGGAAACAATGGTAACAATGGTCAGTTGAAAAGTCAGCAAGATTTCCGTACTTACAAAAGCTGACTGCTTATTATCAACCAATCTTATAGAGCTTCACCCACAAGCTTGGATACTTACCAATTTGTGTTGTACAGTCTTTTTCAGGTAGATGCCAATGGGAACATGCTTTAGTCAGAAGGACTGGCATGTTCTATGTACTGGCTAGAACTGTAAAATTCTAGGCCTGATAGTGTGACCTGTTTCACGTGAATCAGAAATCTTTAGTGTTCAGTTAACACCAGCAAGAATTGAAATACTTTTATATATTGTGTTACCAACAGTGAATTGTATTGTTTTCCATAGGTTATTACTCTCATAGGGATACAGCTTTTGGATCCTGGTACATACAAGCTCTCAGTAAAGTGTTGGAAACTCATGCTACCACTCTGGAATTCACACAGATCCTGACATTGGTCAACCAGCTAGTAGCAAAAAGGGCAGTAGAGAGGTGCTTGGATCCACGGATGATTGGCAAGAAGCAAATACCATGCTTTGTTTCTATGCTGACAAAAAGATTAATATTCACACCAAAAAAGAAGTAGTAATTGAATGTAAAATTCTTTTAACAACGATGTTCCTTTCTATAATCCCTATTTTAGAATTAAAGCAGCTTTTTGAGTGAATTCTTGTTCAGTTACAAAATCCCAATTGCTTTTTAGTGTGTCTGGGTGACAAAATGTAAAATTGATTTGACTCCATTAATAACTCTCTCATTAACCTCCAAGTGGTGAAATCCATTGAATGTGTTGGAGGTGTGATCATTTGCCAATCTCATCTTGAGTAATGCTCAGTAGGTTTGGAAATATTGCAAAATAAACCCCAAAAGCTGCTTTGAGTTTACCTAGTTTTAAACTGAACTCACAGTAGGAAAACAGATCAGCACCTTCTGGATAGTTTCATAGCTTATTTAAGTGATTCTTTGCATTTCGAACCATGAAAAAAATGAGGTTTTACCAAGCTCATTTTGCCAAATATGTTTTATTACTTAAGTAATTAATGATATCAACATTTATCCGCTGAAGATAGATTTGATTCCTGTATTCTGTTATGCCGTGCCTCTTGATTGTAATGCATATTCAGTACAGCAAAGCTGATCGTGGATGCGTTTAGCAGACTAGTGACAACAGTAGTAAGTGTGCAAAACCTAGCATATGGTCACGCATAATTCTACACTTGGTATCACAGACCTTCGGTCATGGTCACAATGTCTCTCTGCCTAGGCCTAATAGCGTAACCTTATCAGAACTAGGTCTCTGACTAGGCTACTAATAGCATACTAAGACCTAGGCTTCTAACTGTAGTACTAGTACGCCTACTAACCATAGCAGATAGCTTCAGTTCTGACTTGGATGAAGCTGATCAAAGGAACACTGACTTACCAACTTTATTGTGTATTCAATTCGGCAATAATCTCGCTTCTATAATATGCAAAGAGTTTTTGATGATAAATCCTTAACGCAGAGGAAGAATTAGGTTGAGGAGAAAACAGCAGGGTTCAACTATATAACAAGATTTGCATGTACTATGTACGAATACTACTGGCAGAGCTAAGTAAATATATACAGGCCATGAGGCAGTTATTTTTGGACCATGAATATGGGAGAAGCCCGCAATTAAATCTAAAACTAAAACTTGACTATTATGCATGTGTTACACCGGTAACACTGTCGGTGTTTAGCTTTGCTTATTCATGACTAAACACACATTTAGGTGTGGTCTAGCTCTTATGTTGACAATTGGTTTTTCAGACCGAATGAGAATCGGTTTATCAAACGAAATCTAAAACTTAAACTTGACTACAATGAATGTGTTTAACTGGTAATACTGTCACTGTTCAGTGTTGCATATTCATTTCTAAACTCACATCTAGGCGTGGTCTACATCTTATAATGAGAATTGGGGTTTTTTAAATGCTGTAAAATTTTTACCATTTTTACACCGTTTCAGTTAGTTTTAACAACTGTCACTGTCATTTCCAGTCATTAAATGACATATTTCAGATTTTCAGCCATGAACAAACAATGGTGGTACATTGAAACATTAAGAAAATATAACATCAACATCTCATGTTTTTCCTTTTTCGGTACGCACGTAATTACTTAAACAGAATGAAGTGGACAGTACAAACACATGTAGTATTTTAAAGGCAGCATTTCTCAACATTTTTTTTGTACAATAGTATCCCTCCACCTGTGATTGAGATGGGTCAAGTGGAGAAATAGCAATTATGTGCTTTATAGTGCTTTTAGCTTTGAATGTGCAATGTAGTGTTCATAAATTCCATTAATATGGAACAATTTAATAAGACTTTATACTGTTAATACAGTGATCAGTATTAACATAAGTAAATTTAATCATAGTATTTTAAAAAGTTTATAACTCAACCCATTCCTACTGTTAAAATAATAACATAACCTCTGATATCATATTGGTTAACTTTGTTATTGCTTTCTGGAAAGATATTTCAGCATTGCTATGAAAATTAACTACTACTTGCCTATTTCATCACAATTTCCTTCTTAACACAGAGAGCATGTAAAAGGATTTTTTTATACAGAGTTTCTCTAAATGAACACATCCTATGAGGTAAATGTTGTCATGATGCCAACTTACATAAATGTTGTTTTCCCTGCCATCATGCCAACTTATATAATTGTTGTTTTTCTCTTTGATTATACTTTTAACTTTCACTTTAAACTTTTATTTTAAACTTTTTAATAGATCTGTTTCTTGACGTTTATTCTGGAAAGGGTGTAATAACTCTTGAAGGAAAAGGGATAAGTTAAACAGCTGTAGTAACCAGCTTAGATTAAAACATCCGACCCAGGAAGCATTGCCTCCCCAGTGAGCTCTTGAGAAGTCATAGTTGCTGTAAGGAGCAACTTTCAGTGACATTAATGCAGTTGTATCATTTGGTTCAGTATTTGTAACTGCAATAAGTATTGACTGTAAGGTTCATAACTGATGTGGATGAGTGTTATGTTTTCTGCAGATATATCATTTAATAACATGCTTTATCTCTATTGTGAAGTACTTAATGGGATTAGAAAACATAACACTCATCCACATCAGTTATGAACCTTACAGTCAATACTTATTGCAGTTATAGGTGAAACAGAGCGGTGTTCTGCAGATGTAATTGTACATTAACTATCAACCTTTATAAGGTACTTTTGGGTACGTATTTGTTCTACAAGAAGGCATGGTACTTATCTCTTAAGCTACTTAAGCTACTTTCTTGCAATGCTTATCAGCCAAAGTTATGCTTTGAAGTAAATAACACTTCTTTTTTTACTTCTCAAAATCTTTATAAAAGAGGTCAAGAGGACTTAAAAAATGAGAGCACACTCAGGAAAAAATGTAATGACTCATTTTTGTCCGTGAACATTTGAAAAAAAAGCACAGTTACTGTAACTTGTACTATTCAGAGGATATTTTAAACCTAATATTTGACTGTTTGAGAAATCGGGCATGATCAAAGTGTGAGCTCTTGTATGTTGTGTCTCTAATTTCACTAATTAGAAAGTACAGGTAGTAAAAATGTAATATTGCCCACTGAATTGTATTACTAAATAGGAGACAATATTAATATCATACATATGACAACTGGCACCAGAATTGAGTTTTGTCATCATTGTCCTGCCATTTTGTTTCACCGATGTTGTTGAATTGTGGATATCAGACGCATTCACACGTGCCAGCAGGGTGGTGTTTACGGAAGCGTAGAAGGGACATGGTGATGAAAGAAACAAACTCGTTAAAATGACAAAATTCAGAAAAATGACGTTTTGCCGAGTATAAAAACTCGTCAAAACGACAAAATTATTAAATTTGCCGAGATGCAACAAGTCGTCAAAATGACAAAATTCTGAAAATTGACGTTTTGCCGAGTGTAACAACTCGTCAAAACGACAAAATTATTAAATTTGCCGAGATGCAACAAGTTGTCAAAATGACAAAAATCTGAATTTTAACGTTTTGCCGAGATATAACAAGTCGTCAAAATGACAAAAATTTGAAAATTGACGTTTTGCCGAGATACAACAAGTCGTCAAAATGACAAAATTTGGAGAATTGACGTTTTGCCGAGATACAACAAGTCGTCAAAATGAAACAAATCTGAAAATTGACGTTTTGAGTTTTGAATTTTCAAATTTTTGTCATTTTGACGACTTGTTGTATCTCGGCAAAACGTCAATTTTCAAAATTTTGTCATTTTGACGACTTGTATCTCGGCAAAACGTTAATTTTCAGATTTTTGTCTTTTTGATGAGTTATTGTATCTCGGCAAAACGTCAATTTTCAGAATTTTGTCATATTGACGACTTGTTGCATCTCGGCTAATTTAATAATTTTGTCGTTTTGACGAGTTTTAAACTCGGCAAAACGTCATATTTCTGAATTTTGTTATTTTGACGAGTTTGTTTTCTTTCATCACCATGTCCCTTCTACGCTTCCGTAGGTGTTAGAGATAGAGAAACAAAGAATTATTGAACCTATATGCGTTACTGCCTGTAAGCTTCTGACCCATTGATACATCACTGATGAACTATAGGGACTATCTTGGCTTCCGCTACACTAAAACCTGACTTGAGCTGTTACATCCACATATAACTAGTATTACCAATAATACATGTTGAACTGTGAAGATGGTGATGCAGTCAGTTCCCGCCCAGATGGACCTTTGATAACATTTTCATTTAGATCAGCTTTTCTTACTATTTGCAGGAATTTATAGGAATTATATTTTCATAAAATGGGTGAACACGTATAAACTGATTCATAGTACTTGTAAATGATCAACCAAGGACCAGTAAACACAGATATATACTGCTGTTGATTTGATTTAATCTAAAAGTCCTCTTCATAGTGTTGTTTATATGGTGTCATTGTCTGAGCATTTTCTAGGAAGTGAAAGCTTCAGCATTCCTCGGGAAGGATAATTGTACTTAGTTTCTAATAACCATCTCGCCCAACTGCCATTTCGCCCAACCAGCCTGGTCATCAAGGGCGGCGGAACCGGGGGGGCACAGGGGGCACGTGCCCCCCCCCACTTTTCCTCAGGTTAAAATTGTGCCCTTTTTCTACATAAAAATTGAGGTGTCTCAAGTTAGCAAGAGGCCAGGGAACCAGAATGAACACTCGAGAAGGGCCGTTTCCGGCCATCTGAGGGGTTTGTAAAACCAAAAATTTTCTTGTACGCTCCGCGCCAACCGATGGTGGCGCTCCGCTCAGATAGTCGTGCATATAACTTTGCAAATCCTGGCTACGCCTGTGGGTCAAACTCAAAGCTATTTCGAATGGAAAAAAATTGTTAAGATATTAACAAGAAATAAACTCTAATTCAGAAGATTCCTACATTAGCAACTAGCATGATGTCACCTCATTTTGTCTCAAAAGAAAACTTGTTCCTTGTTTCCCAATTTGCACATTGGATATTGCAGTGCTAGTATGCATTTTTCCTTGGGGGGGGGGGGGGGGGGCGTTGATGGAGTGATGTGTATACGCAAATAAGATAATACAATAAGAGTTATAAAGGGTACTAAATAAAAGGCTGCATCAGTCCAATCGAATTTCTGCAAAGTGCCCTTTGATGTCGGTGCCCCCCCCAGATTAAAAGTGCTTCCGCCGCCCTTGCTGGTCATTTCGCCCAACCAGCCTGGTCATTTCGCCCAACCAGCCTGGTCATTTCGCCAAATTAGCCTGGTCATTTCGCCCAACCAGCATGGTCATTTCGCCCAACAAGCATGGTCATTTCGCCCAACCTTGTTGGTCATTTCGCCCAACCTTTTTTTTACTAATATTCAGTCAGAATAATATTACTTTTTCTATTTCACTAGTTCAATTTGATTTATTTTGGGTTATGTTACTTCGTGGTAGGTAAATAAAGTGAGGTCCGCTCGATATCGATCGGAGTCTAAGCAGTTATTTCGGGTGTAATGGGAGGATTACACTACTTTAGGCGGTTACGCATACAATGGAAGTTATTTTATTACACAAACAAAGGGGAATCGGTGTGGAATAATATCACCTTTTCTATTTCACTAGTTCAATTTGGTTTATTAATCCACACTATTATGCTTGAAGACTTCGGTCAAGCGAATATCAAGTCCGCCAGGCATTAATCAAGGGTATTGTTTATCTAGTTCTACGTAGTGTTAATTTAATGTTATACAAACAAAGGGGAATCGGTCTCCATAAAAACCTATCAAACCTAACCCCTAAAACACTGATCAATCCTACCGACAAGGGCGGCGGAAGCACTTTTAATCTGGGGGGGCACCGACATCAAAGGGCACTTTGCAGAAATTCGATTGGACTGATGCAGCCTTATATTTAGTACCCTTTATAACTCTTATTGTATTATCTTATTTGCGTATACACATCACTCCATCAAGCCCCCCCCCCCCCCCTCTCAAGGAAAATATGCATATATACTAGCACTGCAATATCCAATGTGCAAATTTTGAAACAAGGATTATGTTAATATCTTAACAAATTTTTCCCATTCGAAATAGCTTAGAGTTTGACCCACAGAAATTCATTAAAAGTTAGGTGCGTAGCCAGGATTTGCAAAGTTGTATGCACGACTATCTGAGCGGAGCGCCACCATTGGTTGGCGCGGAGCGTACAAGAAAATTTTTGGTTTTACAAACCCCTCAGATGCCCGGAAACGGCCCTTCCCGAGTATTCATTCTGGTTCCCTGGCCTCTTGCTAACTCGAGACACCTCAATTTTTATGTAGAAAAAGGGCACATTTTTAACCTGAGGAAAAGTGGGGGGGCACGTGCCCCCTGTGCCCCCCCGGTTCCGCCGCCCTTGCCTACCGACTAACAATTCCAGAACGTTTCCTTATTAAATTGAAAAAATATATATATATAAAACCCGTCCGTAATATTGAAGTACTATATTTAATCAATGTAACCACTGTATCAATGTAACCACATATGTAATCACATATGTAATCAATTTAACCACGACTTCAAATTTCCTTAATATTCGGTTCGTATCCCGTAACGTTAACAATTCCCGAACGTTTACCATCAAACTTAACCCCTAAAACACTGATCCATCCTCAAGTTTCCTTAATATTCGGTTCGTATCCCGTAACGTTAACAATTCCCGAACATTTCCTTATTAAAGTATCATATTTAATCAAGGTTGGGCGAAATGACCAGGCTGGTTGGGCGAAATGACCAGGCTGGTTGGGCGAAATGGTAAGGTTGAGCGAATTGGCAGTTGGGCGAAATGGTTGTTGGGCGAAGTGACCTGCTTCCGTTTCTAAAGGGACAATGATTAGACCTATCAATCACACTACGGGGGGGGGGGTGTTATATCATACCAACCGCATGGATTCGAAGTGCGGGAAGGAGGTCTTCGCTAGATTAGAGTATTATCGATGCAAAACTCATTTAGCTATTGGAAATCTATCCATATTTTACCGTAAGTAGCGATGTAAAAGACTTTACAAAGGAGTAAGAAGTCAAGGTTACGTGAAGTTATTATTGGTCAAAGGGAAGAACGAATCGAACCTGCGTAAACTGGAGATTTACTGAGGTTTAGATGAAACAACGAAGTCAGTTGCAGTACGTGTGGCCACATTTCTCCTGGTCGTAGGAACATCTCTTTAACACAGCTAGCTGTCATCATTATTAGGCCTGTCCGAAAGAAGCGATCAAACATTATTAGTATGTCTCTAACCTCATACTAGCATTGCCCAACAGTAAACTGACGGATGTCTTATTGCAATTCAAACAAGAGGGCCATCCAGGAGTTGCAGATATCATCTCTTTTATGACTTTACTCTTGGCATCCTAATTTTGCTAAAAAGAATGCCATTTGTACACACAGTTAATTGGTTTGAACTTGATCGGGCTTACGGTTTAGTAGGAGTTCACGCCACACCTTTTCGCACAATTTACACCAATTTGACCGTTAACCTCAACTGAGCTTTTGACTCCGACACTAAACACCTTAAATCTGCCCTATTTAAAATTTGTCATATCATTCTCTACTATAGTGGTTTAATGACTTTTTCCTGCATGTTGACAAGAAAATGGTTAAAATCCATTTTTTCTTTTCCTAGACCTTTGACGTCATCAATCACGCAGGCAAGAGTTAACATGGTCAGGACTTACGGTCTAAATGTTCGGACACACTTATTCCGCACAATTTAGGCCAATTTGACTTTGACCTCAATTGACCTTTAACCACGTCCTTGGTTGAAAGTCGGCTGATCGTCTGACCATTCTTGACATACTGTGTGATTTAATGCATTTTCCTCCATGTTGACAAGCGGAATATGGATAAAACCAATATTTAGTTTTCTTGACCTTTGACGCCATCAATCACGGAGGCACGAGTATACATGGTCAGGCACAGTGGCGTAGCCAAGGGGGGCGTGGGGGCGACAGCCCCCCCCCCCCCCATTAAAGCTTCCCCAGTCGCCCTTCCACTGGGATTTTGGGTGTAGAAAAAAATTACATGTGCGAAAATAAATCATTGATCTGAATGGTCTCGAATCTCCATGATGAGATTTCCAGGTACTGGAATGCCAAAGCAGATGTTAAAAGGTAAAAATTGCTGACTTCGTACAGGTTTCTCACATCATTAATCGCGTCATTGCCTCGATACTGTTACATTTTAAATCGGGTTTTCACTTCTGGGACGTACCCTGATGCTCTTAAAACCGCTAAAAAAACAAACAAATTATCAAGAAAGGAGACAATACTATCGCTGAGAACTACCGGCCAATCAGTCTATCCATAGGCGTAGGAGCTTAATTTGATTGGGGTTGGGGGGGGGGGCTGTAACGACTTGCCCGAAAAATATGACCAAACTTTTTCGCGCGCGTCCAACATGTAAATGTACATATCATATAGACAAGCATCGGTTATTACATCGCATGTCAATTACAAACAAACATTTGCCGTGTAATAACCCTTCCATATTAGTTATAATTTTAGGGGAAGTCGTTACAATAATGATAATATAAGTTTAACCATTCACCCTTATATCACCCTTTTAATATTTCAGACTCAATATTTGAAGTCAGCTTGACATATAGTTCGGTCATTTCAGTATGATACTTGGCTGAAAGCCCAGTCAATCTTTCCTTATTTTCCACGCGCAATTTGCAGATGTGTCGAAAAATGTCAATGCCGGTGTCAAACTCACAAGATATGTCATGATACTTCAAAGTAACTTACCAGACTGTTTTTTTTCTACTTCACTAAATTATTTGATGACCATATCAAGACATGGGATCTCAAAATAAAGGATGTTGAGAAAACTTTACAGCAGCTT
This sequence comes from Apostichopus japonicus, assembly GCF_037975245.1. Taxonomy (NCBI): domain Eukaryota; kingdom Metazoa; phylum Echinodermata; class Holothuroidea; order Aspidochirotida; family Stichopodidae; genus Apostichopus; species Apostichopus japonicus. The sequence goes on along the minus strand of NC_092566.1, from coordinate 12,882,368 downwards.
ACAAGGCCTGGGAAGTGTCATTTCCAACGATCTAGGAGGCCTTTTTTAGCTAAAGACACTTGGTACGCTGCGCGCCAACCAATGGTGGCGCTCCGCTTAGATAGTAACAAGACGCCCTCCCAGGAAATGGTCAAGCCCCCTCCCCAGCGCCCCCCCCCCCCATTGAAAATTCCTGGCTACGCCACTGGCCAGGCACCTACCGACCAAGTTTGAAGTTGATCACTTATTTGCTAATTCATACACACACACTTACTCACATTTCTGATATGGGGTGAGTATAGTATTAGTAGCTCATCTCCCTATGCATTACATTTAGGGAGATGAGATAATAAACTTGGGCATGTGGAGTTATTCCACATTAACTCATTTAGACAAACAACATGACATGGTTTTCTTCTAATAGGTGTAAAGAAATGTGCGATTTGATACAGACAGGGACGTCGCTAGAGGGGGTGTGGGGGGTGTCTCACCCCCCCCCAATCTTGGTAAAAATGACGATAGTTGGAAAATTTGAGTGCGACAGTCGGAATTTCCGACTGTCGGAATTTCCGACTGTCGCCAGCTTCAATTCGGAATTCCCGACTGTCGCGCTCTAATTTTTCTGACTGTCGCATTCTTATTTTCATATGTTCTTGTAATTTGTGAGTGACATAAAATTTTCGATCAAAATTGACCTTTAATCAGTCATATTTACCACGTTTTCCTCGTCACATTGAGAAATTGTATCTCGCGATCCTTATACTCCACCATACAAAACTTGGTATGATTTTGAATACTCTAAAAAGATAATACAACGTTCGCCAGCTTCAATTCGGAAAATTTATGTATTAATTTTTCTATTGGGTGGGTCGACCCTGTTCGCTAGCTTAAAGTAAGTTCAGGATATCGACCAGGGACGTAGCCAGGGGGAGCAGGGGAGCGACTGCTCCCCCCTTTGAGTGTCGAAAAAAATGTTTAAAAACTGTTGTTTTTTAGCATGGTATTTTGTCAGTGCTCTTTTGATCTTGAATACTCGTCAACTCCGTTAACTCGATTATAATCGTAATAACATGCAGGCCTACTGATTCAACTACTTACTTAGTTTGGCAGATGCAATTAGATAAATTTAGCCTATTTCAAACCTACAGTTGGCCACTGCGTAATAAAATACATATTGCCTACCTAACCTCACTCGATGGAATGTCACGAACCGTATGCACAACGACGACGACAAGTTCGTTCTCATCCGTTCTATGATTCGTCCTTAGTTGTTGCACGAACAGCATGTTATGAAGCTAAGCTAGCAATCGTACGTGATACGCACTTCCTATAAATAATTATTACACTGTTAATACACGGAGATAACGATATTTTTTAGGCCACTGCAAATCTGGCTGTCTTACAAAATATGAAAGTTTATATTGTCCATCAGTTAAGTTCGTCAAATGTATTTAAGTCCAGACATTGGACAATAAACAAGAATCATCCTTCTGGAAAAATTGCAAAAGAGCACTATGTTTGTCTTTCTGATATATTATGTAAAAGAACATGTAAAAGAATTCAAACAGGAAACAAAATCTGCTGATAATATGATATCATATCATAATGATGAAACTGGCAACAAATTGCACCAGATCGCATCTAAGGACCTTCAATTGTTCAAAAAAATCTCAAAGGGGAGGGGGACACCCCCTCCCCTTAGACCCCTCCCCCATATCAATCGCAAAAAGTGCTTCCCCTTTCAAATTCCTGGCTACGACGTTGGGATATACATTGTCTCTATGGTATACAATTAAAACACTCAATGCTAATCTACGGAAGTTTAAAAGTGCCATCAACATAAGCAAAACTTTGCCCCATAAGGTACAAATGTATTGAAAAAAGTTCGGAACAAAAGTGCAGTCGCGAAAGATGGGGTGTCTGACTGACACTGACCGTATCGTTGACGATGAGTGCGGGGGGGGGGGGGGGGGAAGGGAGCAGTCGGAATTTTCTGACTCCAAAACCCATCCAGTTGGAATTTCAGCCACTACACCCCCCCAATCATCAGGCCTTAGCTACGTCCCTGGATACAGAGCAAGTTGAAACGAACAATATTAATCCAGTTGTCGTCTTGGCAGCGAGATAATAAAGTTCTGGAACTCATCAGTTATTTAAGTAGCTATATAATTTGCCTGGACGGATGTAGGATTAAAAAACAAGAGGAACGTTTGTACTTGATTCATTGACTGACCCTATGACGTGCTAGCATAGGTCAAGTTGTGCAAATCTTTCAGTCTCGAGAATTGCTGCTCGGAGAAAGTTTGTAAATTCATCATAATCAATAAATCTACAGTTTTTGGAGAAGGTCATTAGTCACAAGAAGTCACACCTGAGAATCTTCTGCGCTCCATATCTCCAGATGAGGATTTTTGACAATATCATATACTTGCATGTTTGACTACTCTGCATGCGGCAATGCATGAGTAGTGTATGGAACGCCAAAACCGAAACAAATGCAGAAATAAACAATGTAAACCTAAGTCATGTCATGCGAATACAAAATTATCGCAACATGATGACCAAGAACAATTTATGTCCTTATGTGGCAATAATAGCATCTCCACATAATGACCAAGAACATTTTATTTATCATGCAATCTTAACACTTCCACATAATGACCCCCATACCGACAATATTCACATGTCCTTATGTGGGGGCTCGCATATCGCCACATAAGGACTAACGCAGTTTGTTAGTGATTATGTGGCGATTCACGTATCCACATAAGGACTAACGAAGTTCGTTAGTCCTTATGTGGTGGTATGCGAGTATCCATGTCAGGACTAACGAATATTGTCGGTTTTGGCGCGTAGAAAAAAATTAGTTGATCATTTCTCATGCGGTGGGGCTATGTCAACTAGAATGCAAAATGCATTGAGGTTTCAATGACTTCAGTGCACTAGACTTCTGGTTGTTAGTATAACCAAAGCTAGCTGTTACAATAGAAATGGCCCGAACCACCATTTTGATACAATAACAATATGACATGATAAACACAGGTCAGTTTACTGTAACCTGGCTATACACACCTACAACAAAAACAATAGGGATATTGTACTCAGTGTTATGAACCCACACACCAAGTGTTAGAGGTATCCACGATTTCCACCGTTAGATATCATGTAAAAGGTTTTTCAGAGTTTGACCTCTGGTGACCTCAAAGGAGATTTGACCTCATAAGCAACAGGATTCTTGTACTCAATATGGCAAATCAATATACCATGTATGAAAAGTATCAATGATTTTTACCATGAGAAATCATGTTTTCAAGGTTTTCAGGCCTCGACAAATATTTTTTAAAGTACTCGCTATTAGGCAAACGTGACTTAAAATTTACTCGCCAAATTTCACTCACCACTAGGCCTATGATTGTTGTTCAAGTCTCATGCATAGTACAATCTACAACATCAATACTTTTTGTGAAAAAAAGATTAGGCACTTAGGCAGATGCATGGTGCTACGTAATAGCACATTGGAATATTTCTGTGCAGTATGAAATTTAATCTTTTGCCACCAAAAGTAAGTGATGAACAAAGTAAAACATGACGCAGAATCATAAATAAGCAGCTAAGCTTACTATAATGTCTCAAACAATTAAAAATACAACGTCTGTAAAAATACCTATAAAGATAGCTTTGCTTCTGTTACATTAGGGCTCCTCTATTTTACTAGGCATATACCATCTACAGTAGGTGTGGGGGAGTCCTGAGCATATACAGTACCTCACTGCTACTTTGAACCGCTGCTCGATTAGATCAACTTCGCAAATTTTCCCAATTATTTATCTTGCCTTTTAGCTGCAGATTGATGTGCGAAAAAAATATCGCTATTACTCCACTACACTGCCTAAATCAAAGCGATCTTTTACGCAATGAAAATCTGAGGTTGTAAGAGCATCTATCTTCCAAAAATCCTAGCAGCAACAACAGCAAATTTGTCTCAAAACTCCTTAAATTGTTCTATACTTGTGAATTATGACTGATAGCCAGTAGGAATATGCCTTAAGAAATAATTAAGGAGATGGTTTGCCATCTTAAGTGTATTTTTATTCTGACTGGTATTCTTCACGTTGTTGTGTTAACGAACCCTATTGATTCTACCCAACCGTTGCTGGCCTAGACAACATAAAATTGCTCACAGGCCTAGCCAGGTTTGTTCAAGTTGTCCCAAAATCATAAACGTGACGAAAGTCGAACGTTACTTGGCCTAGCTGAAACTGGGGGAAGAGACTACACAAATTGACATTAACAGCCGATCCAGACAAAAGCTCGTGAACTCACGAGCATTATTTCGCATAGGTCATAGTAACAATTCTAAATAGACGAAGTTTCATAAACGGCGCCTGGTCACAACGAAATTACATCCAACCTGAAATAAATACGGTGGAAAACGTGCAATAGAACCACTACTACAAAGAGTACACCATCTGCACGCAAAGTTGGGCTTCCGAGCGGCACGTTGAAGCCAATGCAAACATGTTCGAGTTTTCAGTTTTGAGTTTTAGATTCTACGGATGCCCATTAGCTCATTTCCAATCGCCAATGGCCTCCTACTCGTATGAGGCGTAACGCACATGTTATCTGATAGGCTGGTCGGTAGGAGATACGGTAGCCTATAAAACAAGGTTTCCACAATTTGGCGTATGGTGACTCCAAATGACCTTTTACCTCAATAAAATTTTGTACCGAACGTGTCACAACCACATACTAAATATGAGATTCGTCCAACCTTCCCTTCTTGAGTTATCGTGTTTACAAGGCTTTCACAATTTGACCTCTAGTGACCCCAAATGGACTTAGACCTCCACCAAAAACAATAGGGATCTTCAACTTAATGTGGTCTTCCTTTACACGAAATACGACATTGATCCAAGCTTTCCTTCTTGAGATATCGTGTTTACAAGGCTTACACAATTTGACCCCTGGTGACCCCAAATGACCTTTGACCTCCACAAAAACTTTACGATATTCCTCCTACATATGGTACTCCTACTCACGTAATATGAGATTTGTCCAAGCTTACCTTCTTGAGATATCGTGTTTACAAGGTTTTCACTATTTGGCCCCTGGTGATTCCAAAGGACCTTTGACCTCCCCACAAAACAATAGGGTTCTTCTACTCACTGTGGTACTCATATACACCAAATACCAAATACGCACACGCACGCATACACACACTCTCCACCTGTATGAATGCATAGGTTACGATTATCATCGATTGGGGCGCGTAACTACAAATATTGTATACGCTCTTATATAGGGAATGGAACGCAGTATCAGTGTCGGCCTATAGGCCTAACTGATAGTTAACGTTACTGTTATAAACGCGGAAGGCACCTAATTATTTACGCCTAATTTCGTGCATGGTACTGGGTAGTTTGCGTTGAGCGCGTAGCCAATGGGGGCGAAGGGGCGACCGCCCCCCCCCCCCCCTTTGAGCATATTTTTTGTATGTTTTTCATGATATCGCTAGTAATTTCAAAATTGAAAATGCTTAGATGCAACTTACAAGGCCCGGGAAGTGCCATTTCCAGCGATCTGGGAGGCATTTTCGGCCAAAATTTTCTAGTATCGTTTCGCGCCAACTTATGATGGCGCTACGCTTACATAGTTCGCCTACAGGCTTCGCCCCTCCCTTGGCGAATTTCTCGCTACGCGCCTGGTTTGCTTCGCCCCAAAACACATAAATAATAGCTAATATACACATAATATAAATATTTCATAGGCCATTATAACATCTCACAATATACCAAAGGCTGCACATCGCAGACCGAAGTAATCATGAAAATCTACATTTTCTATGTCGGTTTCGTTGACCTTAGTTGCAACCAAGTTAGAGTAGACCTACGTGCTAAGTGGCGTAAAAAGTGGATAATTTTTAAAGCATGTAGGCCTACATCGGGAGTCATCATTTCGAAATGAAAACACTGTAGGTCGATGTCGGTGGTTACAGGTTACAAACAATGGTGGCAAACATATGGGTGCACGAAACTAGGGGACACGCGAAATTAAGGAACCGCTGTAAGCTATGCTATGGCTATGCTGTAGGCGTAGCCTAGGCCCTAACGTTACGTTTAACTTAGCATCTAGCTCAGGGCCTAGATACTGCATCCAAGTTCTATTTCGTGCTCATAGTATATAGTAAAAGGCTTAGCCTCGGCAAAAGCAGTGCAGGATGGTCGCCCTCGATTATGAAAGTTATCTCCACCTAAGTTGCTTCTTGAGTTCGATTAGTTGATCTGTTCGTATGTACGTTATTTGCTAGGCCTAGCTATCACGCTGCGCTTTTCACCAATCTCATCGCTTTAGGTAGACAGTTGTTCTTCACTTATGCAAATTTTGTAATTCAATCGTACTGTATCATTACTCGTTGGATAATTTTTTTCTGTTTGAACATAGCATAAGCATTCATGTGCAACATACCAAAATGTTCAGGAAGATTTTGTATAATCGATTCAAGAATAATGTCGTGAGTTCAAGTTTCGGCAATTTTCATAAATGTAATAAATCATCTCCAGTGTACTACCTTCCTCGCCGTACTGGCTATATGCAACAACCATTAATCCTTGTATTTCGAGAAGGATTTAATGGCACCACCGAGAGAAAAAAATGAAAATATAGTTTTAAGACTTCTCTTTTGGTCAAAGTCCACATGTAAACTCAGGTAGGCTTCAACATATAACTATCAATACGTGTTGATTTTTTTCTCATACGGATTGGGTATAGTTGTATTTTGGCCTTCCATTGCTGAAGTTTTTTCGTCGCATTTCTCAATTGTCGAGATTCAGTGCCAAATAAAAACTTCAGGTTTAGATGTAGATATGTTGGGAAAATGACCAGGCGCCGTTTACGAAAATTACTGTCGCCTAGTTAGATTTTTATCAAAGACCAATATCAATGCGAATTAACTGTATAAAGTGGTTCGCTAGCTGCACGTGCATTAGGTACGGGAAGTTTGCATGGTGCGGAGATTGTTCAAAACTTCACGGAGCATATAAACATACAGCGAAAACATTATTTAAAAATCTAAACTAACAATTTATTACAGGGAACAGTTTAAGCTTGCGAAGTACGTTATATGTTTTAAAGGCATTCGTAAATATGCTGGGTTTAAATATTAAGTTCCAAATCCCGATTTCGGTGATGATTGACATGTGAAGATATACAAGATACATCACGTGCAATCACCTGACGAGGCGGGCGAATAATTAAATAGTTCCAAACTTACGAAGCTAGCAAGCTAGCAAGGGTGTTCATCATGATTATGTCAATGGTAATTATGAACAATTACTTGCAAAAAGATTTCGGTGTAACAATAAGGCTGAAAAACTGATATGTCAATGACGTGCAATTATCTCAATGCAAACTGGGCTTGTCTACTCAAACACGTGGAGCTATAGTATAGGAATACACATGCAACTGCATAGGCCTACTCCAGCCTACTCCAGTTACACCATAAACAAAGATGATATTGTTCTGCAGTGAGGCCTAGGTTACGTTTTACTGTAGCTAAATATATACCCATGGGATTAACAATTACAGTATTCAAGCTCAAATCATGCATTCCACTGTGCTCGTGTTAATTTTCAATTATTCGCGCGCCATGTCAGGTGACTACACGCGATGTATCTCCACATGTCAATCATCACCAAAATCGGGATTTGGAATATGTTAATGAGCTAAATCGATGATATGTCGATTTAAATAGGCATATGTCAATTTGAGTTGCTAGAAACTGGTATAAGTCCACAGAAATGGACTTCTACCAATTTAATTCGACATATCATCGATTTAAACTGGTAGATGTCGATTTAAATTGACATATCATCGATTTATTTTACATATCATCGATTTAAATTGGTATATGTCGATTTAAATCGATGATATGTCGAATTAAACTGGTATATGTTGATATAAATCGATGATATGTAGAATTAAACTGGTATATGTCGATTTAAACTGGTATAAGTCGAATTAAATTGGTATATGTCGATTTAAATTGACATATACCGATTTAATTCGACATTATCATCGATTTAAACTGCACTGTAAACTTTAATTAGTCATATACACATGCCAAAATGGTCAAATGACTAATTTTGCATTAGTCAGAATTTTTGACTAATTTCATCAGTCATATGACTAATTAAAATGGCTAAAGACCAATGAAAGTTAGTCATTGTCCAAAATAGTGACGAAGCATAATTAGTCAATTGGGAATCACGAAATTTGATTTCAAAGCTTTATTTGTTATTTTTGGTCTTCAAGGTTTTTTGTTATTTACTTACAAACAACTTCCGCGCCACAATATGGATGAATATTAAATAATTGTTTATAAAATCACCAATAATTAAAAACCAAAGGAATAATAGATATGCTATTTAACAATTTTCGGTTACGTGTAAACTCTAAGACGTCATAAGAAAAATTTTCACAATTTTTTTGGGGAAATTGATAATTACTTATAGCAAAAACTTAATTAGGTTAAGGCGATATTCCAGCACCGGTACTAAAACGTCTTCGTCATTTGACTAATTTAGAATTCACAAATGACGTCAGATATATGTGGCCGCGCGTGCGCACTCTGCAGGCGGCAGGCCTCTAGCTCTTGATGATTCCGACGCCATATTTGATACTGCAGTAAGAAATTCTGGAGCCGAGAAAATGTTTGCAATCGCAAGGTGGGTGTATCTTATTACTTTACTAAATTATGATTTAATTGCAAGTTATTCTTTATTCAGTATTTTTAGAATAGATAGTTAAATTGATGACAAGTAAATTACCAGTTTTTAGTTCTGCTTAGCAACAACGAACGTTCGTCGTTCTAGCCTAACGTTATGCCATATGCATGATATGTGCAGGCTACCTCATACTCATAGGCCTAACGTGATTCAATAGGCTATGATGTGCACAAAAATTTATCTTTGTTTATTTTTGTAAAGTTCATTCTCAGAACCATTAAATGTTAACCTGAGTAGGGCTTAGCTTATTTACTGTTCAAATCGATGAAATTGTCTGACTGAAAGTAACGGTGAACAGCGTTATAACTACGGTGGTCGGCACTGGGCGGGCCCGACCAGCACGGAGGATTTCCGCCCACCACTCCGGATGAAAAACACTGCTTCCGACCGGCACTAATTTCACATTAAAAACTGCTTAAAACGTAACTATTTGTGAATAAAGGGGTTACTTGCATTAATTTGTCCGTCCTTAATCGTGTTTTATTTGGAATTGTACAAGAATCATGTTTTGCAAGGACAATTTTCCTGAATGTTTTTAAAAATCTAAAAAAACTGAAACCAAATCACAATCTAACTTCTTGTACACGTGCACATTAGCGTGAACCAGAGCCTAACATACAGGAAGGCTATAATCCTACTTGTGAAGAACAGGACCTAAACTGCCTAGCTAGGTGGAAAAAAATCGGTTTGCTGTAGGGCAATTTTCGCATTCCAGCGAATCTGTACTTTTTTTTAGCCAGCTAGATTGTAAACATCCCTTTTCATATCATGTATCACTGGATTGGGGGTTTACAGCAATTGGTCATGTTTTCTCGAAAGGGTGTATTACAATAACGTTTCTGGAAATGTTTGTCCAGTACACGTGTCATGATCATACCGGGGCTGAGCTATACAGCAGCTTGAAGGTCCTCTGCTTCATACACTGCAATACAATGTGGTGAATTGAACTGAAATTGTTTCGCAAATAAGCTTGCATAAAATTTTCACCGAACAGTCACTTATATCTCTAACCCTCTGGCAGCCTAACAACACACTAAGTCAATGGGGGAAATCAAGCCTATATGTTTATTCGCTGAACCTGTGACGCAGTAGGCTGGCACTAAAATTATCCATGGCTTAGAGGGCTGTACTACTATTATGCAGATATTAACATTACGGTCAATGGTCTTTGTAGTTAGCATATATGTGTGGCGTAGCTTAATTGTTTTGTTTGACTTTTGGTATGTCAACATGGGTTTTCTGTAGTTCTTGGGGGCATATTTTTAATGCAAATGGCTAATTCACATTTTCAATTGAAGTTGCGTACCACTCGTTGAACAAGGCTAACAATGTACAAGGCGCAGGTAAAGGCTATACTTATGTGCTGTTTTTATCAGACTTTCGAGTAGCCCATTGTCACAATCGTTGATAAGTGACTAAGAAATTTTATTTATGAGGTTTGATAACGTGGAAGATTTGCAAGAATAATATATAGTATTGACTCTCGGACATTTGGTAGTGGCGGATTTTAGTGTATAAGGTAATTGTATTAATGTTTTGAGGGAGATAACATTTGGCTATATTTCATTAAAAAATGCCAGATTTCTACAGTTTCGAGTGAAATTCAATAAACCAATGCGAATTGTATCCATCGATATTTGGATTAGTCTCATTCTGTTGGTGTATGTAAGAAACAAAAAGTGAATTCATCAATCCCATTAACACATTTGAAAATCAAGGGCACTACGGTCAATGGCAGGTTGTTCCTACTAGGCAGAAACCGTACTGAGCCCTATATTTGTTATCCAAAATTTAAATTCTTTTAAAGTATTATACTTTTTTGGGTCAACTATGCTCTTTATACTTTTTTTGGCAATTGCACTTTTTATGCCAATTAAGATCTCTAGTGATGTCAAGAGTGAGGAATTCCTAAACACTTCCTGATAAATTTGAATTTGTTAGTGATTTTTCAGAATGCTGTTGGGTGTGATCATGTTGAGTGCCAAATCATGCCACAGTAATGACTGTTTCTGCCTTCATGATATTGTGGGGAAATGTCAATGATGTAATGGCTTCGAATAAGGAGAAATTACATGAAATTACCTGCACTAACACTCACTAGAAGTAACCTTTATATTCAACTTGATTTTTTCCCTCACAACCAATAATGTAAATATCAGTGAATGGTGTGCAAGTAGGTTTATTTGTCAAACCCTGAAATTGATATTTCTGTATATTTATTTCCAACAGGTATGCAAAGAAGAGGGCATCCATGATTTGTTTATAGCTCCATGGTTGTAGGAAGGTCTTATGAAGAATGGCAAATCTGTACTTAAGTGTGCCAGTCGATGAAGAGAAAGGATGAGGTCTTTTCCTGGGCAGTTGATGAGATGCAAGGGCAACGAGATGAGCAGAGTAAGAAGGGTACATTCCATTATTTGGTTATTTATTAATATTCAGTGAGGAAGTGTGAATGACTTATCTCTTTGAATTAATAGAGCCCAAGTCGGGAATGGTTTAAAGATTCAGGTAACATGGAATTAGAGGATGGACTTAACCTTAGATGTAATGTTGCACAGTAAACCAGTATTTGAAAAAAATATTGGTAATTACCAGTTCAAGCAAGGTACGATACCACAAAAATGAAAGGACCGAAGTACCATCGGTGGCAATACTTATGAAATAGTGTAACTGGTGATAGCATGTATTACACATACACTATATCACATAGTTCTGAAGACAAAGTAAAGTATGTTGCTTATTTATCTTTTTGGGAACCCAAGTATTTCTGTGAAAACACTGTATTATCGGGTGCCATTTTTGTCAGTCCAACTAGTACTTGTTTTCAACAGTACCATGCAATTTCACTCAGATGGGTTCATCAGCATGAAAGCAAGCATCAAATAGTGGATCCTAAGTAATGGAAGCAGACATTTTGCCTGTCATGTTTATGACACACATGTTTATGATTGCTTGTGTGGTGCTTCCTGGGTCAGTACTAAAAAGGAATTCTGATCAATGAAGGGAGACTATTTTGCTGTCATTTTGTACAGGTTATATCAGCAGAGCTCTGACAAGGTTTATAATAGTTACATTGTTATGAATTGCAATAAAGTCCTGGTGAGAAGGAGCCATGTTATGAATTCGTATGAAGTCCACGAAGCGGCTATCCTGAGGTTTGTCCGATTTAACAAGAACGCAAGGTGCTGCAGAACAATAAAGACGAAGCGTTATTCAGAAACATTAAAATTTCAATGTATAAGAGAAGTATCCGACTTTATGTGGGTATCATTGTCATTGTGCACATCTAATTATAATTCTTATTTATTTTGTCAACAGATGCCACTGCTGTAGCTGCTGTGCTTGGTATTCCATTGCTGTTGAAGGAGAAAATAAAAAGCTACCTGATATTTGCTGATGAAAGTGTAAGGACAGATTTAACCCTTCAAGTCCCATGGGATCTTGTCATAATTGATTTGCAAGTGCACTTTTCAAAAAAATTAAAACTAGACTTTACCATTTCGCTACGTTACAGGACTGTTGGTATCATTCGAAAGAGCTAATCTTTTTTTCAGAAAATGACACTTTTTTATGGGGGGGGGGGATATTGAATACTGCCCTCCACCACACAAGGGCAGTCCGGACAAAGGGGAAAAAGTTCCCCTTTACAGTGTTGGATATATATATATTTCACTTGGGAACAATGGCAGTTTTTGACAAAATATGAATGAAAATTAGACAAAATTGGCATAAAATCCAACAAAGTTTGCTTGAAATTCTGATGTAGCCTCAAAAGTCAAAAAAGAGTCAAGTACCAAAAAATGGAAATTTTGTAAAACAAGTCTCTAGGATCAAGTGTAGTGTGGGGGGGAACTTCTGTCAGCCATGTTAAGTCCGCCATTCAGTGGGGTGGGGTGCTGGGGAACTGTATGAGGTTCTTGTTGTATTCGCCATTGTGTGCCCTTTTTCAACACAAAGTGCCCTTTCGTGGGGATTTGTCCCCTGCCCTATTCCCATGTAGGCGTCCCTGTTTGTACATTCTTTTACCAAAAGAATATATGTGGATGCCTTTATGATCTGTAGATAGCCCCTAATGTTTTTATTAGTGATATATATGGTCAATTTCATTTAAACTTAGCATGGTGGTGTTGGTATAAACATTTGCCATTTTAATTTGTTCAGATTAATTTTCATGAGTGGACAGGGATAGCAATGAATTTCCTACAAAACGCTTGTAAATCTCATGAGAAGTAATGTGATGGGTGTTAAACCATAATTAATAGCCAGTTTGAATTTCATCTTGAAAGCAAATGTTTTTTCATGGTATTTGGAAACAACAGTTGGCACTAACTGAAGGTGAAGAGTTGGTCTCTGAAAATGTAGGCCATGTGACCATACCTTTGATGCATAAGGAACAGCTGTGCAAAAAATATGACCTGTAAAACTGTTCATAATCTAAGCATATTAGTATTATAAATTTCTTATCAATATATGTGTGGAGTGTATGGTTTTGGCAGATTGTTTTGTGATTTTATTGTTACGTTTTAATTGTCCAGGGTTAGTGTTAGAACTAATTTTTAACAGAGAACACAAATTTTCCAAATTTAAATGCAGCTTGATTGGTTGGGATTTATTTCACTTGTCGTGAAACTGCATGCAGCTAGACAACAGCCATTTTGCTTAAAATCACACTTGAATGGGAATTTTAAAAAAGTGGTGTAGAATGCCAAATTATTTCAGGTTCAAGTAGGGTGACTAAAAGCCACATTGATACCAATAATCACCTGTACCATACCATACCATGTAAAATATTATGGTGTATTTTCTTGCTTATAGAATGAAGACCCCCAAGCCTCTACACCAGGGGAAATGGTGCCACTGATGGAGAATCAACCTGCTTTACAATATTTGTTGACGGGGAAGAAGTTGGATCTTGCAGTCTGTTGATTTCGGATTTGTCTTCATACATTGCATCATTTTACGTTTTCGACTTAGCTTACCCCACTGTTTGAAAGAAGACCATGGTATTCATTCAGAAAATCATCTTAAGCATTAATGACAATTTTAAGTTAGACCTTTCTATTTTAAGTGTGTTGGAGAGGGTTAATCAAAACCTCTAGGTGTAAAAACAAGAATAGACCTCTGACCGTTGTCGTTTGTCTGCTGTTAAAACGAAATTATCATACTTTTAAACTAGTTGATACTTATAATGTAATTCATAATAAGATTTAAATATTTAGCCCTCTACATCAAGGGAAATGGTCCCACTTGTGCAGAATAAACCCACTTTACAATATTTGATGGGGAAGAAGTTGGCTCTAGCAGTTGGTTGATTTCAGCTCTGTCAGCATACATAGCATCATACTATGTTTTCAACTTGGCTTATCCCACTGTTTGTAAGAAGACCATGGTCTTCATCCAGAAAATCATCCAGTATTTTCTGGTCAACACACTTGTTGTGTAGCAGTACATTTTAAAGCAAGGATTTGAGTCATTATATGACATGTTTTTAATAGAACTTTGACTTTTCAGTTCTTATTAAAATTTATTTGTCCATTATGTATGAGTGGACATACTGCTGTATAATTTTTATATCAATATATTGTATTTTCAATCCTCTGACATAATTTGGTGATTTGGGACAGCCATTTGGGACCAACTTGTTTATAATACTTGCATCCCTTGAAACAGTTCTCTGAAAATATTGGCTTAATCTGACAAAGTTTTTTTAATGATTGAACCATGGGAGAAATATCACCCCATTCTAGCTGTAACACTCCTATTGAGGCTTTTCATGTATGCTTTTCAGTATATGTTATAGCAATAAATGAGTCTGGTAAAATAAAGCCATGATTTCTGTATTTTTTATTCAAACATATCTTTTCAACCTTGCAATAGGATTTCCTTCATTTACCCCACAAGATTGCCCAATTTGTTTTATTTTTCTGGGAGGGGGGTCGGATTGTATTAGCAACAGCCAGCAGGAACCCTGAGTGAAACTTACAGATTTTATGCACACGAAGATCTCCACACAAACTGGAGGCCAAAACATCGGTTAAAGTGAAATCAAAATCGTGATGAATGGCGCATTAGTCTGATGACTAATGAATAACAGGTCAAGTGCTGTGCAGGACTAATTTTGGAAGTCACCAGACTAATTGAATGGTCATATGACTATGATATATTAGTCACTTGACTAGTTTAGCATATTAGTCATACGACTAATCTTTGCTGGTTAGTCATTTGACTAATTTTAATTAGGCGTACGAAGCACTGTGCAGGACTAATTTTAATTAGTCAATTTGACTAACTTAGATTAACAGTGTGGTATATGTCGATTTAAATTGACATATACCGATTTATTTTACTTATAATCGATTTAAATTGCTATATGTCGATTTAAATCGATGATATGTCGAATTAAACTGGTATATGTTGATATAAATCGATGATATGTAGAATTAAACTGGTATATGTCGATTTAAATCGGTAGAAGTCAATTTAAGCTGCTGGAAACTGGTATAAGTCGAAGGAAATTGGTATATGTCGATTTAAATCGGTATAAGTCGATCTCCCACGATTTGAGACTGATGGCCGGCCATAGCAGTGAGGTACTGTATATGCTTATGACTCTCGCACACCTAGCTACCGTGTCGGTCTGTATTATATGCCTAGTGTAGGAGCCCTAATGATGTAACAGAAGCCAAGCTATCTTCGTAGGTATTTTTGCATATGTTTAATTTTTAATTGTTTGAGAAACTACAGTATGCATAGCTGTTTACTTATGATTCTGCGACATGTTTTTACTTTGTTCATCACTTACATAATGTGGAAGAAAAGTTGAAATTCATACTGCTCAGACACATCGTTTTCAAAGTACAATTACGTAACACCATGTATCTGCCTAAGTGCCTAACTTTTGTTCACAGAAAGTATTGATGTTGAAGATCTGTACTATGGAGACTTGAACAGCAATCATAGCGGGGAGTTAAAGTTGCAATTGTTGCATAGTATAGTGCAACACCAGAAGGAGAAACAATTATTGGGGGAAAGCTCAAAATTGACATATGAACCAGGTGCGTATCCAGGGGGGGGGCGTTGGGGGCGCGCGCCCCCCGGGTAAGAAAAAGAGGGGAGAAAAGAAAAGGGAAGAAAAAAGGAAAAAAGAGGGGAAAAAGAGGAGGAGGAGAGGAAGGAAGGGAAAAGAAAAAGAAGAAAGAGAGAAAAAGGAGAAAAGGAGGGAGTAAAAGAAAAACGCGAAGAGAAAGAGGAACAGTGACATCATTACAGCGCTGAAGGGTAGCCAGTGACGGATCAATGATTTCGTAAAAATGTGACTCACCCTACCCCTTACACCGACAACTCCATTTTCCTCTCTCACCAATGATCTATATATATACTATATATGGTCTATCATAACGCATTTTTTTAAATGATATCGCTAAGTAATTTCAAAATAGACAGTGCTTAGATGCAACTTACAAGGCCTGGGAAGTGTCATTTCCAGCGATCTGGAAGACATTTTCGGCCAAAATTTGCTTGTACGCTTCGCGCTAACAAATGGTCCTGGGTAGTGCCATTTCCAGCGATCTGGGAGGCATTTTCGGCCAAAATTTTTTGAACGCTTCGCGCCAACCTATGGTGGCTCTACGCTTAGATAGTTTGCCTACAGGCTTCGCCCCTCCCTTGGCAAATTCCTCGCTACGCGCCTGTTCGAATTTGTAACGCAAACAGCAGATATCACATCATATCAGTGAGCATGAAAATGGCGTTCCAGGATGAAAAGCCTCAAAACTGTCCGACTTGCCTGAAAAAATAACCAAAAATTTTCGCGCGCGAAGCGCGCGTTCAACGTGTTCATGTCAATATCATATAAGCAAGCATCGGTTATTACATCGCATGCCATCATGTACCGTACGGTCCGTTCAAATTGCGCAGTATACCGCGGGATGCTAATGTAAACAACGACATATCTCATGTAGATGTAGATGTATAAAAAGCATGGAGGCAGTGTTCGATTTTTCCGGTATCGCATCGCAAAATGCGATCCAAAACGACAAACTTGCGAGACGTTTCCAAATCAGCATCGCACATTGTGCCGATTTGTGCGATACAAATTCCTAGTCAGATTTGGGAGCAAACACTCAAACCTTAACTTACGAACTGTCGATCACAATGTAGAAGTTATAATTTATTGAGTTTATACTCAATGTACAACTTATTCACTTGACCGTATAGCGAAAAAAAACCTGAAAAAATATTATCCTACCATAGTTAAGTGTAAAGCAAATAGCCTAACCACCTCGGCGGTTACGGATCTGACGTAACTAAACTCCCTGGCAACGTGCCAAAAAAATGTTAACAAACAGGTGTTACACAGGGGATGAGCTCACAGTTGTTGGGAAGGTACCTGGGCAAATTCACAGCACATGTACCGTGGTACAGTAGTTGGGTATAGGGTTAAACACTTCAGTTGTAAAAATGTACGCATAGTGCACGCTATTCATTGTTAGGCAGTCTAGAAACGGGGCTTTGCTGAACGTTGTTTGTTTCATAATATCGGAAGTTTTGTAAGTTGCACTTTTTAAAGATTGAAAGACAGATTAAATCTCTTTTCATTTTATACGATAATATAGCTACTTTAACTTGTCATTTTAAAATTTTCATCAGTTTCGTGACAATTTAAATAAAAAAGTTGTCAGTAGTTTGCATCCTCAACTGTGAATTTTTTCATCGCCAGACATCGCAAAAAATGACAATTTTCGGGGGCTTTCGCCCCCAGGATCCCCAAGAGGGGTTCTACCCCATAACCCCACCATAGCCCTAAGACGGGCCCCTGGACACCACGCCTTTATGCTCGCACGTTACGCGTGCTAGGCAGGCGAACACCGGCGGGAAATCGACAGTGTGTTCGCGGGAAATTGAACAAGGTTTTCCAACACTGCTGAACTGTGCAGTTACTGTATGCACCATGTTCAAGGTTTTCACGGAGGCCTTTGAGGAAATGAATGGTTAGTACAGTGTATATATACTGCACTAATGCTGTTTGTAGGCCAAGGTTCACGAAGGTCATTGGTTATATTCGCGCGCCGTAGACGTGTTTTAGATGTTACGGAGAGTCAGGTTTCCATGGATATTAATCGAAAATGAATCTGAGTTTAACTGACGCTAAAGAAATGGACCGTCTTGGGCAGATTAACAAATCATTGCAAGTATAAATAAGTACAGGCAGGGGCGTAGCGAGCGGGGGGTGTGGGGGCGGTGTCACACCCCCCCCCCCCAATAATTTGGTCGCTGTCGGCAAATTTTGGGTCTGTCGGCAAAAGGAGAAAAGGTGAAGAGAGCGGAAGGGGAAGAAAGATGGAAAGCTGAATAGAGAAAAGGAGAACGGGAGCTTCTTCCGTGCCAAATTTAACTTAAAATATGCACCAGATTGCATCTAAGGACGTTTCAAAACTAAAAATTTTCCAAAGGGGAGGGGTAGACCCCCTACCCTTAGACCCCTCCCCCATTTCAGTCACCACTTCCAGATCCGTCGGCAAATCAAATTTGACTTAAAATATGCACCAGATTGCATCTAAGGACGTTTCAAAACTAAAAATTTTCCAAAGGGGAAGGGTAGACCCCCTACCCTTAGACCCCTCCCCTATTTCAGTCACCAATTCCAGATCCGTTGGCAAATCAAATTCTCCACACCCCCCAACAAAAAAACCTTCGCTACGCCCCTGAGTACAGGTAGCTCTGCTGTTAAAAAGAAAAGTTCAATATCGGTTTGCTGTTATCGGCAATTAGGCACAATTTTACCGATACCGATATGCTGCCGATATTGCAAATATCGGCCGATACTGATATTGAAAACGATTATCGTAGCAACACTAGTATAAATATAATAATAAACAAACATTTTCTAGTTAATACATTGATCGCCAACATTTGGTCCGTTTTGTGGTAATTTCAAAACTGCTATTCAATATTGGGGAACTGCTATGCAACAAAGGTATTGTATAGCAATTGTCGAAATTTGTTGCTATTTTTTGGCCATAAGTCGAACACTGCATGGAGGTCCAATTATGTCAAAATTCTCTTTTACATTAGTAATGGCGAATTAGGGGCTGCACCCCCGCCGCGCAGTGGGGGAGCGTCCATACGGTCAGGGGCGGATGCCCCCCCCCCCCCGACGGACTCAAATGGACTGCTGGAGCCCTTTTTCAGCTCTTTACCACTTTTTACTTATTCTAGATTATTGACTTTTTTATTGCGCTCTCATCTACTTATTGACATTTGTCACATTTTGTTGGTGTAATTTGGCGATGACACCTTATTCTTCGTTTATCTGCAAATTAGCCAGGCCCGGAAAGGGTCATTTCCGGCGATCTAGGGAGTATCTTTACTCAAAAATTTTCTGTACGCTACGCGCCAACCAGTGGTGGCGCTCCGCTTAGATAGTGTCGAAAGCGTCCCTACAGACCATTCTCGCCCCTCCTGACCAATACCCCTAGCTCCGCCACTGCCGCCGCGCCTCCTACGCCTATGTGTGTAGTGTTCGGTTTCGGATATATCTGCTATTTTTTCATTTCCTTCAACCAAGTTTTACAATAGCCGTTATAAGAGGTTTTAATATTTGTACACCAATTAATTAACTGTGTCTGAATTTTTGAAAATTTCGGACCAACATTCTGCATCACACTTCCCTCTACTCGTGCAATTTTGAACGGTCTGTTAGAGGTTGAAGGAAGTTTTTCTATATTGGTTGTCCATAGATGAAATTTTGTACAACATTATGGGTATGTTTTGAAGTGAGTTTATTCACGAGAAATGTGAAGTTTCAAATTCTGAACAAATATGGGGCTTAAAACCTTGAAAAGTGGGGCTGACGGGTATTGAGGGCCGCGACGTAGAATCACCTACAAAAGCAAAGACCCACAGGATATGCGATCAGGTCGAACATGATGTGTGCCGGGTTGACAATCTTCAAAAAGGTTATGGATGGAAAAAAAACTTTTAGGAAATACTTGGTTCTCAGGCAAAAAGTGTACATCTGGTTGGTCATTTCAAGCCCGAGAAGTGCCGTTTCCGGTGATCTGGGGGGTATCAAAATAAGAAATTTTCTTGTACGCTGCGCGCCAACCGATGGTGGCGCTCCGCTTAGATAGTAATTCGCGCCCCCCGGGTTAGAAAATCCTGGATACGCGCCTGTGAACCACATTTTCTGTCTTAAGGTGTCTCGAGCTCTGGGCATACCAATAGGTTGCAAAATGTATGTGGCATGTAATATCCTATTGTAGAGTATGATTACTGTATGTCCCAACAGCTTACCCCATTATCTCCCACCCTGCAGATCATGGCAAGACTAGTAACGTAGTACTGCGTATGAAGCTGCTGGATTAGTATATGCTATAGCTATTAAGCAAAACCCACTCTCCTAATTGTGTACATCAAAATTGCACAGCTGATCAACACTGTTCTCTCTTAGTGACATTGTTGCCAGATAACGTATATCTCTGATCTTCCAAATAAACGACGAGCGAAGCGTCCTGGTAATGCGATATCGTATCCATAGTAACTTTCATTTTAAAAATGAAATAACGCGGATGCGATAACACCAAGTTTGTTTAACTTTTATTGAACTTCAACACCTTCCAATCCCCCTCCCCCTCCCCTTCCCACCACCATTATACCTTTATATTTAATTCTCGCCTTTTCCATGAGTCTCCCCTGCAAAAAAAGTAAAACAAATTGATTGTACTTCAATTATGGAACCCCATCTGACACATTTATCCCTGTATAACGATCCCGGTAACCCTCATTACATTTCAACACCAAAATACATTTTTCAGAATTAAAACCGATATGATCGTGGTCACAATTCTTAGTAACGTGGTGTTTTTTTTATTTTTTTATATGATTGATAGATACCTCATGAGGGACACAATGAGCTAAGAAGCAACCAGACTTGTCAAATCAATTTGCTAATTCCCATGCGATTACTTTAGAGTAAAAATATACCCCAATAAGTAAATTTCTCGGATGTCTTATATCAAAGCAAGCAAATCCCAATCCCATAATTTTATTTACAGGGTCCGTAAACAGGCGTCACATGACCTGTGACACTTACGTCACTGTCCACATGGAAAGCACATGTTACTAAAAACAGTGACATGTAGCATAGCTAAATGGAGGCAGAGAGATATGCTGACCAACAGCACATTCCATTTATCAGTACCGCACATTCGATTTAACGGTACCGCACATCAAATGTACGCTACCGCACATACGATATAACGGTACCGCACATTTTATTGATCGGTTTCGCACATTCGATTCAACGGAACCGCACATTCCATTTATCAGTACCGCACATTTCATTTAACGGTACCGCACATTCGAATGTACGCTCCCGCACATACGATATAACGGTACCGCACATTTTATTGATCGGTTTCGCACATTCGATTCAACGGAACCGCACATTCCATTTATCGGTACTGCACATTCCATTTAACGCTACTGCACATTCGAATGTACGCTACCGCATATACAATATAACGGTACCGCACATTTTATTGATCGGTATCGCACATTCGATTCAACGGTACCGCACATTCCATTAAACCGTACCGCACATGCCCCCCGTACCGCACATTCAAATGTGCGGTACCGCACATTCGATTTAACGGTACCGCAAATGTGATTGCTCGGTACCGCATTTTCGATTCAACGGTACCGGACATTCGATTTTACGGTAAAGCATATTCGATTGAACGGTACCTCACATTCGATGTATCGATACCGCACATTCTATTTAACGGTACTGCAACTTCAATTTAACGGTACCGCACATTCGATTTAACGGTACCGCAACTTCAATTAAACGGTACCGCAAATTCGGTTTAAAGGTACCGCACAATCGATTCAACGGTAAAGCATATTCGATGTAACGATACCGCACATTCCATTTATCGGTATCTCACATTCGATTTAACGATACCGCACTTTCTATTTAACGGTCCCACAAATTTGATTTAACGGTACCACACATTTGATTCAACGGTTCTGCACATTCGATTGAGCGGTGCCACACATTCCATTTAACGGTACCGCACATTCGATTTAACGGTACAGCACAAGCGATTGAACGAAATTGCACATTCGATTTAATAGTACCGAACATTGGATTTTAGGGTACTGCAAATGCGATTTAACGGTACCGCACATTCGATTTAACGGCTCGCACATTCGATTTAACGGTACTGCAGATTCGATTTAACGGTACCGCAATTTCGATCTAACGGTACCGGACAATCGATTTAACGGAACCGCACATTCGATTTAACGGTACTACACATTCGATTTAACGGTACCGCACATTCGAATTAATCGGTACCGCAATTATGATCTAACGGTACCGGACAATCAATTTAACGGTACCGCACATTCTATTTAATGGTACCGCAACTTCTATTAGACGGTACCGCACATTCGATTTAAAGGTACCGCAAATTCGATTTAGCGGTACCGCACAATCGATTTAACGATACTTCACATTCGATCAAAGGATACCACACATTCGATTTAACGGTACCGAACATTCGATTTAACGGTACCGCACATGCGATTCAACGGTACCGCACATCATATTTATCGGTACCGCACATTCGAAGTTGCAGTACCGCACATTCGAATGAACGGTACCGCACATTCCATTGAGCTGCACCGCACTTTCGATTAAGAGGTACCTCCCATTCGATTAAACGGAAGTGTACATTCGATATAACGGTCCCGCACATTCTATTGATCGGTACCGCACATTTGATTTGACGGTAGGGCAGATTCGATTTAGCGGCACCGCACATTCGTTTTAACGGGACTGCACATTCTATTTAACGGTCCTGCATTTTCGATTGAACGGTACCGCACACCCGATTGATCGGTACCGCATATTTGATTTTACGGTACCGTACATTTGATTTGACGGTACAGCACATTCAATTTAACGTTACCGCGTGCACATTCGATTGATTGGGACCGCACATTCGATTGATCGGTACCTCACATTCCATATAACAGTACCGCAAATTCTATTTAGCGGTGCCGCACTTTCGATTTAACGGTACCGCATATTTGATATGACTGTACAGCACATTCTATTTGACAGTACAGCAGATTCTATTTGACAGTACAGCAGATTCGATTTCACGGTACCGCACATTTGATTGATCGGTATGCACATTCGATTCAACGGTTCTGCACATTCCATTTAAACGATACCGCACATTCGATGGATCGATACCGCACATACGGTTTATCGGTAACTAACATTGGAATGATCAGTACCACACATTCGATTGATCGGTACCGTTCATCTGATTGATCGGTAACGCACATTCTATTTATTGTTACCGCACATCCAATTTAGTAGTACTGCATATTAGATTGATCGGTACTGCACATTCGATTGATCGATATCGCACATTCGATTGATCAGTCACGCACATTCGATTTAACGGTACAGCACATTCGATTTAACGTTATCGCACATTCGATTGATCTGTACCACACATTCGATTGATCGATACCGCACATTCGATTCAACGGTACTGCATATTCGATTTAACGGTACTGCACATTAGATCGATCGATAACACACATTCGATTTATCGGTAACGCACATTCGATTGATCAGTACCGCACATTCCATTGATCAGTACCGCACATTCGATATAACGGTACTGCACATTCGATTAAAAGTTACCGCACATTCAATTGATCGGAACCGCTCATTCTATCGATCGGTACCGCACATTCGATTGATCGATATCGCACATTCGACTTAACGGTACCGCACATTCAATTGATTAGTACTACACATTCGATATAACGGTACCGCACATTTAATTGAGCGATACCGCACATTCGATTTATTGGTACAGCACACTCTATTAATCGGTACCGCACATTCGATTTAACGGTACCGCACATTCGATTGATCGGTACCGCACATTCGATTTAACGGTACCGCGCATTCGATCGTTCGATAACGCACATTCGATTGATCGGTACCGCATATTAGATTGATTGGTAACGCACATTCGTTTTAACGGTACTGCACATTCGATTCAACGGTACCGCACATTCGATAATGCAGTACCGCACGTTAGATCGAACGGTACCACTCATTAGATTGAACGGTACCGTAAATTCCATTCAACGGTAACGCACACTCGATTGATCTGTACCGTACATTCGATTGATCGGTACCGCACATTCGATCGATCGGTACTGCACATTCGATTTAACGGTACCGCACATTCGATCGATACCGCACATTCGATTGATCAGTAGTGCACATTCTATTTAACGGTTCCACACATTCGATTGATCGATATCGCACATTCGATTTAACAGTACGGCACATTCTTTGTTTTCGGTACTACACATTCGATTGATCGGTAACGAACATTCGATTGATAGGAAACGAACATTCGCTTGATCGGTATCGCACATTCGTATGATCTGTACCGCACATTCAATTCAACGGTACCGAACATTCGATCAATCGATACCGCACATTCCATTGAACAGTACCGAACATTCGATATGTCGGTACCGCACATTCCATTTAACGTTACCGCACATTCGATTAGTCGCTACCGCACATTTGATTGATCGGTAACGCACATTCGATTTAACGGTACGTACATTCACTTCAACGGTACCGTACATTCAATTCAACGGTACCGACATTCGATCGATCGATCGATACCGTACAGTTGCTTTATCGGTAACGCACATTCGATTGATGGGTACCGAACATTCTGTATAACGGTACCGCACATTCGATTCAACGGTACTGCACATTCGAGTTAACGGTACCGCACATTCTATCGATCGATACCCCAAATTCGATTGATCAGTACCGAACATTCAATATATCGGTTGGGCACATTCCATTTAACGGTACCGCACATTCGATTAGTCGGTAGCGAACATTCGATTGATCGGCACCGCACATTCGATTGGTCGGTACCGCACATTTGATTAATAGGTAACGAACATTCGATTGGTCGGTACCGCAAATTCGATTGATCGGTAACGCACATTTTATTTAGCGGTACTGCACATTCGATTTAACGGTACCACACATTCGATTGATTGGCACCACACATTTTATCGATCGATACCGCAAATTCGATTCATGGGTACCGAACATTTCATATATCTGTATCGCACATTCGTTTTAACGGTACTGCACATTCGATTAGTCGGTAGCGCAATTCGATTTATCGGTACCGCACATTCGATTGAACGGTACCGCACATTCGATTGATCGCTACGGTATATTCGATTGGTCGGTACCGAACGTTCGATCGTTAGGTAACGCACATTCGATTGACCGGTACCGCTCATTTGATTGATCGGTACCGAACATTCGATTTAACAGTACCGCACAATCTATTCTACCGTACTGCACATTCGATTGACCGGTACCACTCATTTGATTGATCGGTACCGCTCGTTCGATTGATCGATACCGAACATTCGATTGATCGGTACCGCACATTCGTATGATCTGTACCGCACATTCAATTCAACGGTACCGAACATTCGATATATCGGTACCGCACATTCCATTTAACGGTACCGCACATTGTATTTGTCGATACCGCACGTTCGATTTAACGCTACCGTACATTCGATCGATCGGCACTTACTTTTTTTCGGTACTGCACATTCGATTGATTAGTAAAGCACATTCGATTGATAGGTAACGAACATTCGCTTGATCGGTATCGCACATTCGTATGATCTGTACCGCACATTCAATTCAACGGTACCGAACATTCGATCAATCGATACCGCACATTCCATTGAACAGTACCGAACATTCGATATATCGGTACCGCACATTCCATTTAACGTTACCGCACATTCGATTAGTCGGTAGCGCACATTCGATTGATAGGTACCGCACATTCGATTGACCGGTACCGCACATTCGATTGATCGGTACCGCACATTCGATTTATCGGCACCGCACATTCGATTGATCGGTACCGTACATTCGATTTATCGGCGCCGCACATTCGATTGATCGGTACCGCACATTCGATTTATCGGTACCGCACATTCGATTGATCGGCACCGCACATTCGATTGATCGGTACCGCACATTCGATTTATCGGCACCGCACATTCGATTGATCGGTACCGCACATTCGATTTATCGGCACCGCACATTCGATTGATCGGTACCGCACATCGATTGATCGGTACCGCACATTCGATTGATCGGTACCGCACATTCGATTGATCGGTACGGCACATTCGATTGATCGATACCGCACATTCGATTGATCGGTACGGCACATTCGATTGATCGATACCGCACATTCGATTTATCGGTTCAACATTCGATTGATTAGCCCCGAACATTCGATTCATCGGTTCCGCTCATTCGATTGATCGGTACCACACATTCCGCTTATCGGTACCGCACATTCGATTTATCGGTACCGCACATTCGATTTATCGGTACCGCATATTCGATTGATCGGTACCGCACATTCTATTGATCGGTTCCGCACATTCGATTGATCGGTACCGCACATTCGATTGATCGGTACGGCACATTCGATTGATCGATACCGCACATTCGATTTATCGGTTCAACATTCGATTGATTAGCCCCGAACATTCGATTCATCGGTTCCGCTCATTCGATTGATCGGTACCACACATTCGGCTTATCGGTACCGCACATTCGATTGATCGGTACCGCACATTCGATTTATCGGTACCGCATATTCGATTGATCGGTACCACACATTCTATTGATCGGTTCCGCACATTCGATAGAAAGTTACCGCACATTCGATTGATCGGTACCGCACATTCGATTGATCGGTACTACACATTCGATTGATCGGTACCGCTCATTCCATGGATCGGTACCGCACATTCGATTGATCGGTACCGCACATTCGATTGTTCGGTACAGCACATTCGATTGATCGGTATCGCACATTCGATTGATCGGTACCGCACATTCGATTGTTCGGTACCGCACATTCGATTGATCGGTACCGCACGTTCGAATGATCGGTACCGCACATTCGTTTGATCGGTACCGCCCATTCGATTGATCGGTTCCGCACATTCGATTGATCGGTACCGCACATTCGATTGATCGGTACCGCACATTCTATTTATCGGTTCCGCACATTCGATTCAAAGGTACCGCACATTCGATTGATTGGTACCGCACATTCGATTGATCGGTACCGCACCATCGATTCATGGGTACCGAACATTTCATATATCTGTATCGCACATTCGTTTTAACGGTACAGCACATTCGATTAGTCGGTAGCGCACATTCGATTGAACGGTACCGCACATTCGATTGATCGCTACGGTATATTCGATTGGTCGGTACCGAACGTTCGATCGTTAGGTAACGCACATTCGATTGATCGGTACCGCTCATTTGATTGATCGGCACCGCACATTCGATTGATCGGTACCGCACATTCGATTTATCGGCACCGCACATTCGATTGATCGGTACCGCACATCGATTTATCGGTACCGCACATTCGATTGATCGGTACCGCACATTCGATTGATCGGTACGGCACATTCGATTGATCGATACCGCACATTCGATTTATCGGTTCAACATTCGATTGATTAGCCCCGAACATTCGATTCATCGGTTCCGCTCATTCGATTGATCGGTACCACACATTCGGCTTAACGATACCGCACATTCTATTTGTCGATACCGCACGTTCGATTTAACGCTACCGTACATTCGATCGATCGGCACTTACTTTTTTTCGGTACTGCACATTCGATTGATTAGTAAAGCACATTTGATTGATATGTAACGAACATTCGCTTGATCGGTATCGCACATTCGTATGATCTGTACCGCACATTCAATTCAACGGTACCGAACATTCGATCAATCGATACCGCACATTCCATTGAACAGTACCGAACATTCGATATATCGGTACCGCACATTCCATTTAACGTTACCGCACATTCGATTAGTCGGTAGCGCACATTCGATTGATAGGTACCGCACATTCGATTGATCGGTACCGCACATTCGATTGATCGGTACCGCACATTCGATTTATCGGCACCGCACATTCGATTGATCGGTACCGCACATTCGATTTATCGGCACCGCACATTCGATTGATCGGTACCGCACATTCGATTTATCGGCACCGCACATTCGATTGATCGGTACCGCACATTCGATTTATCGGTACCGCACATTCGATTTATCGGCACCGCACATTCGATTGATCGGTACCGCACATTCGATTTATCGGTACCGCACATTCGATTGATCGGTACCGCACATTCGATTGATCGGTACGGCACATTCGATTGATCGATACCGCACATTCGATTTATCGGTTCAACATTCGATTGATTAGCCCCGAACATTCGATTCATCGGTTCCGCTCATTCGATTGATCGGTACCACACATTCGGCTTATCGGTACCGCACATTCGATTGATCGGTACCGCACATTCGATTTATCGGTACCGCATATTCGATTGATCGGTACCGCACATTCTATTGATCGGTTCCGCACATTCGATTGATCGGTACCGCACATTCGATTGATCGGTACGGCACATTCGATTGATCGATACCGCACATTCGATTTATCGGTTCAACATTCGATTGATTAGCCCCGAACATTCGATTCATCGGTTCCGCTCATTCGATTGATCGGTACCACACATTCGGCTTATCGGTACCGCATATTCGATTGATCGGTACCACACATTCTATTGATCGGTTCCGCACATTCGATAGAAAGTTACCGCACATTCGATTTATCGGTACCGCACATTCGATTGATCGGTACTACACATTCGATTGATCGGTACCGCTCATTCCATGGATCGGTACCGCACATTCGATTGATCGGTACCGCACATTCGATTGTTCGGTACAGCACATTCGATTGATCGGTATCGCACATTCGATTGATCGGTACCGCACATTCGATTGTTCGGTACCGCACATTCGATTGATCGGTACCGCACGTTCGAATGATCGGTACCGCACATTCGATTGATCGGTACCGCCCATTCGATTGATCGGTTCCGCACATTCGATTGATCGGTACCGCACATTCGATTGATCGGTACCGCACATTCTATTTATCGGTTCCGCACATTCGATTCAAAGGTACCGCACATTCGATTGATTGGTACCGCACATTCGATTGATCGGTACCGCACCATCGATTCATGGGTACCGAACATTTCATATATCTGTATCGCACATTCGTTTTAACGGTACAGCACATTCGATTAGTCGGTAGCGCACATTCGATTGAACGGTACCGCACATTCGATTGATCGCTACGGTATATTCGATTGGTTGGTACCGAACGTTCGATCGTTAGGTAACGCACATTCGATTGACCGGTACCGCTCATTTGATTGATCGGTACCGAACATTCGATTTAACAGTACCGCACAATCTATTCTACCGTACTGCACATTCGATTGACCGGTACCACTCATTTGATTGATCGGTACCGCTCGTTCGATTGATCGATGCCGAACATTCGATTGATCGGTACCGCACATTCGTATGATCTGTACCGCACATTTAATTCAACGGTACCGAACATTCGATATATCGGTACCGCACATTCCATTTAACGGTACCGCACATTCTATTTATCGATACCGCACATTCGATTGTTCGGTATCGCACATTCGATTTATCGGTATCGCACATTCGATTGATCGGTACCGCTCATTCGATTTATCGGTACCGCACATTCGATTGATCGGTACCGCACATTCGATTGACCGGTACCGCACATTCGATTTATCGGTACCGCACATTCGATTGATCGGTACCGCACATTCGATTGACCGGTACCGCACATTCGATTTATCGGTACCGCATATTCGATTGATCGGTACCGCACATTCGATTGATCGGTATCGCCCATTCGATTGATCGGTTCCGCACATTCGATTGATCGGTACCGCACATTCGATTGATCGGTACCGCACATTCTATTTATCGGTTCCGCACATTCGATTCAAAGGTACCGCACATTCGATTGATTGGTACCGCACATTCGATTGATCGGTACCGCACCATCGATTCATGGGTACCGAACATTTCATATATCTGTATCGCACATTCGTTTTAACGGTACTGCACATTCGATTAGTCGGTAGCGCACATTCGATTGAACGGTACCGCACATTCGATTTATCGGTACCGCACATTCGATTGATCGGTACCGCACATTCGATTGATCGGTACCGCACATTTCATTGATCGGTACCACATTCGATTGTTCGTTATTGCACATTCGATTGATCGGTATCGCACATTCGCTTGATCGATATCGCACATTCGTATGACCTGTACCGCACATTCAATTCAACGGTACCGAACATTCGATCAATCGATACCGCACATTCGATTGAACAGTACCGAACATTCGATATATCGGTACCGCACATTCCATTTACCGTTACCGCACATTCGAATAGTCGGTAGCGCACATACGATTGATCGGTACCGCACATTAGATTGATCGTAACGGCACATTTGATTGATCGGTAACGCACATTCGATTTAACGGTACCGTACATTCACTTCAACGGTGCCGTACATTCAATTCAACTGTACCGACATTCGATCGATCGATCGATACCGCACAGTTGCTTTATCGGTATCGCAAATTCGATTTATCAGTATCGCACATTCTATTTATCGGTACCGCACATTCGATTGTTCGGTATCGCACATTCGATTTATCGGTATCGCACATTCGATTGATCGGTACCGCTCATTCGATTTATCGGTACCGCACATTCGATTGATCGGTACCGCACATTCGATTGACCGGTACCGCACATTCGATTTATCGGTACCGCACATTCGATTGATCGGTACCGCACATTCGATTGACCGGTACCGCACATTCGATTT
The DNA here is from genome assembly GCF_037975245.1 of Apostichopus japonicus. Classification (NCBI taxonomy): domain Eukaryota; kingdom Metazoa; phylum Echinodermata; class Holothuroidea; order Aspidochirotida; family Stichopodidae; genus Apostichopus; species Apostichopus japonicus. The sequence continues at coordinate 12,851,624 of NC_092566.1, read as the reverse complement.
ATCGGTACCGCATATTCGATTGATCGGTACCGCACATTCGATTGATCGGTATCGCACATTCGATTGATCTGTACCTCACATTCGAATTATCGGTTCCGCACATTTAATTGTTCGGTATCGCACATACGATTTATCGGTATCGCACATTCGATCGATCGGTACCGCACATTCGATTGATCGGTACCGCACATTCCATTGCTCGGTACCGCACATTCCATTGATCGGTATCGCACATTCGATTGATCGGTACCTCACATTCGATTTATCGGTACCGCACATTTGATTGTTCGGTATCGCACATACTATTTATCGGTATCGCACATTGGATTGATCGGTACCGCACATTCGATTTATCGGTACCGCACTTTCGATTGATCGGTACCGCACATTCGAATGATCGGTACCGCATATTCGTTTTTATCGGTACTGCTCATTCCATTGATCGGTATCGCACATTTAATTGATCGGTACCGCACATTCGATTGTTCGGTACCGCACATTCGATTGATCGGTACTGCACATTCGATTTAACAGTACCGCACATTCTATTTGTCGATACCGCACGTTCGATTTAACGCTACCGTACATTCGATCGATCGGCACATACTTTTTTTTTCGGTACTGCACATTCGATTGATAAGTAAAGCACATTCGATTGATAGGTAACGAACATTCGCTTGATCGGTATCGCACATTCAATTCAACGGTACCGAACATTCGATCAATCGATACCGCACATTCCATTGAACAGTACCGAACATTCGATATATCGGTACCGCATATTCCATTTAACGTTACCGCACATTCGATTAGTCGGTATCGCACATTCGATTGATCGGTAACGCACATTCGATTTAAGGGTACCGTACATTCAATTCAACGGTACCGATATTCGATCGATCGATACCGCACAGTTGCTTTATCGGTATTGCAAATTCGATGTATCGGTATGGCTAATTCTTTTTATCGGTAACGCACATTCGATTGTTCGGTATCGCCCATTCGATTTATCGGTATCGCACATTCGATTGATCGGTACCTAACATTCGATTGATCGGTACCGCACTTTCGATTGATCGGACCGCACATTCGATTGATCGGTACCGCACATTCGATTGACCCCTACCGCACATTCGATTGATAGGTACCGCACATTCGATTGATCGGTACCGCACGTTCGATTGATCGGTACCGCACATTGGATTGATCGTTCATGCACATTCTATTCATAGGTTCCGCACATTCAATTGATCGGTACCGCACATTCGAATGATCGGTACCACACATTCGACTTATGGGTACCGCACATTCGATTGATCGGTACCGCATATTCGATTCATCGGTTCCGCACATACGATTCATCGGTTTCGCACATTAGAATGTTCGGTACCACACATTCGACTTATGGGTACCGCACATTAGATTGATCGGTACCGCACATTCGATTCATCGGTTCCGCACATTCGATTGATCGGTACCGCACAGTCGTTTGATCGGTACAGCACATTCTATTGATCGGTTCCGCACATTCGATTGAAAGTTACCGCACATTCGATTTATCGGTACCGCACATTCGATTGATCGGTACTACACATTCGATTGATCGGTACCGCTCATTCCATTGATCGGTACCGCACATTTAATTGATCGGTACCGCACATTCGATTGTCCGGTTCTGCACATTCGATTGATCGATACCGCACATTCGAATGATCGGTACCGCACATTCGATTGATCGGTACCGCACATTCGATTTAAGGGTACCGTACATTCAATTCAACGGTTCCGATATTCGATCGATCGATCGATACCGCACGGTTGCTTTATCGGTATTGCAAATTCGATGTATCGGTATGGCTAATCAATTGAATGTGCGGAACCGATGAATAGAATGTGCATGAACGATCAATCCAATGTGCGGTACCGATCAATCGAACGTGCGGTATCGCTCATTCCATTGATCGGTACCGCACATTCGAATGATCGGTTCCGCACATTCGATTGAAAGTTACCGCACATTCGATTTATCGGTACCGCACATTCGATTGATCGGTACTACACATTCGATGGATCGGTACCGAACATTCGATGGATCGGTACCGCACATTCGATTGATCGGTTCCGACATTCGATTGATCGGTAACGAACATCCGATTGTTCGGTACCGCACATTTGATTTATCGGTAACTCACATTCAATTGATCGGTAACGTACATTCGATTGTTCGGTACCGCACATTCGATTGATCGGTTCCGCACATTCGATTGATCGGTACCTAACATTCGATTGATCGGTCCGGAACATTCTATTCATCGGTTCCGCACATTCGATTGATCGGAACGGCAAATTCGATTTATCGGGACCGCACATTCGATTTATTTGTGCCACACATTCGATTGATCGGTTCCGGACATTCGATTGATCGGTACAGCACATTCGACTGATCGGTACCGCACATTCGATTTATCGGTACCGCACATTCATTTTATCGGTACCGCACATTCGATTGTTCGGTAACGCACATTCGATTGTTCGGTACCGCACATTCGATAGAAAGATACCGCACATTCCATTGATCGGTACCGCACATTCACTTTATCGTTACCGCACATTCGATTGATCGGTACCGCCCATTCTATTGATCGGTACCGTACATTCGATTGACCAGTCCGGAACATTCGATTGATCGGTTCCGGACATTCGATTGATCGGTACAGCACATTCGACTTATCGGTACCGCACATTCGATTTATCGGTACCGCACATTCATTTTATCGGTACCGCACATTCGATTGTTCGGTAACGCACATTCGATTGTTCGGTACCGCACATTCGATTGAAAGATACCGCACATTCCATTGATCGGTACCGCACATTCACTTTATCGTTACCGCACATTCACTTTATCGTTACCGCACATTCGATTGATCGGTACCGCCCATTCTATTGATCGGTACCGTACATTCGATTGACCAGTCCGGAACATTCAATTTATCGGTTCCGCACATTCGATTGATCGGAACGGCACATTCTATATATCGGTACCGCATATTCGATTCATCGGTTACGCACGTTCTATTGATCTGTACCGCACATTCATTTTATCGGTACCGAACATTATATTTATCTGTACCGCACATTCGATTTATCCGTACCGCACATTCGATTTATCGGTACCGCATATTCGATTGATCGGTACCGAACATTCGATTTATCGGTACCGCACATTCATTTGATCGGTTCTGCACGTTCGATTGTTTGATACCGCAAATTCGATTGATCAGTTCCGCACATTCGAATGATAGGTTCCGCACATTCGATTGATCGGTACCGCACATTCGATTGAAGATACCGCACATTCCATTGATCGGTACCGCACATTCACTTTATCGTTACCGCACATTCGATTGATCGGTACCGCCCATTCTATTGATTGGTACCGTACATTCGATTGATCAGTCCGGAACATTCAATTTATCGGTTCCGCACATTCGAATGATCGGAACGGCACATTCTATATATCGGTACCGCATATTCGATTCATCAGTAACGCACGTTCTATTGATCTGTACCGCACATTCATTTTATCGGTACCGAACATTATATTTATCTGTACCGCACATTCGATTTATCCGTACCGCACATTCGATTTATCGGTACCGCACATTTTGGTACCGCACATTCGATGGATCGGTACCGCACAATCGATTGATCGGTACCGCACATTCGATGGATCGGTACCGAACATTCGATTGATCGGTACCGCACATTCCATTTTATTGATACCGCACATTTGATTGATCGGTACCGCACATTCGATGGATCGGTACCGCACATTCGATTGATCGGTACCGAACATTCGATGGATCGGTACCGAACATTCGATTGTTCGGTACCGCACATTTGACTTATCGGTAACTCACATTCGATTGATCGGTAACGCACATTCGATTGTTCGGTACCGCACATTCGATTGATAGGTACCGCACATTCGATTGATCTGTACCGCATATACCATTGATCGGTCCGGAACATTCTATTCATCGGTTCCGCACATTCGATTGATAGGAACGGCAAATTCGATACATCGATACCGCACATTCGATGGATCGGTACCGCGCATTCGATTGATGGGTACCGAACATTCGATTGATCGGTACCGAACATTCGATTGATCAATACCGAATATTCGATTGATTAGTACCGCACATTCATTATATCGGTACCGCACGTTCTATTTATCGGTACCGCACTCTCGATTTGTCGGTACGGCACATTCCATTTATCGGTACCGCACATTCCATTTATCGGTACCGCAATTTCAATTTATTTGTACCGCACATTTAATTGTTCGGTACTGCACATTCGATTGATCGGTACCGCACATTCGACTTATCGGTACCGCACATTCGATTGATCGGTACCGAACATTCGATGGATCGGTACCGCACATTCGATTGATCGGTTCCGCACATTCGATTGATTGGTACCGAACATTCGATTGTTCGTTATTGCACATTCGATTTATCGGTATCGCAATTTCAATTTATTGGTACCGCACATTCGATTGATCGGTACCGCACATTCGATTTTTCGATACCGAACATTCGATTGATCGGTTCCGCACATTCGATTGATTGGTACCGAACATTCGATTGTTCGGTACCGCATATTTGATTTATCGGTAACTCACATTCGATTGATCAGTAACGCACATTCCATTGTTCGGTTCCGCACATTCGATGGATTGGTACCGAACATTCGATTGTTCGGTACCGCACATTCGATTTATCGGTACCGCAATTTCGATTTATTGGTACCGCACATTCTATATATCGGTACCGCACATTCGATGGATCGGTACCGCACTTTCGATGGATCGGTTCCGCACATTCGATAGATCGGTACCGAACACTCGATTGAACGGTACCGCAATTTCGATTTATTGGTACCGCACATTCTATATATCGGTACCGCACATTCGATGGATCGGTACCGCACTTTCGATGGATCGGTTCCGCACATTCGATAGATCGGTACCGAACACTCGATTGAACGGTACCGCACATTCGCTTGATCGGTTCCGGACATTCGATTGATCGGTACCGCCCATTCGATTGATCGGTACCGTACATTCGATTGATCATTCCGTAACTTTCGATTTATCGGTAACTCACATTCGATTGATAGGTACCGCACATTCGATTTATCGGTACCGCACATTCATTTGATTGGTTCTGCAAGTTCGATAGTTTGATACAGCAAATGCGATTGATCGGTTCCGCACATTCGATTGATAGGTACCACACATTCCATTGAAAGGTACCGCACGTTCGATTGATCGGTACCGCACATTCACTTTATCGTTACCGCACATTAGATTGATCGGTACCGCACATTCGATTGATCGGAACGGCTCATTCTATGTATCGGTACCGCACATTCATTTATCGGTACCGCACATTACATTTATCTGTTTGACTTATCGGTAACTCACATTCGATTGATCGGTAACGCACATTCGATTGTTCGGTACCGCACATTCGATTGATAGGTACCGCACATTCGATTGATCTGTACCGCACATACGATTGATCGGTCCGGAACATTCTATTCATCGGTTCCGCACATTCGATTGATAGGAACGGCAAATTCGATACATCGATACCGCACATTCGATGGATCGGTACCGCGCATTCGATTGATCGGTACCGAACATTCGATTGATCGGTACCGAACATTCGATTGATCAATACCGAATATTCGATTGATTAGTACCGCACATTCATAATATCGGTACCGCACGTTCTATTTATCGGTACCGAACTCTCGATTTGTCGGTACGGCACATTCCATTTATCGGTACCGCACATTCGATTTATCGGTACCGCACATTCGATTGATCGGTACCGAACATTCGATTGATCGGTACCGCACATTCGATTCATCGGTACCGAACATTCGATTCATCGGTACCGCACATTCGATTGATCGGTTCCGCACATTCGATTGATTGGTACCGAACATTCGATTGTTCGGTACCGCACATTCGATTTACCGGTACCGCAATTTCGATTGATTGGTACCGCACATTCGATTGATCGGTACCGCACATTCGATTTTTCGATACCGAACATTCGATTGATCGGTTCCGCACATTCGATTGATTGGTACCGCACATTCGATGGATCGGTTCCGGACATTCGATTGATCGGTACCGCACATTCGAATGATAGGTACCGCACATTCGATGGATCGGTACCGCACTTTCGGCTTATCGGTTCCGCACATTCGAATGAGAGGTACCGAACATTGGATTGATCGGTCCGCACATTCGATTGATAGGTACTGCACATTCGATGGATTCTGCACGTTCGATTGTTTGATACCGTAAATTCGATTGATCGGTTCCGCACATTCGATTGATCGGTACCGCAATTTCCATTTATTGGTTCTGGACATTCGATTGATCGGTTCCGGACATTCGATTGATCGGTACCGCCCATTCGATTGATCGGTACCGTACATTCGATTGATCATTCCGTAACTTTCGATTCATCGGTAACTCACATTCGATTGATAGGTACCGCACATTCGATTTATCGGTACCGCACATTCATTTGATTGGTTCTGCAAGTTCGATAGTTTGATACAGCAAATTCGATTGATCGGTTCCGCACATTCGATTGATAGGTACCGCACATTCGATTGATCGGTACCACACATTCCATTGAAAGGTACCGCACGTTCGATTGATCGGTACCGCACATTCACTTTATCGTTACCGCACATTCGATTGATCGGTACCGACCATTCGATTGATCGGAACGGCTCATTCTATGTATCGGTACCGCACATTCATTTATCGGTACCGCACATTACATTTATCTGTTTGACTTATCGGTAACTCACATTCGATTGATCGGTAACGCACATTCGATTGTTCGTTACCGAACATTCGATTGTTCGGTACCGCACATTCGATTAACCGGTACCGCAATTTCGATTTATTGGTACCGCACATTTGATTGATCGGTACCGCACATTCGATTTTTCGATACCGAACATTCGATTGATCGGTACCGCACATTCGATTGATTGGTACCGAACATTCGATTGTTCGGTACCGCACATTCGATGGATCGGTACCGCACATTCGATTGATCGGTTCCGCACATTCGAATGATAGGTACCGCACATTCGATGGATCGGTACCGCACATTCGGCTTATCGGTTCCGCACATTCGATTGAGAGGTACCGAACATTCGATTGATCGGTACCGCACATTCGATGGATCGGTACCGCACATTCGATTGTTCGGTACCGCACATTTGATTTATCGGTAACTCACATTCGATTGATCGGTACCTAACATTCGATTGATCGGTCCGGAACATTCTATTCATCGGTTCCGCACATTCGCATGATCGGAACGGCAAATTCGATTTATCGGGACCGCAATCTCGATTTATTTGTGCCACACATTCGAATGATCGGTTCCGGACATTCGATGGATCGGTACCGCACATTCGATTAAACGGTACCGCACATTTGATTGATCGGTACCGCACATTCGATTGATCGGTACCGCACATTCGATGGATCGGTACCGCACATTCGATTGATCGGTACCGAACATTTGATGGATCGGTTCCGAACATTCGATTGATCGGTTCCGCACATTCGAATGATAGGTACCGCACATTTGATTTATCGGTAACTCACATTCGATTGATCGGTAACGCACATTCCATTGTTCGGTACCGCACATTCGATTGATCGGTACCGCACATACGATTGATCGGTCCGGAACATTCTATTCATCGGTTCCGCACATTCGATTGAACGGTACCGCACATTCTATATATCGGTACCGCACATTCGATCGATCGGTACCGCACTTTCGATGGATCGGTTCCGCACATTCGACAGATCGGTACCGAACACTCGACTAAACAGTACCGCACATTCGATTGATCGGTATCGAACATTCGATTGATCGGTACCGCACATTCGATTGAACGGTACCGCACATTCGATTGATCGGTACCGCACATTCGATGGATCCTGCACGTTTGATTGTTTGATACCGCTAATTCGATTGATCGGTTCCGCACATTCGATTAATCGGTACCGCAATTTCCATTTATTGGTTCTGGACATTCGATTGATCGGTTCCGGACTTTCGATTGATCGGTACCGCCCATTCTATTGATCGGTACCGGACATTTGATTGATCAGTCCGTAACTTTCGATTTATCGGTTCCGCACATTCGATTGATCGGAACGGCACATTCTATATATCGGTACCGCATATTCGATTGATCGGTTACGCACGTTCTATTGATATGTACCGCACTTTCATTTTATCGGTACCGCACATTTTATTTATCTGTACCGCACATTCGATTAATCCGTACCGCACATTCGATTGATCGGGACTAAACATCCGATTGATCGGTACCGCACATTCGATTTATCGGTACCTCAATTTCCATTTATTGGTTCCGGACATTCGATTGATCGGTTCCGGACATTCGATTGATCGGTTCCGCACATTCGAATGATAGGTACCGCACATTCGATTGATCGGTACCGCACATTCGATTGATCGGTACCGCACATTCGATGGATCGGTACCGCACATTCGATTGATCGGTTCCGCACATTCGATTGATAGGTACCGCACATTCGATTGATCGGTACCGCACATTCGATTGATCGGTACCGCATATTCGATGGATCGATACCGCATATTCGATTGATCGGTACCGAACCTTCGATGGATCGGTACCGCACATTCGATTGATCGGTACCGCACATTCGATTGATCGGGACTAAACATCCCATTGATCGGTACCGCACATTCGATTTATCGGTACCGCAATTTCCATTTATTGGTTCCGGACTTTCGATTGATCGGTTCCGCACATTCGATTGATCGGTACCGCACATTCGATTTATCGGTACCGCACATTCGATTGATCGGTACGGCATATTCGATGGATCGGTACCGCACATTCGATTGATCGGTACCGCACATTCGATTGATCGGTACCGCATATTCGATGATTCGGTACCGCACATTCGATTGATCGGTACCGCACATTCTATTGATCGGTACCGCACATTCGATGGATCGGTACCGCACATTCGATTGATCGGTTCCGCACATTCGATTGATAGGTACCGCACATTCGATTGATCGGTACCGCACATTCTATATATCGGTACCGCACATTCATTTATCGGTACCGCACATTACATTTATCTGTACCGTACATTCGATTTATCCGTAAAGCACATTCGATTGATCGGTACCGCACATTCGATTGATCGGGACTAAACATCCCATTGATCGGTACCGCACATTCGATTGATCGGTACCGCAATTTCCATTTATTGGTTCCGGACATTCGATTGATTGGTTCCGGACATTCGATTGATCGGTACCGCACATTCGATTTATCGGTACCGCACATTCGATTGATCGGTACCGCATATTCGATGGATCGGTACCGCACATTCGATTGATCGGTACCGCACATTCGATTGATCGGTACCGCATATTCGATGGATCTGTACCGCACATTCGATTGATCGGTACCGCACATTCTATTTATCGATACCGCACAATCGATTGATCGGTACCGCACATTCGATTGATCGGTTCCGCACATTCGAATGATAGGTACCGCCCATTCGATTGATCGGTACCGCACATTCGATTGATCGGTACCGCACATTCGATGGATCGGTACTGCACATTCCATTTATCGGTACCGCACATTCGATTGATAGGTACCGCACATTCGATTGATCGGTACCGACCATTCGATTGATCGGTACCGCATATTCGATGGATCGGTACCGCACATTCGATTAATCGGTACCGAACCTTCGATGGATCGGTACCGCACATTCGATTGATCTGTTCCGCACATTCGATTTATCGGTAACTCGCATTCGATTGATCGGTAACGCACATTCGATTGTTCGGTACCGCACATTCGATTGATCGGTACCGCACATTCGAATGATAGGTACCGCACATTCGATTGATCGGTACCGCACATTCGATTGATCGGTACCGCACATTCGATGGATCGGTACCGCACATTCGATTGATCGGTTCCGCACATTCGATTGATAGGTACCGCACATTCGATTGATCGGTACCGCACATTCGATTGATCGGTACCGCATATTCGATGGATCGATACCGCATATTCGATTGATCGGTACCGAACCTTCGATGGATCGGTACCGCACATTCGATTGATCGGTACCGCACATTCGATTGATCGGGACTAAACATCCCATTGATCGGTACCGCACATTCGATTTATCGGTACCGCAATTTCCATTTATTGGTTCCGGACTTTCGATTGATCGGTTCCGCACATTCGATTGATCGGTACCGCACATTCGATTTATCGGTACCGCACATTCGATTGATCGGTACGGCATATTCGATGGATCGGTACCGCACATTCGATTGATCGGTACCGCACATTCGATTGATCGGTACCGCATATTCGATGATTCGGTACCGCACATTCGATTGATCGGTACCGCACATTCTATTGATCGGTACCGCACATTCGATGGATCGGTACCGCACATTCGATTGATCGGTTCCGCACATTCGATTGATAGGTACCGCACATTCGATTGATCGGTACCGCACATTCTATATATCGGTACCGCACATTCATTTATCGGTACCGCACATTACATTTATCTGTACCGTACATTCGATTTATCCGTAAAGCACATTCGATTGATCGGTACCGCACATTCGATTGATCGGGACTAAACATCCCATTGATCGGTACCGCACATTCGATTGATCGGTACCGCAATTTCCATTTATTGGTTCCGGACATTCGATTGATCGGTTCCGGACATTCGATTGATCGGTACCGCACATTCGATTTATCGGTACCGCACATTCGATTGATCGGTACCGCATATTCGATGGATCGGTACCGCACATTCGATTGATCGGTCCCGCACATTCGATTGATCGGTACCGCATATTCGATGGATCTGTACCGCACATTCGATTGATCGGTACCGCACATTCTATTTATCGATACCGCACAATCGATTGATCGGTACCGCACATTCGATTGATCGGTTCCGCACATTCGAATGATAGGTACCGCCCATTCGATTGATCGGTACCGCACATTCGATTGATCGGTACCGCACATTCGATGGATCGGTACTGCACATTCCATTTATCGGTACCGCACATTCGATTGATAGGTACCGCACATTCGATTGATCGGTACCGACCATTCGATTGATCGGTACCGCATATTCGATGGATCGGTACCGCACATTCGATTAATCGGTACCGAACCTTCGATGGATCGGTACCGCACATTCGATTGATCTGTTCCGCACATTCGATTTATCGGTAACTCGCATTCGATTGATCGGTAACGCACATTCGATTGTTCGGTACCGCACATTCGATTGATCGGTACCGCACATTCGATTGATCGGTACCGAACATTCGATTGATCGGTCCGGAACATCCTATTCATCGGTTCCGCACGTTCTATTGATCGGAACGACAAATTCGATATATCAGAACCGCACATTCGATTGATCGGTCCCGCACATTCGATTTATCGGTACCGCACATTCATTTGATTGGTTCTGCAAGTTCGATAGTTTGATACCGCAAATTCGATTGATCGGTTCCGTACATTCGATTGATAGGTACCGCACATTCCATTGATCGGTACCATAAATTACATTGAAAGGTACCGCACCTTCGATTTATCGATACCGCATAATCGATTGATCGGTACCGCACATTCGATTGATCGGTACCGCACATTCTATTTATCGATACCGCACATTCGATTTATCGGTACCTCACATTCGATTGATCGGTACCGCACATTCGATTGATCGGAACCGAACATTCGATTTAACGATACCAAACATTCCATTGATCGGTACCGCACATTCGATTGATAGGTACCGCACATTCGATTGTTCCGTACCGCACATTCGATTGATCGGACCGCACATTCGATTGATCGGTACCGAACATTCGATTGTTCGGTACCGCACATTCATTTTATCGGTACCGCACATGCGATTGTTCGATACCGAACATTCGATTTATCGGTCCGGAACATTCTATTCATCGGTTCCGCACATTCGATTGATCGGAACGGCAAATTCGATATATCGGTGCCGCATATTCGATTGATCGGCTACGCACGTTATATTGATCTGTACCGCACATTCATTTATCGGTACCGCACATTTTATTCATCTGTACCGCACATTCGATTTATCGGGACTAAACATCCGATTGATCGATACCGCACATTCGATTTATCGGTACCGCAATTTCCATTTATTGGTTCCGGACATTCGATTGATCGGTTCCGGACATTCGATTGATCGTTACCGCACATTCGATATATCGGTACCGCACATTATATTTATCGGTATCGCACATTCTATTAATCGGTACCGCACTTTCGATTGATCGGTACTGAACATTTGATTTATCCGTACCGCACATTCGATTTATTGGTACCGCACATTCGATTTATCGGTACCGCATGTTCGATTGATCGGTACCGCATATTCATTTGATCGGTACCGAACATTCGATTGATCGCTACCGCACATTCGATTGATCGGTACCGCACAATCGATTGTTCGGTACCGCACATTCGATTTATCTGTACCGCACATTCGATTGATCGGTACCGCACATTCGACTGATCGGTACTGAACATTCGATTTATCGGTACCGCACGTTCGATTGATCGGTACCGCACATTCATTTGATCGGTACCGAACATTCGATTGATCGGTACCGCACATTCGATTGATCGGTACCGAACATTCGATTGATCGGTACCGCACATTCTATTGTTCGGTACCGCACATTCGATTTATCTGTACCGCAAATTGGATTGATCGGTACCGCACATTCGATTTTTCGGTAACTCACATTCGATTGATCGGTAACGCACATTCGATTGTTCGGTACCGCACATTCGATTGATCGGTACCGCACATTCGATTGATCGGTACCGAACATTCGATTGATCGGTACCGCACATTCTATTGTTCGGTACCGCACATTCGATTTATCTGTACCGCAAATTGGATTGATCGGTACCGCACATTCGATTTTTCGGTAACTCACATTCGATTGATCGGTAACGCACATTCGATTGTTCGGTACCGCACATTCGATTGATCGGTTCCGCACATTCGATTGATCGGTACCTAACATTCGATTGATCGGTCAGGAACATTCTATTCATCGGTTCCGCACATTCGATTGATCGGAACGGCAAATTCGATTTATCGGGACCGCAATATCGATTTATTTGTGCCGCACATTCGATTGATCGGTTCCGGACATTCGATTGATCGGTACCGCACATTCGACTTATCGGTACCGCACATTCGATTTATCGGTACCGCATATTCACTTTATCGGGACCGCAATATCGATTTATTTGTGCCGCACATTTGATTGATCGGTTCCGGACATTCGATTGATCGGTACCGCACATTCGACTTATCGGTACCGCACATTCGATTTATCGGTACCGCATATTCACTTTATCGGTACCGCACATTCGATTGTTCGGTACCGCACATTCTATTGATCGGTACCGCACATTTGATTTATCGGTAACTCACATTCGATTGATCGGTAACGCATATTCGATTGTTCGGAACCGCACATTCGATTGATCGGTTCCGCACATTCGATTGATAGGTACCTAACATTCGATTGATCGGTCAGGAACATTCTATTCATCGGTTCCGCACATTCGATTGATCGGAACGGCAAATTCGATTTATCGGGACCGCAATTTCGATTTATTTGTGCCACACATTCGATTGATCGGTTCCGGACATTCGATTGATCGGTACCGCACATTCGATTTATCGGTAACTCGCATTCGATTGATCGGTAACGCACATTCGATTGTTCGGTACCGCACATTCGATTGATCGGTACCGCACATTCGATTGATCGGTACCGAACATTCGATTGATCGGTCCGGAACATCCTATTCATCGGTTCCGCACGTTCTATTGATCGGAACGACAAATTCGATATATCAGAACCGCACATTCGATTGATCGGTCCCGCACATTCGATTTATCGGTACCGCACATTCATTTGATTGGTTCTGCAAATTCGATAGTTTGATACCGCAAATTCGATTGATCGGTTCCGTACATTCGATTGATAGGTACCGCACATTCCATTGATCGGTACCATAAATTACATTGAAAGGTACCGCACCTTCGATTTATCGATACCGCATAATCGATTGATCGGTACCGCACATTCGATTGATCGGTACCGCACATTCTATTTATCGATACCGCACATTCGATTTATCGGTACCTCACATTCGATTGATCGGTACCGCACATTCGATTGATCGGAACCGAACATTCGATTTAACGATACCAAACATTCCATTGATCGGTACCGCACATTCGATTGATAGGTACCGCACATTCGATTGTTCCGTACCGCACATTCGATTGATCGGACCGCACATTCGATTGATCGGTACCGAACATTCGATTGTTCGGTACCGCACATTCATTTTATCGGTACCGCACATGCGATTGTTCGATACCGAACATTCGATTTATCGGTCCGGAACATTCTATTCATCGGTTCCGCACATTCGATTGATCGGAACGGCAAATTCGATATATCGGTGCCGCATATTCGATTGATCGGCTACGCACGTTATATTGATCTGTACCGCACATTCATTTATCGGTACCGCACATTTTATTCATCTGTACCGCACATTCGATTTATCGGGACTAAACATCCGATTGATCGATACCGCACATTCGATTTATCGGTACCGCAATTTCCATTTATTGGTTCCGGACATTCGATTGATCGGTTCCGGACATTCGATTGATCGTTACCGCACATTCGATATATCGGTACCGCACATTATATTTATCGGTATCGCACATTCTATTAATCGGTACCGCACTTTCGATTGATCGGTACTGAACATTTGATTTATCCGTACCGCACATTCGATTTATTGGTACCGCACATTCGATTTATCGGTACCGCATGTTCGATTGATCGGTACCGCATATTCATTTGATCGGTACCGAACATTCGATTGATCGCTACCGCACATTCGATTGATCGGTACCGCACAATCGATTGTTCGGTACCGCACATTCGATTTATCTGTACCGCACATTCTATTGATCGGTACCGCACATTCGACTGATCGGTACTGAACATTCGATTTATCGGTACCGCACGTTCGATTGATCGGTACCGCACATTCATTTGATCGGTACCGAACATTCGATTGATCGGTACCGCACATTCGATTGATCGGTACCGAACATTCGATTGATCGGTACCGCACATTCTATTGTTCGGTACCGCACATTCGATTTATCTGTACCGCAAATTGGATTGATCGGTACCGCACATTCGATTTTTCGGTAACTCACATTCGATTGATCGGTAACGCACATTCGATTGTTCGGTACCGCACATTCGATTGATCGGTACCGCACATTCGATTGATCGGTACCGAACATTCGATTGATCGGTACCGCACATTCTATTGTTCGGTACCGCACATTCGATTTATCTGTACCGCAAATTGGATTGATCGGTACCGCACATTCGATTTTTCGGAAACTCACATTCGATTGATCGGTAACGCACATTCGATTGTTCGGTACCGCACATTCGATTGATCGGTTCCGCACATTCGATTGATCGGTACCTAACATTCGATTGATCGGTCAGGAACATTCTATTCATCGGTTCCGCACATTCGATTGATCGGAACGGCAAATTCGATTTATCGGGACCGCAATATCGATTTATTTGTGCCGCACATTCGATTGATCGGTTCCGGACATTCGATTGATCGGTACCGCACATTCGACTTATCGGTACCGCACATTCGATTTATCGGTACCGCATATTCACTTTATCGGGACCGCAATATCGATTTATTTGTGCCGCACATTCGATTGATCGGTTCCGGACATTCGATTGATCGGTACCGCACATTCGACTTATCGGTACCGCACATTCGATTTATCGGTACCGCATATTCACTTTATCGGTACCGCACATTCGATTGTTCGGTACCGCACATTCTATTGATCGGTACCGCACATTTGATTTATCGGTAACTCACATTCGATTGATCGGTAACGCATATTCGATTGTTCGGAACCGCACATTCGATTGATCGGTTCCGCACATTCGATTGATAGGTACCTAACATTCGATTGATCGGTCAGGAACATTCTATTCATCGGTTCCGCACATTCGATTGATCGGAACGGCAAATTCGATTTATCGGGACCGCAATTTCGATTTATTTGTGCCACACATTCGATTGATCGGTTCCGGACATTCGATTGATCGGTACCGCACATTCGACTTATCGGTACCGCACATTCGATTTATCGGTACCGCACATTCATTTTATCGGTACCGCACATTCGATTGTTCGGTACCGCACATTCTATTGTTCGGTACCGCACATTTGATTTATCGGTAACTCACATTCGATTGATCGGTAACGCACATTCGATTGTTCGTTACCGCACAATCGATTGTTCGGTACCGCACATTCGATGGATCGGTACTGCATATTCTATGGATCGGTACCGAACATTCGATTGATAGGTATCGCACATTCGATTGATCGTTACCGAACATTCGATTGTTCGGTAACGCACATTCGATTGATCGGTACCTCACATTCGATTGATCGGTACCGCACATTCGATTCATCGGTATCGCACATTCGATCAATCCGTTTCGCACATTCGATAAATCGGTTACGCACATTCGATTCATCGGTACCGGACATTATATTTATCGGTATCGCACATTCTATTAATCGGTACCGCACATTCGATTGATCGGTACTGAACATTTGATTTATCCGTACCGCACATTCGATTTATTGGTACCGCACATTCGATTGATCGGTTCCGCACATTCGATTGATCGGTACCTAACATTCGATTGATCGGTCAGGAACATTCTATTCATCGGTTCCGCACATTCGATTGATCGGAACGGCAAATTCGATTTATCGGGACCGCAATATCGATTTATTTGTGCCGCACATTCGATTGATCGGTTCCGGACATTCGATTGATCGGTACCGCACATTCGACTTATCGGTACCGCACATTCGATTTATCGGTACCGCATATTCACTTTATCGGTACCGCACATTCGATTGTTCGGTACCGCACATTCTATTGATCGGTACCGCACATTTGATTTATCGGTAACTCACATTCGATTGATCGGTAACGCATATTCGATTGTTCGGTACCGCACATTCGATTGATCGGTTCCGCACATTCGATTGATAGGTACCTAACATTCGATTGATCGGTCAGGAACATTCTATTCATCGGTTCCGCGCATTCGATTGATCGGAACGGCAAATTCGATTTATCGGGACCGCAATTTCGATTTATTTGTGCCACACATTCGATTGATCGGTTCCGGACATTCGATGGATCGGTAACTCACATTCGATTGATCGGTACCACACATTCGATTGATAGGTCCCGCACATTCGATTTATCGGTACCGCACATTCATTTGATTGGTTCTGCAAGTTCGATAGTTTGATACCGCAAATTCGATTGATCGGTACCGCACATTCGATTGATCGGTACCGCACATTCTATTTATCGATACCGCACATTCGAATGTTCGGTACCGAACATTCGATTGATCAGTACCGAACGTTCGATTGATCGGTACCGCACATTCGATTGTTCGGTACCGCACATTCGATTGATCGGTACCGCACATTCGATTGATCGGTACCACACATTCGATTGTTCGGTACCGCACATTCTATTGTTCGGTACCGCACATTTGATTTATCGGTAACTCACATTCGATTGATCGGTAACGCATATTCGATTGTTCGGTACCGCACATTCGATTGATCGGTTCCGCACATTCGATTGATAGGTACCTAACATTCGATTGATCGGTCAGGAACATTCTATTCATCGGTTCCGCACATTCGATTGATCGGAACGGCAAATTCGATTTATCGGGACCGCAATTTCGATTTATTTGTGCCACACATTCGATTGATCGGTTCCGGACATTCGATTGATCGGTACCGCACATTCGACTTATCGGTACCCCACATTCGATTTATCGGTACCGCACATTCATTTTATCGGTACCGCACATTCGATTGTTCGGTACCGCACATTCTATTGTTCGGTACCGCACATTTGATTTATCGGTAACTCACATTCGATTGATCGGTAACGCACATTCGATTGTTCGTTACCGCACAATCGATTGTTCGGTACCGCACATTCGATGGATCGGTACTGCATATTCTATGGATCGGTACCGAACATTCGATTGATAGGTATCGCACATTCGATTGATCGTTACCGAACATTCGATTGTTCGGTAACGCACATTCGATTGATCGGTACCTCACATTCGATTGATCGGTACCGCACATTCGATTCATCGGTATCGCACATTCGATCAATCCGTTTCGCACATTCGATAAATCGGTTACGCACATTCGATTGATCGGTACCGCACGTTCGATTGATCGGTACCGCACATTCTATTGATCGGTACCGCACATTCTATTGATCGGTACCGAACATTCGATTGATCGGTACCGTACATTCGATCTATCGGTACCGTATATTCGATTGTTCGGTTCCGCACATTTGATTGATAGGTACCGAACATTCGAGTGATAGGTACCACACATTCGATTGATCGGTACCTCACATTCGATTCATCGGTAACGCACATTCGATTTATCCGTACCGCACATTCGATTTTTCGGTACCGCAAATTCAATTGATCGGGAACGCACATTCGATTGATCGGTACCGCACATTCTATTGATCGGTACCGAACATTCGATTGATCGGTACCGCACATTCGATTGATCGATACCGCACATTCGATTGATCGATAACGCACATTCGAGTGATACGTTCCGCATATTCGATTGATCGGAACCGCACATTCGATTGTTCGGTACCGCACATTTGATTGATAGGTACCGCACATTCGATTTATCGGTACCGCACATTATATGTATCGGTTTCGCACATTCGATTAATGGGTACCGCACATTTGATTGATCGGTACCGCACATTTGATTATCGGTTCCGGACGTTCGATTGATCGGTACCGCAGAATCGGTTGATCGGTATAACACATTCGATTGATCGTTACCGCACATTCGATTGATCGGTACCTCACATTCGATTGATCGGGACCGCACATTCGATTGATCGGTACCTCACATTCGATTGATCGGGACCGCATATTCGATTAATCGGTACCGAGCATTCGATTGATCGGTACCGAACTTTCGATTGATCGGTACCGCAAATTGGATTGATCGGTAACGCACATTCGATTTATCGGTACCTCACAATCGATTGATCGGTATCGCACATTCGATTAATCGGTAGCGCACATTCGATTAATCTGTACCGAACATTCGATTTATCCGTACCGAACATTCTATAGATCGGTAACGCACATTCGATTTATCGGTACCTAAAAATTGATTGATCGGTACCGCACATTCGATTGTTCGATACCGCACATTCGATTAATCGGTACCGCACATTTGATTGATCGGTACCGAACATTCGATTGATCGGTACCGCCCATTCGATTGATCGATACCGTACATTCGATTGATCAGTCTGGAACATTCGATTGATCGGTTCCGCATATTCGATTGATCGGAACCGCACATTCGATTGTTCGGTTCCGCACATTTGATTGATAGGTACCGAACTTTCGAGTGGTCGGTACCGCACATTCGATAAGATAAGATAAGATAAGTAAAACTTTATTGATCCCTAAGGGAAATTCAGGCACTCGCTCATAAAACAGTGAAAAAGTTACAAAAATAGATTTGTATATTGTACAATAAGACAGTAAGAATAATAAGAAAAGTCAATTTATGAAAGTCAACGTAATAAAACCTCATTAAAAAGCTTAATTGCACGGGGTATGAAAGAATCTCTGTATCTATTGGTTTTGAGACACGGAAGTCTCAACCTGCCACTGCCTCTGGACATCTGACTATTATGAAGTAGCTCATAGAGGGGGTGGGTATGGTCCTTCCATACCGCTTCCAGTTTGGACTCGAGAAGGCTGTGGTAGACCGAGTCAATGGAAAGCAAGGGTTCCCCGACTACCCTCTCTGCTTTCTTAATGATGCTATTAATACGATCTATTTCATGTTTGTTTACATTCCCACCCCAGCAAACCAAGCAATAACGCCAAACCCCGCTAATGGTACAATTATAAAACATTTCAAGGATGTCATGACGAACATTAAAATTCGACATCTTACGGAGGCAGTACAATCTAGAATTCAACTTTTTAACCAATATATCAATATGATCTCCTCACATCGGTACCGCACATTCGATTCATCGGTACCGCACATTCGATTTATACGTACCGCACATTCGATTGATCGGAACCGCACATTCTATTGTTCAGTTCCGCACATTTGATTGATAGGTACCGCACATTCGAATGATCGGTACCGCACATTCGATTTTTCGGTACCGCACATTCTATTGATCGGTACCGCACATTCGATTGATCGGTACCGCACATTCGATTGATCGGTACCGCACATGCGATTGTTCGGTACCGCACATTCGATTGATCGGTACCTCACATTCGATTCATCGGTAACGCACATTCGATTTATCCGTAACGCACATTCGATTTTTCGGTACCGCACATTCGATTGAAAGGTATCGCATATTGACTTGATCGGTACCGCACATTCGATTGATCGGTACCGCACATTCGATTGATAGGTACCGCACATTCGATTGATCGGTACCGCACATTATATGTATCGGTATCGCACATTCGATTAATGGGTACCGCACATTTGATTGATAGGTACCGAACATTCGATTGATCGGTACCCCCCCCCCCCCCCATTCGATTGATCGGTACCGTACATTCGATTGATCAGTCCGGAACATTCGATTTATCGGTTCCGCATATTCGATTGATCGGAACCGCACATTCGATTGTTCGGTTCTGCACATTTGATTGATAGGTACCGAACATTCGATTGATCGGTACCGCACATTCGATTCATCGGTACCTCACATTCGATTCATCGGTACCGCACATTCGATTTATCCGTACCGCACATTCGATTTATCGGTACCACAAATTCGATTGATCGGGAACGCACATTCGATTGATCGGTACCGCACATTCTATTGATCGGTACCGAACATTCGATTGATCGGTACCGTACATTCGATTTATCGGTACCGTATATTCTATTTATCGGTACCGCACATTGGATTGATCGGTACCGCACATTGGATTGATCGGTTATGCACATTCGATTGATAGGTACCGAGCATTCGAATGATCGGTACCGCACATTCGATTTTTCGGTTCCTCACATTATATTTATATGTATCGCACATTCGATTATCGGTACCGCACATTTGATTGATCGGTACCGAACATTCGATTGAGGGGTACCGCCCATTCGATTGATCGGTACCGTACATTCGATTGATCAGTCCGGAACATTCGATTTATCGGTTCCGCATATTCGATTGATAGGTACCGAACATTCGATTGATCGGTACCGCACATTCGATTGATCGGTTCCGGACATTCGATTCATCGGTACCGCACAATCGATTGATCGGTATCGCACATTCGATTTATCGGTACCTAACAATTGATTGATCGGTGCCGCACATTTGATTTTTCGATTCCGCACATTCGATTGATCGGTACCGCACATTCGATTGATCGGTACCGCACATTCGATTTATCGGTACCTAACAATTGATTGATCGGTACCGCACATTCGATTGTTCGATACCGAACATTCGATTGATCGGTACCGCACCTTCGATTAATCGGTTCCGGACATTTGATTGATCGGTACCGCACATTCGACTTATCGGTACCGGACATTATATTTATCGGTATCGCACATTCGATTAATCGGTACCTCACATTTGATTGATCGGTACCGAACATTCGATTGATCGGTACCGCCCATTCGATTGATCGGTACACTACATTCGATTGATCAGTCCGGAACATTCGATTTAAAGGTTCCGCATATTCGATTGTTCGGAACCGCACATTCGATTGTTCAGTTCCGCACATTTGATTGATAGGTACCGAACATTCGATTGATCGGTACCGCACATTCGATTTATCGGTACCGCACATTATATTTATCGGTATCGCACATTCGATTAATCGGTACCTCACATTTGATTGATCGGTACCGAACATTCGATTGATCGGTACCGCCCATTCGATTGATCGGTACACTACATTCGATTGATCAGTCCGGAACATTCGATTGATCGGTTCCGCATATTCGATTGATCGGAACCGCACATTCGATTGTTCAGTTCCGCACATTTGATTGATAGGTACCGCACATTCGAATGATCGGTACCGCACATGCGATTTTTCGGTACCGCACATTCATTTTATCGGTTCCGCACATGCAATTATTCGATACCGAACATTCGATTGATCGGTACCGCACATGCGATTGTTCGGTACCGCACATTCATTTTATCGGTTCCGCACATGCAATTATTCGATACCGAACATTCGATTGATCGGTACCGCACATTCGATTATCGGTTCCGGACGTTCGATTGATCGGTACCGCAGAATCGGTTGATCGGTATAACACATTCGATTGATCGTTACCGCACATTCGATTGATCGGTACCTCACATTCGATTGATCGGGACCGCAAATTCGATTAATCGGTACCTCACATTCGATTGATCGGTACCGAACTTTCGATTGATCGGTACCGCAAATTCGATTGATCGGTAACGCACATTCGATTTATCGGTACCTCACAATCGATTGATCGGTATCGCACATTCGATTAATCGGTAGCGCACATTCGATTGATCTGTACCGAACATTCGATTTATTCGTACCGAATAATCTATTGATTGGTAACGCACATTCCATTTATCGGTACCTAAAAATTGATTGATCGGTACCGCACATTCGATCGATCGGTACCGCACATTCGATATATCGGTACCGCACATTATTTTTATCTGTATCGCACATTCGATTAATCGGTACCGCACATTTGATTGATCGGTACCGAACATTCGATTGATCGGTACCGCCCATTCGATTGATCGGTACCGTACATTCGATTGATCAGTCTGGAACATTCGATTGATCAGTCTGGAACATTCGATTGATCGGAACCGCACATTCGATTGTTCAGTTCCGCACATTTGATTGATAGGTACCGAACATTCGAGTGATCGGTACCTCACATTCGATTCATCGGTACCGCACATTCGATTTATCCGTACCGCACATTCGATTTATCGGTACCGCAAATTCAATTGATCGGGAACGCACATTCGATTGATCGGTACCGCACATTCGATTGATCGGTACCGCACATTCGATTTATCGGTACCGCACATTATATTTATCGGTATCGCACATTCGATTAATCGGTACCGCACATTTGATTGATCGGTACCGAACATTCGATTGATCGGTACCGCAAATTGGATTGATCGGTAACGCACATTCGATTTATCGGTACCTCACAATCGATTGATCGGAATCGCACATTCGATTAATCGGTAGCGCACATTCGATTGATCTGTATCGAACATTCGATTTATCCGTACCGCACATTCGATTTATCGGTACCGCAAATTCAATTGATCGGGAACGCACATTCGATTGATCGGTACCGCACATTCTATTGATCGGTACCGCACATTCTATTGATCGGAACCGAACATTCGATTGATCGGTACCGTACATTCGATTGTTCGGTACCGTATATTCGATTGTTCGGTTCCGCACGTTCGATTGTTTGATACCGCACATTCGATTGATCGTTTCCGCAAATTCGATTGATCGGTACCGCACATTCGATTGATCGGTACCGCACATTCGATTGAAAGGTACCGAACATTCGATTGATCGGTACAACACATTCATTTTATCGGTACCGCACATTCGATTGTTCGATACTGAACATTCGATTGATCGGTACCGCACATTCGATTGATCGGTTGCGGACATTCGATTGATCGGTACCGTAAATTCGACTAATCGGTACCGCACATTCGATTTATAGGTACCGCACATTCATTTTATCGGTACCGCACATTGGATTGATCGGTACCGCCCATTCGATTGATCGGTACCGCACATTCACATTATCGTTACCGCACATTCGATTGACCGGTACGGCACATTCGATTGATCGGTACCGCACATTTGATTGATTGATACCGAACATTCGATTGATCATTACCGCACATTCGATTGTTCGGTTCCGCACATTTGATTGATAGGTACAGAACATTCGATTGATCGGTACCGCACATTCGATTGATCGGTTCCGGACATTCGATTCACCGGTACCGCACAATCGATTGATCCGTATCACACATTCGATTGATCGGGACCGCATATTCGATTAATCGGTACCGAGCATTCGATTGATCGGTACCGAACTTTCGATTGATCGGTACCTCAAATTCGATTGATCGGTACCGAACAATCGATTGATAGGTATCGCACATTCGATTGATCGGTACCGCACATTCGATTGCTCGGTACCGCACATTCGATTTATCTGTACCGCAAATTGGATTGATCGATACCGCACATTCGATTTTTCGGTACCGCACATTCTATTTATCGTTACCGCACATTCGATTGATCGGTACCGCACATTCGATTGGTCGGTACCGCACATTCGATTGGTCGGTACCGCACATTCGATTGATCGGTACCGAACATTCAATGGATCGGTACCGCACATTCGATTGATCGGTTCCTCACATTCGATGGATCGATACCGCACATTCGATTGATCGGTACCGCACATTCCATTGATCGGTACCGCACATTCGATTGATCGGTACAGCACCTTATATTTATCGGTATCGCACATTCGATTAATCGGTACCCCACATTTGATTGATCGGTACCGCCCATTCGATTGATCGGTACCGTACATTCGATTGATCAGTCCGGAATATTCGATTTATCGGTTCCGCATATTCGATTGATCGGAACCGCACATTCGATTGTTCGGTTCCGCACATTTGATTGATAGGTACCGAACATTCGATTGATCGGTACCGCACATTCGATTCATCGGTTCCGGACATTCGATTCATCGGTACCGCACAATCGATTGATCCGTATCGGACATTCGATTGATCGGGACCGCATATTCGATTAATCGGTACCAAGCATTCGATTGATCGGTACCGAACTTTCGATTGATCGGTACCGCAAATTAGATTGATCGGTACCGCATATTCGATTGATAGGTACCGCACATTCGATTGATCGGTACCGCACATTCGATTGATCGGTACCGCACATTCCATTGATCGGTACCGCACATTCGATTGATCGGTACAGCACCTTATATTTATCGGTATCGCACATTCGATTAATCGGTACCCCACATTTGATTGATCGGTACCGCCCATTCGATTGATCGGTACCGCACATTCGATTGATCAGTCCGGAATATTCGATTTATCGGTTCCGCATATTCGATTGATCGGAACCGCACATTCGATTGTTCGGTTCCGCACATTTGATTGATAGGTACCGAACATTCGATTGATCGGTACCGCACATTCGATTCATCGGTTCCGGACATTCGATTCATCGGTACCACACAATCGATTGATCCGTATCGGACATTCGATTGATCGGGACCGCATATTCGATTAATC
Organism: Apostichopus japonicus; assembly: GCF_037975245.1. Classification (NCBI taxonomy): domain Eukaryota; kingdom Metazoa; phylum Echinodermata; class Holothuroidea; order Aspidochirotida; family Stichopodidae; genus Apostichopus; species Apostichopus japonicus. The sequence goes on along the minus strand of NC_092566.1, from coordinate 12,825,742 downwards.
GGTACCGAGCATTCGATTGATCGGTACCGAACTTTCGATTGATCGGTACCGCAAATTCGATTGATCGGTACCGCATATTCGATTGATAGGTACCGCACATTCGATTGATCGGTACCGCACATTATATTGCTCGGTACCGCACATTCGATTTATCTGTACCGCAAATTGGATTGATCGGTACCGCACATTCGATTGTTCGGTACCGCACATTCTATTTATTGGTACCGCACATTTGATTGATCGGTACCGCACATTCGATTGATCGGTTATGCACATTCGATTGATAGGTACCGCACATTCGAATGATCGGTACCGCACATTCGATTGATCGGTACCGCACATTCTATTGATCGGTACCGCACATTCATTTTATCGGTTCCGTACATACAATTATTCGATACCGCAAATTGGATTTATCGGTACCGCACATTCGATTGATCGGTACCGCACATTCGATTGAAAGGTACCGCACATTCGATTGATCGGTACAACACATTCATTTTATCGGTACCGCACATTCGATTGTTCGATACTGAACATTCGATTGATCGGTACCGCACATTCGATTGATCGGTTGCGGACATTCGATTGATCGGTACCGTAAATTCGACTAATCGGTACCGCACATTCGATTTATAGGTACCGCACATTCGAATGATCGGTACCGCACATTCGATTTTTCGGTACCGCACATTCGATTGATCGGTACCGCACATTCATTTTATCGGTTCCGTACATGCAATTATTCGATACTGAACATTCGATTGATCGGTACCGCACATTCGATTGATAGGTACCGCACATTCGATTGATAGGTACCGCACATTCGATTTATCGGTACCGCACATTCATTTTATCGGTTCCGCACGTTCGATTGTTTGATACCGCACATTCGATTGATCGTTTCCGCAAATTCGATTGATCGGTACCGCACATTCGATTGATCGGTACCGCACATTCGATTGAAAGGTACCGCACATTCGATTGATCGGTACAACACATTCATTTGATCGGTACCGCACATTCGATTGTTCGATACTGAACATTCGATTGATCGGTACCGCACATTCGATTGATCGGTTGCGGACATTCGATTGATCGGTACCGTAAATTCGACTAATCGGTACCGCACATTCGATTTATAGGTACCGCACATTCATTTTATCGGTACCGCACATTCCATTGATCGGTACCGCCCATTCGATTGATCGGTACCGCACTTTCGATTGATTGATACCGAACATTTGATTAATCGGTACCGCACATTCACTTCATCGTTACCGCACATTCGATTGACCGGTACGGCACATTCGATTGATCGGTACCGCACATTCGATTGATTGATACCGAACATTCGATTGATCATTACCGCACATTCGATTGTTCGGTACCGCACATTCGATTTATCGGTACTTAACAATTGATTGATCGGTACTGCACATTCGATTGTTCGATACCGCACGTTTGATTGATCGGTACCGCACATTCGATTGATCGGTACCGCACATTCGATTTATCGGTACAGCACCTTATATTTATCGGTATGACACATTCGATTAATCGGTACCGCACATTTGATTGATCGGTACCGAACATTCGATTGATCGGTACCGCACATTCGATTGTTCGGTACCGCACATTCTATTTATTGGTACCGCACATTTGATTGATCGGTACCGCACATTCGATTGATCGGTTATGCACATTCGATTAATAGGTACCGCACATTCGAATGATCGGTACCGCACATTTGATTGATCGGTACCGCACATTCTATTGATCGGTACCGCACATTCATTTTATCGGTTCCGTACATACAATTATTCGATACCGCAAATTGGATTTATCGGTACCGCACATTCGATTGATCGGTACCGCACATTCGATTGAAAGGTACCGCACATTCGATTGATCGGTACAACACATTCATTTTATCGGTACCGCACATTCGATTGTTCGATACTGAACATTCGATTGATCGGTACCGCACATTCGATTGATCGGTTGCGGACATTCGATTGATCGGTACCGTAAATTCGACTAATCGGTACCGCACATTCGATTTATAGGTACCGCACATTCGAATGATCGGTACCGCACATTCGATTGAAAGGTACCGCACATTCGATTGATCGGTACCGCACATTCATTTTATCGGTTCCGTACATGCAATTTTTCGATACCGAACATTCGATTGATCGATACCGCACATTCGATTGATAGGTACCGCACATTCGATTGATAGGTACCGCACATTCGATTTATCGGTACCGCACATTCATTTTATCGGTTAGGCACGTTCGATTGTTTGAAACCGCACTTTCGATTGATCGTTTCCGCAAATTCGATTGATCGGTACCGCACATTCGATTGATCGGTACCGCACATTCGATTGATCGGTACAACACATTCATTTTATCGGTACCGCACATTCGATTGTTCGATACTGAACATTCGATTGATCGGTACCGCACATTCGATTGATCGGTTGCGGACATTCGATTGATCGGTACCGTAAATTCGACTAATCGGTACCGCACATTCGATTTATAGGTACCGCACATTCATTTTATCGGTACCGCACATTCCATTGATCGGTACCGCCCATTCGATTGATCGGTACCGCACTTTCGATTGATTGATACCGAACATTTGATTAATCGGTACCGCACATTCACTTTATCGTTACCGCACATTCGATTGACCGGTACGGCACATTCGATTGATCGGTACCGCACATTCGATTGATTGATACCGAACATTCGATTGATCATTACCGCACATTCGATTGTTCGGTACCGCACATTCGATTTATCGGTACCTAACAATTGATTGATCGGTACTGCACATTCGATTGTTCGATACCGCACGTTTGATTGATCGGTACCGCACATTCGATTGATCGGTACCGCACATTCGATTTATCGGTACAGCACCTTATATTTATCGGTATGACACATTCGATTAATCGGTACCGCACATTTGATTGATCGGTACCGAACATTCGATTGATCGGTACCGCACATTCGATTGATCGGTACCGTACATTCGATTGATCAGTCCGGAATATTTGATTTATCGGTTCCGCATATTCGATTGATCGGAACCGTAGATTCGATTGTTCGGTTCCGCACATTTGATTGATAGGTACAGAACATTCGATTGATCGGTACCGCACATTCGATTGATCGGTTCCGGACATTCGATTCATCGGTACCGCACAATCGATTGATCCGTATCACACATTCGATTGATCGGGACCGCATATTCGATTAATCGGTACCGAGCATTCGATTGATCGGTACCGAACTTTCGATTGATCGGTACCGCAAATTCGATTGATCGGTACCGAACAATCGATTGATAGGTACCGCACATTTGATTGCTCGGTTCCGCACATTCGATTTATCTGTACCGCAAATTGGATTGATCGATACCGCACATTGGATTTTTCGGTACCGCACATTCTATTTATCGTTACCGCACATTCGATTGATCGGTACCGCACATTCGATTGGTCGGTACCGCACATTCGATTGATCGGTACCGAACATTCGATGGATCGGTACCGCACATTCGATTGATCGGTTCCTCACATTCGATGGATCGATACCGCACATTCGATTGATCGGTACCGCACATTCAACTGATCGGTACCGCACATTCGATTTATCGGTACCGTACATTCGATTGATCGGTACAGCACATTCGATGGATCGGTACCGCACATTCGATGGATCGGTACCGCACATTCGATTGATCGATACCGCACATTCGATTGATTCGCACTGCACATTCGATTGATCGATACCGCACATTCGATTTATAGGTACCGCACATTCGATTGATTGGTACCGCACATTCATTTTATCGTTTCCGCACATTCGATTGACCGGTACCGCACATTCGATTGATCGGTACCGTAAATTCGACTAATCGGTACCGCAAATTCATTTTATCGGTACCGCCAATTCGATTGATCGGTACCGCACTTTCGATTGATTGATACCGAACATTCGATTGATCGGTATCGCACATTCGATTGATCGGTACCGCACATTCGATTGTTCGGTAACGCACATTCGATTGAATGGTACCATACATTAGATTGATAGGTACCGAACATTCGATTGATCTGTACCGTACATTCCATTGATAGGTACCGCACAATCGATTCATCGGTACCGCACATTCGATTGATCGGTACCGTACATTCGATTAATCGATACCGCACATTCGATTGATCGATACCGCACACTCGATATATCGGTTACGCACATTCGAATCATAGGTGCCGCACATTCGATTGATCGGTACCGAACATTCGATTCATATGTGCTGCACATTCGATTGATCGGTACCGCACATTCGATTGATCGATACCGTACATTCGATTGATCGGTACCGCACATTCGATTAATCGGTACCGAACATTCGATTGATCGGTACCGCACATTCGATTGATCGGTACCGAACATTCGAATCATTTGTACCGCACATTCGATTGATCAATACCGTACATTCGATTGATCGGTACCGAACATTCGATTAATCGGTACCGAACATTCGATTGATCGGTACCGCACATTCGATTTATCGGTTACGCACATTCAATTCATCGGTACCGCACATTCAATTCATCGATACCGCACATTCGATTTATCGGTAACGCACATTCAATTCATCGAAATCGCACATTCGATTAATCGGTAACGCACATTCGATTGATCGGTACCGCACATTCGATTGTTCGGTAACGCACATTCGATTGAATGGTACCGCACATTCGATTGATAGGTACCGAACATTCGATTGATCTGTACCGTACATTCCATTGATAGGTACCGCACAATCGATTCATCGGTACCGCACATTCGATTGATCGGTACCGCACATTCGATTGATCGATACCGCACATTCGATTGATCGATACCGCACACTCGATACATCGGTTACGCACATTCGAATCATAGGTGCCGCACATTCGATTGATCGGTACCGAACATTCGATTCATAGGTGCTGCACATTCGATTGATCGGTACCGCACATTCGATTGATTGATACCGTACATTCGATTGATCGGTACCGCACATTCGATTAATCGGGACCGAACATTCGATTGATCGGTACCGCACATTCGATTGATCGGTACCGAACATTCGAATCATCTGTACCGCACATTCGATTGATCGATACCGTACATTCGATTGATCGGTACCGCACATTCGATTAATCGGTACCGAACATTCGATTGATCGGTACCGCACATTCGATTTATCGGTTACGCACATTCAATTCATCGGTACCGCACATTCAATTCATCGATACCGCACATTCGATTTATCGGTAACGCACATTCCATTCATCGAAATCGCAGATTCGATTAATCGGTACCGCACATTCGATTGATCGGTACCGCACATTCGATTGATAGGTTCCGAACATTCGATTGATCGGTAACGTGCATTAGATTGATCGATACCGTACATTCGATTGATCGGTACCGAACATTCGATTAATCGGTACCGAACATTCGATTGATCGGTACCGCACATTCGATTTATCGGTTACGTACATTCAATTCATCGGTACCGCACATTCGATTTATCGGTAACGCACATTCAATTCATCGAAATCGCAGATTCGATTAATCGGTACCGCACATTCGATTGATCGGTACCGCACATTCGATTGATCTGTTCCGAACATTCGATTGATCGGTAACGTGCATTAGATTGATTGATACCGAACATTCGATTGATCGGTACCGCACATTCGATTGATCGATACCGCACATTCGATTGATCGATACCGCACACTCGATACATCGGTTACACACATTCGATTCATAGGTGCCGCACATTCGATTGATCGGTACCGCACATTCGATTATTCGGTACCGAACATTCGATTGATCGGTACTGCACATTCGATTTATCGGTAACGCACATTCAATTCATCGAAATCGCACATTCAATTAATCGGTACTGCACATTCGATTGATCGGTACCGCACATTCGATTGTTCGGTACCGCACATTCAATTCATCGATACCGCACACTCGATACATCGGTTACGCACATTCGATTCATAGCTGCCGCACATTCGATTGATCGGTACCGCACATTCGATTATTCGGTACCGAACATTCGATTGATCGCTATTGCACATTCGAATGTTCGGTACCGCATTTTCGATTGATCGGTACCGAACTTTCGATTGATCGGTTGCGAACATTCGATTGATCGATAAAGCACATTCGATTGATCGGTTCCGCAAATTCGATTGATCGGTTCCGAACATTCCATTGATCGGTAACTCACATTCGATTGATCGGTACCGAACATTCGAATCATCTGTACCGCACATTCGATTCATCGGTACCGAACATTCTATTAATCGGTAACGCACATTCGATCGATCGATACGGCACTTTCGATTGTTCGGTAACGCACATTCGATTGATCTGTACCGTACATTCGATTGATAGGTACCGAACATGCGATTGATCTGTACCGTACATTCCATTGATAGGTACCGCACAATCGATTCATCGGTACCGCACATTCGATTAATCGGTACCGCACATTCGATTGATCGATACCGCACATTCGATTGATCGATACCGCACACTCGATACATCGGTTACACACATTCGAATCATAGGTGCCGCACATTCGATTGATCGGTACCGCACATTCGATTGATCGGTACCGAACATTCGATTGATCGGTACTGCACATTCGAATGTTCGGTACCGCATTTCGATTGATCGGTACTGAACTTTCGATTGATCGGTTGCGAACATTCTATTAATCGGTAACGCACATTCGATCGATCGATACGGCACATTCGATTGTTCGGTAACGCACATTCGATTGATCGGTACCGCACATTCGATTGATAGGTACCGAACATGCGATTGATCTGTACCGTACATTCCATTGATAGGTACCGAACATTCGATTGATCGGTATCGCACATTCGATTGTTCGGTACCGCACATTCGATTGTTCGGTAACGCACATTCGATTGAATGGTACCGCACATTCGATTGATAGGTACCGAACATTCGATTGATCTGTACCGTACATTCGATTGATAGGTACCGCACAATCGATTGATCGGTACCGCACATTCGATTGATCGGTACCGCACATTCGATTGATCGATACCGCACATTCGATTGATCGATACCGCACACTCGATACATCGGTTACGCACATTCGAATCATAGGTGCCGCACATTCGATTGATCGGTACCGAACATTCGATTTATAGGTGCTGCACATTCGATTGATCGGTACAGCACATTCGATTGATCGATACCGTACATTCGATTGATCGGTACCGCACATTCGATTAATCGGTACCGAACATTCGATTGATCGGTACCGCACATTCGATTGATCGGTACCGAACATTCGAATCATCTGTACCGCACATTCGATTGATCGATACCGTACATTCGATTGATCGGTACCGAACATTCGATTGATCGGTACCGCACATTCGATTTATCGGTTACGCACATTCAATTCATCGGTACCGCACATTCAATTCATCGATACCGCACATTCGATTTATCGGTAACGCACATTCAATTCATCGAAATCGCACATTCGATTAATCGGTACCGCACATTCGATTGATCGGTACCGCACATTCGATTGTTCGGTAACGCACATTCGATTGAATGGTACCGCACATTCGATTGATAGGTACCGCACATTCGATTGATGGGTACCGCACATTCGATTTATCGGTACCGCACATTCATTTTATCGGTTCCGCACGTTCGATTGTTTGATACCGCACATTCGATTGATCGTTTCCGCAAATTCGATTGATTGGTACCGCACATTCGATTGATCGGTACCGCACATTCGATTGAAAGGTACCGCACATTCGATTGATCGGTACAACACATTCATTTTATCGGTACCGCACATTCGATTGTTCGATACTGAACATTCGATTGATCGGTACCGCACATTCGATTGATCGGTTGCGGATATTCGATTGATCGGTACCGTAAATTCGACTAATCGGTACCGCACATTCGATTTATAGGTACCGCACATTCATTTTATCGGTACCGCACATTCCATTGATCGGTACCGCCCATTCGATTGATCGGTACCGCACTTTCGATTGATTGATACCGAACATTTGATTAATCGGTACCGCACATTCACTTTATCGTTACCGCACATTCGATTGACCGGTACGGCACATTCGATTGATCGGTACCGCACATTAGATTGATTGATACCGAATATTCGATTGATCATTACCGCACATTCGATTGTTCGGTACCGCACATTCGATTTATCGGTACCTAACAATTGATTGATCGGTACTGCACATTCGATTGTTCGATACCGCACATTTGATTGATCGGTACCGCACATTCGATTGATCGGTACCGCACATTCGATTTATCGGTACAGCACCTTATATTTATCGGTATGGCACATTCGATTAATCGGTACCGCACATTTGATTGATCGGTACCGAACATTCGATTGATCGGTACCGCACATTCGATTGATCGGTACCGTACATTCGATTGATCAGTCCGGAATATTTGATTTATCGGTTCCGCATATTCAATTGATCGGAACCGTAGATTCGATTGTTCGGTTCCGCACATTTGATTGATAGGTACAGAACATTCGATTGATCGGTACCGCACATTCGATTGATCGGTTCCGGACATTCGATTCATCGGTACCGCACAATCGATTGATCCGTATCACACATTCGATTGATCGGGACCGCATATTCGATTAATCGGTACCGAGCATTCGATTGATCGGTACCGAACTTTCGATTGATCGGTACCGCAAATTCGATTGATCGGTACCGAACAATCGATTGATAGGTACCGCACATTTGATTGCTCGGTTCCGCACATTCGATTTATCTGTACCGCAAATTGGATTGATCGATACCGCACATTCGATTTTTCGGTACCGCACATTCTATTTATCGTTACCGCACATTCGATTGATCGGTACCGCACATTCGATTGGTCGGTACCGCACATTCGATTGATCGGTACCGAACATTCGATGGATCGGTACCGCACATTCGATTGATCGGTTCCTCACATTCGATGGATCGATACCGCACATTCGATTGATCGGTACCGCACATTCAACTGATCGGTACCGCACATTCGATTTATCGGTACAGCACCTTATATTTATCGGTATCGCACATTCGATTAATCGGTACCGCACATTTGATTGATCGGTACCGCCCATTCGATTGATCGGTACCGTACATTCGATTGATCAGTCCGGAATATTCGATTTATCGGTTCCGCATATTCGATTGATCGGAACCGCACATTCGATTGTTCGGTTCCGGACATTCGATTCATCGGTACCGCACAATCGATTGATCCGTACCGCACATTCGAATGATCGGTACCGCACATTCGATTTTTCGGTACCGCACATTCTATTCATCGGTACCGCACATTCATTTTATCGGTTCCGTACATGCAATTATTCGATACCGCACATTCGATTGATCGTTTCCGCAAATTCGATTGATCGGTACCGCACATTCGATTGATCGGTACCGCACATTCGATTGAAAGGTACCGCACATTCGATTGATCGGTACAACACATTCATTTTATCGGTACCGCACATTCGATTGTACGATACTGAACATTCGATTGATCGGTACCGCACATTCGATTGATCGGTTGCGGACATTCGATTGATCGGTACCGTAAATTCGACTAATCGGTACCGCACATTCGATTAATAGGTACCGCACATTCATTTAATCGGTACCGCACATTCGATTGATCGGTACCGTAAATTCGACTGATCGGTACCGCACATTCATTTTATGGGTACCGCACATTCGACTGATCGGTACCGCCAATTCGATTGATCGGTACCGCACTTTCGATTGATTGATACCGAACATTCGATTGACCGGTACGTCGCATTCGATTGATCGGTACCGCACATTCGATTGATCGGTACCGAACAATCGATTGATAGGTACCGCACATTCGATTGATCGGTACCGCACATTCGATTGCTCGGTACCGCACATTCGATTTATCTGTACCGCAAATTGGATTGATCGGTACCGCACATTTGATTTTTCGTTACCGCACATTCTATTTATCGGAACAGCACATTTGATTGTTTGTTACCGCACATTCGATTGATCGTTTCCGCAAATTCGATTGATCGGTACCGCACATTCGATTGATCGGTACCGCACATTCGATTGAAAGGTACCGCACATTCGATTGATCGGTACAGCACATTCATTTTATCGGTACCGCACATTCGATTGTTCGATACTGAACATTCGATTGATCGGTACCGCACATTCGATTGATCGGTTGCGGACATTCGATTGATCGGTACCGTAAATTCGACTAATCGGTACCGCACATTCGATTTATATGTACCGCACATTCATTTTATCGGTACCGCACATTCGATTGATCGGTTCCGGACATTCGATTCATCGTTACCGCACAATCGATTGATCCGTATCACACATTCGATTGATCGGGAGCGCATATTCGATTAATCGGTACCGAGCATTCGATTGATCGGTTCCGAACTTTCGATTGATCGGTACCGCACATTCGATTGCTCGGTACCGCACATTCGATTTATCTGTACCGCACATTCTATTTATCGTTACCGCACATTCGATTGATCGGTACCGCACATTCGATTGGTCGGTAAGGAACATTCGATTGATCGGTACCGCACATTCATTTTTTTCGGTACCGGACATTCTATTGTTCGGTACCGCACATTCGATTGTTCGGTATCGCACATTCGATTGATCGGTACCGCACATTCCATTTATCGGTACCGCACATTACATTTATCGGTATCGCACATTCGATTAATCGGTACCGCTCATTGGATTAATCGGTACCGCACATTCATTTCATCGGTATAGCACATTCGATTGTTCAGTACCGCACATTCGATTGTTCGGTACTGAACTTTCGATTGATCGGTTGCGAACATTCGATTTATCGGTACCTCACATTCGATTGATCAGTACTGCACATTCGATTGATCAGACCGAACATTCGATTGATCGGTACCGAACATTCGATTGATCCGTACCACACATTCGATTTATCGGTACCGGACATTCATTTTATCGGTACCACACTTTCGATTGATTGTTACCGCACATTCGATTGATCGGTATCGCACATTCGATTGATCGGTACCGCACATTCGATTGATCGGTTATGCACATTCGATTGATAGGTACCGCACATTCGATTAATTGGTACCGCACATTGGATTGATCGGTACCGCACATTCGATTTATCGGTACCGCACATTCGATTGATCGGTTCCGCACATTCGATTGATCAGTACTGCACATTCGATTGAAAGGTTGCGAACATTCGATTTATCGGTACCGCACATTCGATTGGTCGGTACCGCACATTCGATAGATCGGTACCGCACATTCGATTGATCGGTACCGAACATTCGATTGATCGGTACCGAACATTCGATTGATCGGTACCGCACATTCGATTCATCGGTACCGAACATTCTATTAATCGGTACCGCACATTCGATCGATCGATACGGCACTTTCGATTGTTCGGTAACGCACATTCGATTGATCGGTACCGTACATTCGATTGATAGGTACCGAACATGCGATTGATCTGTACCGTACATTCCATTGATAGGTACCGCACAATCGATTCATCGGTACCGTACATTCCATTGATAGGTACCGAACATTCGATTGATCGGTATCGCACATTCGGTTGATCGGTACCGCACATTCGATTGTTCGGTAACGCACATTCGATTGAATGGTACCGCACATTCGATTGATAGGTACCGAACATTCGATTTATCGGTTACGCACATTCAATTCATCGGTACCGCACATTCAATTCATCGATACCGCACATTCGATTTATCGGTAACGCACATTACATTCATCGAAATCGCACATTCGATTAATCGGTACCGCACATTCGATTGATCGATACCGCACATTCGATTGATCGATACCGCACACTCGATACATCGGTTACACACATTCGATTCATAGCTGCCGCACATTCGATTGATCGGTACCGCACATTCGATTATTCGGTACCGAACATTCGATTGATCGGTACCGCACATTCGATTTATCGGTACCGCACATTCAATTCATCGAAATCGCACATTCGATTAATCGGTACCGCACATTCGATTGATCGGTACCGCACATTCGATTGTTCGGTACCGCACATTCAATTCATCGATACCGCACATTCGATTTATCGGTAACGCACATTCAATTCATCGAAATCGCACATTCGATTGATCGGTACCGCACATTAGATTGATAGGTTCCGAACATTCGATTGATCGGTAACGTGCATTAGATTGATTGATACCGAACATTCGATTGATCGGTACCGCACATTCGATTGATCGATACCGCACATTCGATTGATCGATACCGCACACTCGATACATCGGTTACACACATTCGATTCATAGCTGCCGCACATTCGATTGATCGGTACCGCACATTCGATTATTCGGTACCGAACATTCGATTGATCGGTACTGCACATTCGAATGTTCGGTACCGCATTTTCGATTGATCGGTACCGAACTTTCGATTGATCGGTTGCGAACATTCGATTGATCGATAAAGCACATTCGATTGATCGGTTCCGCAAATTCGATTGATCGGTTCCGAACATTCCATTGATCGGTAACTCACATTCGATTGATCGGTACCGAACATTCGAATCATCTGTACCGCACATTCGATTCATCGGTACCGAACATTCTATTAATCGGTAACGCACATTCGATCGATCGATACGGCACTTTCGATTGTTCGGTAACGCACATTCGATTGATCGGTACCGTACATTCGATTGATAGGTACCGAACATGCGATTGATCTGTACCGTACATTCCATTGATAGGTACCGCACAATCGATTCATCGGTACCGCACATTCGATTGATCGGTACCGCACATTCGATTGATCGATACCGCACATTCGATTGATCGATACCGCACACTCGATACATCGGTTACACACATTCGAATCATAGGTGCCGCACATTCGATTGATCGGTACCGCACATTCGATTGATCGGTACCGAACATTCGATTGATCGGTACTGCACATTCGAATGTTCGGTACCGCATTTCGATTGATCGGTACTGAACTTTCGATTGATCGGTTGCGAACATTCTATTAATCGGTAACACACATTCGATCGATCGATACGGCACATTCGATTGTTCGGTAACGCACATTCGATTGATCGGTACCGCACATTCGATTGATAGGTACCGAACATGCGATTGATCTGTACCGTACATTCCATTGATAGGTACCGAACATTCGATTGATCGGTATCGCACATTCGGTTGATCGGTACCGCACATTCGATTGTTCGGTAACGCACATTCGATTGAATGGTACCGCACATTCGATTGATAGGTACCGAACATTCGATTGATCGGTACCGTACATTCCATTGATAGGTACCGCACAATCGATTCATCGGTACCGCACATTCGATTGATCGGTACCGCACATTCGATTGATCGATACCGCACATTCGATTGATCGATACCGCACACTCGATACATCGGTTACGCACATTCGAATCATAGGTGCCGCACTTTCGATTGATCGGTACCGAACATTCGATTCATAGGTGCTGCACATTCGATTGATCGGTACAGCACATTCGATTGATCGATACCGTACATTCGAATGATCGGTACCGCACATTCGATTAATCGGTACCGAACATTCGATTGATCGGTACCGCACATTCGATTGATCGGTACCGAACATTCGAATCATCTGTACCGCACATTCGATTGATCGATACCGTACATTCGATTGATCGGTACCGAACATTCGATTGATCGGTACCGCACATTCGATTTATCGGTTACGCACATTCAATTCATCGTTACCGCACATTCAATTCATCGATACCGCACATTCGATTTATCGGTAACGCACATTCAATTCATCGAAATAGCACATTCGATTAATCGGTACCGCACATTCGATTGATCGGTACCGCACATTCGATTGTTCGGTAACGCACATTCGATTGAATGGTACCGCACATTCGATTGATAGGTACCGAACATTCGATTGATCTGTACCGTACATTCCATTGATAGGTACCGCACAATCGATTCATCGGTACCGCACATTCGATTGATCGGTACCGCACATTCGATTGATCGATACCGCACATTCGATTGATCGATACCGCACACTCGATACATCGGTTACGCACATTCGAATCATAGGTGCCGCACATTCGATTGATCGGTACCGAACATTCGATTCATAGGTGCTGCACATTCGATTGATCGGTACCGCACATTCGATTGATCGATACCGTACATTCGATTGATCGGTACCGCACATTCGATTAATCGGTACCGAACATTCGATTGATCGGTACCGCACATTCGATTGATCGGTACCGAACATTCGAATCATCTGTACCTTACATTCGATTGATCGATACCTTACATTCGATTGATCGGTACCGAACATTCGATACATCGGTACCGCACATTCGATTGATCGGTACCGCACATTCGATTGATAGGTTCCGAACATTCGATTGATCGGTAACGTGCATTAGATTGATTGATACCGAACATTCGATTGATCGGCACCGCACCTTCGATTGATCGATACCGCACATTCGATTGATCGATACCGCACACTCGATACATCGGTTACGCACATTCGATTCATAGCTGCCGCACATTCGATTGATCGGTACCGCACATTCGATTATTCGGTACCGAACATTCGATTAATCGGTACCGAACATTCGATTGATCGGTACCGCACATTCGATTGATCGGTACCGAACATTCGAATCATCTGTACCGCACATTCGATTGATCAATACCGTACATTCGATTAATCGGGACCGAACATTCGATTAATCGGTATCGAACATTCGATTGATCGGTACCGAACATTCGAATCATCTGTACCGCACATTCGATTGATCGATACCGTACATTCGATTGATCGGTACCGAACATTCGATTCATCGGTACCGAACATTCGATTGATCGGTACCGCACATTCGATTTATCGGTTACGCACATTCCATTCATCGAAATCGCACATTCGATTAATCGGTACCCCACATTCGATTGATCGGTACCGCACATTCGATTGATAGGTTCCGAACATTCGATTGATCGGTAACGTGCATTAGATTGATTGATACCGAACATTCGATTGATCGGTACCGAACATTCGATTGATCGATACCGCACATTCGATTGATCGATACCGCACACTCGATACATCGGTTACGCACATTCGATTCATAGCTGCCGCACATTCGATTGATCGGTATTGCACATTCGATTATTCGGTACCGAACATTCGATTGATCGGTACCGCACATTCGATTTATCTGTAACGCACATTCAATTCATCGAAATCGCACATTCGATTAATCGGTACCGCACATTCGATTGATCGGTACCGCACATTCGATTGATCGGTACCGCACATTCAATTCATCGAAACCGCACATTCGATTTATCGGTTGCACATTCAATTCATCGAAATCGCACATTCGATTAATCGGTACCGCACACTCGATACATCGGTTACGCACATTCGATTCATAGCTGCCGCACATTCGATTGATCGGTACCGCACATTCGATTATTCGGTACCGAACATTCGATTGATCGGTACTGCACATTCGAATGTTCGGTACCGCATTTTCGATTGATCGGTACCGAACTTTCGATTGATCGGTTGCGAACATTCGATTGATCGATAAAGCACATTCGATTGATCGGTTCCGCAAATTCGATTGATCGGTTCCGAACATTCCATTGATCGGTAACTCACATTCGATTGATCGGTACCGAACATTCGAATCATCTGTACCGCACATTCGATTCATCGGTACCGAACATTCTATTAATCGGTAACGCACATTCGATCGATCGATACGGCACATTCGATTGTTCGGTAACGCACATTCGATTGATCGGTACCGTACATTCGATTGATAGGTACCGAACATGCGATTGATCTGTACCGTACATTCCATTGATAGGTACCGCACAATCGAATCATCGGTACCGCACATTCGATTCATCGGTACCGCACATTCGATTGATCGATACCGCACATTCGATTGATCGATACCGCACACTCGATACATCGGTTACGCACATTCGAATCATAGGTGCCGCACATTCGATTGATCGGTACCGAACATTCGATTCATAGGTGCTGCACATTCGATTGATCGGTACAGCACATTCGATTGATCGATACCGTACATTCGATTGATCGGTACCGCACATTCGAATAATCGGTACCGAACATTCGATTGATCGGTACCGCACATTCGATTGATCGGTACCGAACATTCGAATCATCTGTATCGCACATTCGATTGATCGATACCGTACATTCGATTGATCGGTACCGAACATTCGATTGATCGGTACCGCACATTCGATTTATCGGTTACGCACATTCAATTCATCGGTACCGCACATTCAATTCATCGATACCGCACATTCGATTTATCGGTAACGCACATTCAATTCATCGAAATAGCACATTCGATTAATCGGTACCGCACATTCGATTGATCGGTACCGCACATTCGATTGTTCGGTAACGCACATTCGATTGAATGGTACCGCACATTCGATTGATAGGTACCGAACATTCGATTGATCTGTACCGTACATTCCATTGATAGGTACCGCACAATCGATTCATCGGTACCGCACATTCGATTGATCGGTACCGCACATTCGATTGATAGGTTCCGAACATTCGATTGATCGGTAACGTGCATTAGATTGATTGATACCGAACATTCGATTGATCGGTACCGAACATTCGATTGATCGATACCGCACATTCGATTGATCGATACCGCACACTCGATACATCGGTTACGCACATTCGATTCATAGCTGCCGCACATTCGATTGATCGGTATTGCACATTCGATTATTCGGTACCGAACATTCGATTGATCGGTACCGCACATTCGATTTATCTGTAACGCACATTCAATTCATCGAAATCGCACATTCGATTAATCGGTACCGCACATTCGATTGATCGGTACCGCACATTCGATTGATCGGTACCGCACATTCAATTCATCGAAACCGCACATTCGATTTATCGGTTGCACATTCAATTCATCGAAATCGCACATTCGATTAATCGGTACCGCACACTCGATACATCGGTTACGCACATTCGATTCATAGCTGCCGCACATTCGATTGATCGGTACCGCACATTCGATTATTCGGTACCGAACATTCGATTGATCGGTACTGCACATTCGAATGTTCGGTACCGCATTTTCGATTGATCGGTACCGAACTTTCGATTGATCGGTTGCGAACATTCGATTGATCGATAAAGCACATTCGATTGATCGGTTCCGCAAATTCGATTGATCGGTTCCGAACATTCCATTGATCGGTAACTCACATTCGATTGATCGGTACCGAACATTCGAATCATCTGTACCGCACATTCGATTCATCGGTACCGAACATTCTATTAATCGGTAACGCACATTCGATCGATCGATACGGCACATTCGATTGTTCGGTAACGCACATTCGATTGATCGGTACCGTACATTCGATTGATAGGTACCGAACATGCGATTGATCTGTACCGTACATTCCATTGATAGGTACCGCACAATCGAATCATCGGTACCGCACATTCGATTCATCGGTACCGCACATTCGATTGATCGATACCGCACATTCGATTGATCGATACCGCACACTCGATACATCGGTTACGCACATTCGAATCATAGGTGCCGCACATTCGATTGATCGGTACCGAACATTCGATTCATAGGTGCTGCACATTCGATTGATCGGTACAGCACATTCGATTGATCGATACCGTACATTCGATTGATCGGTACCGCACATTCGAATAATCGGTACCGAACATTCGATTGATCGGTACCGCACATTCGATTGATCGGTACCGAACATTCGAATCATCTGTATCGCACATTCGATTGATCGATACCGTACATTCGATTGATCGGTACCGAACATTCGATTGATCGGTACCGCACATTCGATTTATCGGTTACGCACATTCAATTCATCGGTACCGCACATTCAATTCATCGATACCGCACATTCGATTTATCGGTAACGCACATTCAATTCATCGAAATAGCACATTCGATTAATCGGTACCGCACATTCGATTGATCGGTACCGCACATTCGATTGTTCGGTAACGCACATTCGATTGAATGGTACCGCACATTCGATTGATAGGTACCGAACATTCGATTGATCTGTACCGTACATTCCATTGATAGGTACCGCACAATCGATTCATCGGTACCGCACATTCGATTGATCGGTACCGCACATTCGATTGATCGATACCGCACATTCGATTGATCGATACCGCACACTCGATACATCGGTTACGCACATTCGAATCATAGGTGCCGCACATTCGATTGATCGGTACCGAACATTCGATTCATAGGTGCTGCACATTCGATTGATCGGTACCGCACATTCGATTGATCGATACCGTACATTCGATTGATCGGTATCGCACATTCGATTAATCGGTACCGAACATTCGATTGATCGGTACCGCACATTCGATTGATCGGTACCGAACATTCGAATCATCTGTACCTTACATTTGATTGATCGATACCTTACATTCGATTGATCGGTACCGAACATTCGATTAATCGGTACCGAACATTCGATTGATCGGTACCGCCCATTCGATTTATCGGTAACGCACATTCAATTCTTCGGTACCGCACATTCAATTCATCGATACCGCACATTCGATTTATCGGTACCGCACATTCGATTGATCGGTACCGCACATTCGATTGATAGGTTCCGAACATTCGATTGATCGGTAACCTGCATTAGATTGATTGATACCGAACATTCGATTGATCGATACCGCACACTCGATACATCAGTTACGCACATTCGATTCATAGCTGCCGCACATTCGATGGATCGGTACCGCACATTCGATTATTCGGTACCGAACATTCGATTAATCGGTACCGAACATTCGATTGATCGGTACCGCACATTCGATTGATCGTTACCGAACATTCGAATCATCTGTACCGAACATTCGATTGATCGGTACCGCACATTCGATTGATCGGTACCGAACATTCGAATCATCTGTACCGCACATTCGATTGATCGATACCGAACATTCGATTGAATGGTACCGCACATTCGATTGATAGGTACCGAACATTCGATTGATCTGTACCGTACATTCCATTGATAGGTACCGCACATTCGATTCTTAGCTGCCGCACATTCGATTGATCGGTACCGCACATTCGATTATTCGGTACCGAACATTCGATTGATCGGTACCGCACATTCGATTTATCTGTAACGCACATTCAATTCATCGAAATCGCACATTCGATTAATCGGTACCGCACATTCGATTGATCGGTACCGAACATTCGATTGATCGGTACCGCACATTCAATTCATCGAAACCGCACATTCGATTTATCGGTTGCACATTCAATTCATCGGTACCGCACATTCGATTGATCGATACCGCACATTCGATTGATCGATACCGCACACTCGATACATCGGTTACGCACATTCGAATTATAGGTGCCGCACATTCGATTGATCGGTACCGCACATTCGATTGATCGATACCGCACATTCGTTTGATCGATACCGCACACTCGATACATCGGTTACGCACATTCGAATCATAGGTGCCGCACATTCGATTGATCGGTACCGAACATTCGATTCATAGGTGCTGCACATTCGATTGATCGGTACAGCACATTCGATTGATCGATACCGTACATTCGATTGATCGGTACCGCACATTCGAATAATCGGTACCGAACATTCGATTGATCGGTACCGCACATTCGATTGATCGGTACCGAACATTCGAATCATCTGTATCGCACATTCGATTGATCGATACCGTACATTCGATTGATCGGTACCGAACATTCGATTGATCGGTACCGCACATTCGATTTATCGGTTACGCACATTCAATTCATCGGTACCGCACATTCGATTAATCGGTACCGCACATTCGATTGATCGGTACCGCACATTCGATTGATCTGTACCGAACATTCGATTGAATGGTACCGCACATTCGATTGATAGGTACCGAACATTCGATTGATCTGTACCGTACATTCCATTGATAGGTACCGCACAATCGATTCATCGGTACCGCACATTCGATTGATCGGTACCGCACATTCGATTGATCGATACCGCACATTCGATTGATCGATACCGCACACTCGATACATCGGTTACGAACATTCGAATCATAGGTGCCGCACATTAGATTGATCGGTACCGAACATTCGATTCATAGGTGCTGCACATTCGATTGATCGGTACCGCACATTCGATTGATAGGTACCGAACATTCGATTGATCGGTACCGTACATTCCATTGATAGGTACCGCACAATCGATTGATCGGTACCGCACATTCGATTGATCGGTACCGCACATTCGATTGATCGATACCGCACATTCGATTGATCGATACCGCACACTCGATACATCGGTTACGCACATTCGAATCATAGGTGCCGCACATTCGATTGATCGGTACCGAACATTTGATTCATAGGTGCTGCACATTCGATTGATCGGTACCGCACATTCGATTAATCGGTACCGAACATTCGATTGATCGGTACCGCACATTCGATTGATCGGTACCGCACATTCGATTGTTCGGTAACGCACATTCGATTGAATGGTTCCGCACATTCGATTGATAGGTACCGAACATTCGATTGATCTGTACCGTACATTCCATTGATAGGTACCGCACAATCGATTCATCGGTACCGCACATTCGATTGATCGGTACCGTACATTCGATTAATCGATACCGCACATTCGATTGATCGATACCGCACATTCGATTGATCGATACCGCACATTCGATTGATCGATACCGCACACTCGATACATCGGTTACACACATTCGAATCATAGGTGCCGCACATTCGATTGATCGGTACCGCACATTCGATTGATCGGTACCGAACATTCGATTGATCGGTACTGCACATTCGAATGTTCGGTACCGCATTTCGATTGATCGGTACTGAACTTTCGATTGATCGGTTGCGAACATTCTATTAATCGGTAACACACATTCGATCGATCGATACGGCACATTCGATTGTTCGGTAACGCACATTCGATTGATCGGTACCGCACATTCGATTGATAGGTACCGAACATGCGACTGATCTGTACCGTACATTCCATTGATAGGTACCGAACATTCGATTGATCGGTATCGCACATTCGGTTGATCGGTACCGCACATTCGATTGTTCGGTAACGCACATTCGATTGAATGGTACCGCACATTCGATTGATAGGTACCGAACATTCGATTGATCGGTACCGTACATTCCATTGATAGGTACCGCACAATCGATTCATCGGTACCGCACATTCGATTGATCGGTACCGCACATTCGATTGATCGATACCGCACATTCGATTGATCGATACCGCACACTCGATACATCGGTTACGCACATTCGAATCATAGGTGCCGCACTTTCGATTGATCGGTACCGAACATTCGATTCATAGGTGCTGCACATTCGATTGATCGGTACAGCACATTCGATTGATCGATACAGTACATTCGAATGATCGGTACCGCACATTCGATTAATCGGTACCGAACATTCGATTGATCGGTACCGCACATTCGATTGATCGGTACCGAACATTCGAATCATCTGTACCGCACATTCGATTGATCGATACCGTACATTCGATTGATCGGTACCGAACATTCGATTGATCGGTACCGCACATTCGATTTATCGGTTACGCACATTCAATTCATCGTTACCGCACATTCAATTCATCGATACCGCACATTCGATTTATCGGTAACGCACATTCAATTCATCGAAATAGCACATTCGATTAATCGGTACCGCACATTCGATTGATCGGTACCGCACATTCGATTGTTCGGTAACGCACATTCGATTGAATGGTACCGCACATTCGATTGATAGGTACCGAACATTCGATTGATCTGTACCGTACATTCCATTGATAGGTACCGCACAATCGATTCATCGGTACCGCACATTCGATTGATCGGTACCGCACATTCGATTGATAGGTTCCGAACATTCGATTGATCGGTAACGTGCATTAGATTGATTGATACCGAACATTCGATTGATCGGTACCGAACATTCGATTGATCGATACCGCACATTCGATTGATCGATACCGCACACTCGATACATCGGTTACGCACATTCGATTCATAGCTGCCGCACATTCGATTGATCGGTATTGCACATTCGATTATTCGGTACCGAACATTCGATTGATCGGTACCGCACATTCGATTTATCTGTAACGCACATTCAATTCATCGAAATCGCACATTCGATTAATCGGTACCGCACATTCGATTGATCGGTACCGCACATTCGATTGATCGGTACCGCACATTCAATTCATCGAAACCGCACATTCGATTTATCGGTTGCACATTCAATTCATCGAAATCGCACATTCGATTAATCGGTACCGCACACTCGATACATCGGTTACGCACATTCGATTCATAGCTGCCGCACATTCGATTGATCGGTACCGCACATTCGATTATTCGGTACCGAACATTCGATTGATCGGTACTGCACATTCGAATGTTCGGTACCGCATTTTCGATTGATCGGTACCGAACTTTCGATTGATCGGTTGCGAACATTCGATTGATCGATAAAGCACATTCGATTGATCGGTTCCGCAAATTCGATTGATCGGTTCCGAACATTCCATTGATCGGTAACTCACATTCGATTGATCGGTACCGAACATTCGAATCATCTGTACCGCACATTCGATTCATCGGTACCGAACATTCTATTAATCGGTAACGCACATTCGATCGATCGATACGGCACATTCGATTGTTCGGTAACGCACATTCGATTGATCGGTACCGTACATTCGATTGATAGGTACCGAACATGCGATTGATCTGTACCGTACATTCCATTGATAGGTACCGCACAATCGAATCATCGGTACCGCACATTCGATTCATCGGTACCGCACATTCGATTGATCGATACCGCACATTCGATTGATCGATACCGCACACTCGATACATCGGTTACGCACATTCGAATCATAGGTGCCGCACATTCGATTGATCGGTACCGAACATTCGATTCATAGGTGCTGCACATTCGATTGATCGGTACAGCACATTCGATTGATCGATACCGTACATTCGATTGATCGGTACCGCACATTCGAATAATCGGTACCGAACATTCGATTGATCGGTACCGCACATTCGATTGATCGGTACCGAACATTCGAATCATCTGTATCGCACATTCGATTGATCGATACCGTACATTCGATTGATCGGTACCGAACATTCGATTGATCGGTACCGCACATTCGATTTATCGGTTACGCACATTCAATTCATCGGTACCGCACATTCAATTCATCGATACCGCACATTCGATTTATCGGTAACGCACATTCAATTCATCGAAATAGCACATTCGATTAATCGGTACCGCACATTCGATTGATCGGTACCGCACATTCGATTGTTCGGTAACGCACATTCGATTGAATGGTACCGCACATTCGATTGATAGGTACCGAACATTCGATTGATCTGTACCGTACATTCCATTGATAGGTACCGCACAATCGATTCATCGGTACCGCACATTCGATTGATCGGTACCGCACATTCGATTGATCGATACCGCACATTCGATTGATCGATACCGCACACTCGATACATCGGTTACGCACATTCGAATCATAGGTGCCGCACATTCGATTGATCGGTACCGAACATTCGATTCATAGGTGCTGCACATTCGATTGATCGGTACCGCACATTCGATTGATCGATACCGTACATTCGATTGATCGGTATCGCACATTCGATTAATCGGTACCGAACATTCGATTGATCGGTACCGCACATTCGATTGATCGGTACCGAACATTCGAATCATCTGTACCTTACATTTGATTGATCGATACCTTACATTCGATTGATCGGTACCGAACATTCGATTAATCGGTACCGAACATTCGATTGATCGGTACCGCCCATTCGATTTATCGGTAACGCACATTCAATTCTTCGGTACCGCACATTCAATTCATCGATACCGCACATTCGATTTATCGGTACCGCACATTCGATTGATCGGTACCGCACATTCGATTGATAGGTTCCGAACATTCGATTGATCGGTAACCTGCATTAGATTGATTGATACCGAACATTCGATTGATCGATACCGCACACTCGATACATCAGTTACGCACATTCGATTCATAGCTGCCGCACATTCGATGGATCGGTACCGCACATTCGATTATTCGGTACCGAACATTCGATTAATCGGTACCGAACATTCGATTGATCGGTACCGCACATTCGATTGATCGTTACCGAACATTCGAATCATCTGTACCGAACATTCGATTGATCGGTACCGCACATTCGATTGATCGGTACCGAACATTCGAATCATCTGTACCGCACATTCGATTGATCGATACCGAACATTCGATTGAATGGTACCGCACATTCGATTGATAGGTACCGAACATTCGATTGATCTGTACCGTACATTCCATTGATAGGTACCGCACATTCGATTCTTAGCTGCCGCACATTCGATTGATCGGTACCGCACATTCGATTATTCGGTACCGAACATTCGATTGATCGGTACCGCACATTCGATTTATCTGTAACGCACATTCAATTCATCGAAATCGCACATTCGATTAATCGGTACCGCACATTCGATTGATCGGTACCGAACATTCGATTGATCGGTACCGCACATTCAATTCATCGAAACCGCACATTCGATTTATCGGTTGCACATTCAATTCATCGGTACCGCACATTCGATTGATCGATACCGCACATTCGATTGATCGATACCGCACACTCGATACATCGGTTACGCACATTCGAATTATAGGTGCCGCACATTCGATTGATCGGTACCGCACATTCGATTGATCGATACCGCACATTCGTTTGATCGATACCGCACACTCGATACATCGGTTACGCACATTCGAATCATAGGTGCCGCACATTCGATTGATCGGTACCGAACATTCGATTCATAGGTGCTGCACATTCGATTGATCGGTACAGCACATTCGATTGATCGATACCGTACATTCGATTGATCGGTACCGCACATTCGAATAATCGGTACCGAACATTCGATTGATCGGTACCGCACATTCGATTGATCGGTACCGAACATTCGAATCATCTGTATCGCACATTCGATTGATCGATACCGTACATTCGATTGATCGGTACCGAACATTCGATTGATCGGTACCGCACATTCGATTTATCGGTTACGCACATTCAATTCATCGGTACCGCACATTCGATTAATCGGTACCGCACATTCGATTGATCGGTACCGCACATTCGATTGATCTGTACCGAACATTCGATTGAATGGTACCGCACATTCGATTGATAGGTACCGAACATTCGATTGATCTGTACCGTACATTCCATTGATAGGTACCGCACAATCGATTAATCGGTACCGCACATTCGATTGATCGGTACCGCACATTCGATTGATCGATACCGCACATTCGATTGATCGATACCGCACACTCGATACATCGGTTACGAACATTCGAATCATAGGTGCCGCACATTAGATTGATCGGTACCGAACATTCGATTCATAGGTGCTGCACATTCGATTGATCGGTACCGCACATTCGATTGATAGGTACCGAACATTCGATTGATCGGTACCGTACATTCCATTGATAGGTACCGCACAATCGATTGATCGGTACCGCACATTCGATTGATCGGTACCGCACATTCGATTGATCGATACCGCACATTCGATTGATCGATACCGCACACTCGATACATCGGTTACGCACATTCGAATCATAGGTGCCGCACATTCGATTGATCGGTACCGAACATTTGATTCATAGGTGCTGCACATTCGATTGATCGGTACCGCACATTCGATTAATCGGTACCGAACATTCGATTGATCGGTACCGCACATTCGATTGATCGGTACCGCACATTCGATTGTTCGGTAACGCACATTCGATTGAATGGTTCCGCACATTCGATTGATAGGTACCGAACATTCGATTGATCTGTACCGTACATTCCATTGATAGGTACCGCACAATCGATTCATCGGTACCGCACATTCGATTGATCGGTACCGTACATTCGATTAATCGATACCGCACATTCGATTGATCGATACCGCACATTCGATTGATCGATACCGCACATTCGATTGATCGATACCGCACACTCGATACATCGGTTACACACATTCGAATCATAGGTGCCGCACATTCGATTGATCGGTACCGCACATTCGATTGATCGGTACCGAACATTCGATTGATCGGTACTGCACATTCGAATGTTCGGTACCGCATTTCGATTGATCGGTACTGAACTTTCGATTGATCGGTTGCGAACATTCTATTAATCGGTAACACACATTCGATCGATCGATACGGCACATTCGATTGTTCGGTAACGCACATTCGATTGATCGGTACCGCACATTCGATTGATAGGTACCGAACATGCGACTGATCTGTACCGTACATTCCATTGATAGGTACCGAACATTCGATTGATCGGTATCGCACATTCGGTTGATCGGTACCGCACATTCGATTGTTCGGTAACGCACATTCGATTGAATGGTACCGCACATTCGATTGATAGGTACCGAACATTCGATTGATCGGTACCGTACATTCCATTGATAGGTACCGCACAATCGATTCATCGGTACCGCACATTCGATTGATCGGTACCGCACATTCGATTGATCGATACCGCACATTCGATTGATCGATACCGCACACTCGATACATCGGTTACGCACATTCGAATCATAGGTGCCGCACTTTCGATTGATCGGTACCGAACATTCGATTCATAGGTGCTGCACATTCGATTGATCGGTACAGCACATTCGATTGATCGATACAGTACATTCGAATGATCGGTACCGCACATTCGATTAATCGGTACCGAACATTCGATTGATCGGTACCGCACATTCGATTGATCGGTACCGAACATTCGAATCATCTGTACCGCACATTCGATTGATCGATACCGTACATTCGATTGATCGGTACCGAACATTCGATTGATCGGTACCGCACATTCGATTTATCGGTTACGCACATTCAATTCATCGTTACCGCACATTCAATTCATCGATACCGCACATTCGATTTATCGGTAACGCACATTCAATTCATCGAAATAGCACATTCGATTAATCGGTACCGCACATTCGATTGATCGGTACCGCACATTCGATTGTTCGGTAACGCACATTCGATTGAATGGTACCGCACATTCGATTGATAGGTACCGAACATTCGATTGATCTGTACCGTACATTCCATTGATAGGTACCGCACAATCGATTCATCGGTACCGCACATTCGATTGATCGGTACCGCACATTCGATTGATCGATACCGCACATTCGATTGATCGATACCGCACACTCGATACATCGGTTACGCACATTCGAATCATAGGTGCCGCACATTCGATTGATCGGTACCGAACATTCGATTCATAGGTGCTGCACATTCGATTGATCGGTACCGCACATTCGATTGATCGATACCGTACATTCGATTGATCGGTACCGCACATTCGATTAATCGGTACCGAACATTCGATTGATCGGTACCGCACATTCGATTGATCGGTACCGAACATTCGAATCATCTGTACCTTACATTCGATTGATCGATACCTTACATTCGATTGATCGGTACCGAACATTCGATACATCGGTACCGCACATTCGATTGATCGGTACCGCACATTCGATTGATAGGTTCCGAACATTCGATTGATCGGTAACGTGCATTAGATTGATTGATACCGAACATTCGATTGATCGGCACCGCACCTTCGATTGATCGATACCGCACATTCGATTGATCGATACCGCACACTCGATACATCGGTTACGCACATTCGATTCATAGCTGCCGCACATTCGATTGATCGGTACCGCACATTCGATTATTCGGTACCGAACATTCGATTAATCGGTACCGAACATTCGATTGATCGGTACCGCACATTCGATTGATCGGTACCGAACATTCGAATCATCTGTACCGCACATTCGATTGATCGATACCGTACATTCGATTAATCGGGACCGAACATTCGATTAATCGGTACCGAACATTCGATTGATCGGTACCGAACATTCGAATCATCTGTACCGCACATTCGATTGATCGATACCGTACATTCGATTGATCGGTACCGAACATTCGATTCATCGGTACCGAACATTCGATTGATCGGTACCGCACATTCGATTTATCGGTTACGCACATTCCATTCATCGAAATCGCACATTCGATTAATCGGTACCGCACATTCGATTGATCGGTACCGCACATTCGATTGATAGGTTCCGAACATTCGATTGATCGGTAACGTGCATTAGATTGATTGATACCGAACATTCGATTGATCGGTACCGAACATTCGATTGATCGATACCGCACATTCGATTGATCGATACCGCACACTCGATACATCGGTTACGCACATTCGATTCATAGCTGCCGCACATTCGATTGATCGGTATTGCACATTCGATTATTCGGTACCGAACATTCGATTGATCGGTACCGCACATTCGATTTATCTGTAACGCACATTCAATTCATCGAAATCGCACATTCGATTAATCGGTACCGCACATTCGATTGATCGGTACCGCACATTCGATTGATCGGTACCGCACATTCAATTCATCGAAACCGCACATTCGATTTATCGGTTGCACATTCAATTCATCGAAATCGCACATTCGATTAATCGGTACCGCACACTCGATACATCGGTTACGCACATTCGATTCATAGCTGCCGCACATTCGATTGATCGGTACCGCACATTCGATTATTCGGTACCGAACATTCGATTGATCGGTACTGCACATTCGAATGTTCGGTACCGCATTTTCGATTGATCGGTACCGAACTTTCGATTGATCGGTTGCGAACATTCGATTGATCGATAAAGCACATTCGATTGATCGGTTCCGCAAATTCGATTGATCGGTTCCGAACATTCCATTGATCGGTAACTCACATTCGATTGATCGGTACCGAACATTCGAATCATCTGTACCGCACATTCGATTCATCGGTACCGAACATTCTATTAATCGGTAACGCACATTCGATCGATCGATACGGCACATTCGATTGTTCGGTAACGCACATTCGATTGATCGGTACCGTACATTCGATTGATAGGTACCGAACATGCGATTGATCTGTACCGTACATTCCATTGATAGGTACCGCACAATCGAATCATCGGTACCGCACATTCGATTCATCGGTACCGCACATTCGATTGATCGATACCGCACATTCGATTGATCGATACCGCACACTCGATACATCGGTTACGCACATTCGAATCATAGGTGCCGCACATTCGATTGATCGGTACCGCACATTCGATTGATCGATACCGCACATTCGATTGATCGATACCGCACACTCGATACATCGGTTACGCACATTCGAATCATAGGTGCCGCACATTCGATTGATCGGTACCGAACATTCGATTCATAGGTGCTGCACATTCGATTGATCGGTACAGCACATTCGATTGATCGATACCGTACATTCGATTGATCGGTACCGCACATTCGAATAATCGGTACCGAACATTCGATTGATCGGTACCGCACATTCGATTGATCGGTACCGAACATTCGAATCATCTGTATCGCACATTCGATTGATCGATACCGTACATTCGATTGATCGGTACCGAACATTCGATTGATCGGTACCGCACATTCGATTTATCGGTTACGCACATTCAATTCATCGGTACCGCACATTCAATTCATCGATACCGCACATTCGATTTATCGGTAACGCACATTCAATTCATCGAAATAGCACATTCGATTAATCGGTACCGCACATTCGATTGATCGGTACCGCACATTCGATTGTTCGGTAACGCACATTCGATTGAATGGTACCGCACATTCGATTGATAGGTACCGAACATTCGATTGATCTGTACCGTACATTCCATTGATAGGTACCGCACAATCGATTCATCGGTACCGCACATTCGATTGATCGGTACCGCACATTCGATTGATCGATACCGCACATTCGATTGATCGATACCGCACACTCGATACATCGGTTACGCACATTCGAATCATAGGTGCCGCACATTCGATTGATCGGTACCGAACATTCGATTCATAGGTGCTGCACATTCGATTGATCGGTACCGCACATTCGATTGATCGATACCGTACATTCGATTGATCGGTATCGCACATTCGATTAATCGGTACCGAACATTCGATTGATCGGTACCGCACATTCGATTGATCGGTACCGAACATTCGAATCATCTGTACCTTACATTTGATTGATCGATACCTTACATTCGATTGATCGGTACCGAACATTCGATTAATCGGTACCGAACATTCGATTGATCGGTACCGCCCATTCGATTTATCGGTAACGCACATTCAATTCTTCGGTACCGCACATTCAATTCATCGATACCGCACATTCGATTTATCGGTACCGCACATTCGATTGATCGGTACCGCACATTCGATTGATAGGTTCCGAACATTCGATTGATCGGTAACGTGCATTAGATTGATTGATACCGAACATTCGATTGATCGATACCGCACACTCGATACATCAGTTACGCACATTCGATTCATAGCTGCCGCACATTCGATGGATCGGTACCGCACATTCGATTATTCGGTACCGAACATTCGATTAATCGGTACCGAACATTCGATTGATCGGTACCGCACATTCGATTGATCGTTACCGAACATTCGAATCATCTGTACCGAACATTCGATTGATCGGTACCGCACATTCGATTGATCGGTACCGAACATTCGAATCATCTGTACCGCACATTCGATTTATCGATACCGTACATTCGATTGATCGGTACCGAACATTCGATTAATCGGTACCGAACATTCGATTGATCGGTACCGCACATTCGATTGATCGGTACCGCACATTCGATTATTCGGTACCGAACATTCGATTGATCGGTACCGCACATTCGATTTATCTGTAACGCACATTCAATTCATCGAAATCGCACATTCGATTAATCGGTACCGCACATTCGATTGATCGGTACCGCACATTCGATTGATCGGTACCGCACATTCAATTCATCGAAACCGCACATTCGATTTATCGGTTGCACATTCAATTCATCGGTACCGCACATTCGATTGATCGATACCGCACATTCGATTGATCGATACCGCACACTCGATACATCGGTTACGCACATTCGAATTATAGGTGCCGCACATTCGATTGATCGGTACCGCACATTCGATTGATCGATACCGCACATTCGTTTGATCGATACCGCACACTCGATACATCGGTTACGCACATTCGAATCATAGGTGCCGCACATTCGATTGATCGGTACCGAACATTCGATTCATAGGTGCTGCACATTCGATTGATCGGTACAGCACATTCGATTGATCGATACCGTACATTCGATTGATCGGTACCGCACATTCGAATAATCGGTACCGAACATTCGATTGATCGGTACCGCACATTCGATTGATCGGTACCGAACATTCGAATCATCTGTATCGCACATTCGATTGATCGATACCGTACATTCGATTGATCGGTACCGAACATTCGATTGATCGGTACCGCACATTCGATTTATCGGTTACGCACATTCAATTCATCGGTACCGCACATTCGATTAATCGGTACCGCACATTCGATTGATCGGTACCGCACATTCGATTGATCTGTACCGAACATTCGATTGAATGGTACCGCACATTCGATTGATAGGTACCGAACATTCGATTGATCTGTACCGTACATTCCATTGATAGGTACCGCACATTCGATTCATAGCTGCCGCACATTCGATTGATCGGTACCGCACATTCGATTATTCGGTACCGAACATTCGATTGATCGGTACCGCACATTCGATTTATCTGTAACGCACATTCAATTCATCGAAATCGCACATTCGATTAATCGGTACCGCACATTCGATTGATCGGTACCGAATATTCGATTGATCGGTACCGCACATTCAATTCATCGAAACCGCACATTCGATTTATCGGTTGCACATTCAATTCATCGGTACCGCACATTCGATTGATCGATACCGCACATTCGATTGATCGATACCGCACACTCGATACATCGGTTACGCACATTCGAATCATAGGTGCCGCACATTCGATTGATCGGTACCGCACATTCGATTGATCGATACCGCACATTCGTTTGATCGATACCGCACACTCGATACATCGGTTACGCACATTCGAATCATAGGTGCCGCACATTCGATTGATCGGTACCGAACATTCGATTCATAGGTGCTGCACATTCGATTGATCGGTACAGCACATTCGATTGATCGATACCGTACATTCGATTGATCGGTACCGCACATTCGAATAATCGGTACCGAACATTCGATTGATCGGTACCGCACATTCGATTGATCGGTACCGAACATTCGAATCATCTGTATCGCACATTCGATTGATCGATACCGTACATTCGATTGATCGGTACCGAACATTCGATTGATCGGTACCGCACATTCGATTTATCGGTTACGCACATTCAATTCATCGGTACCGCACATTCGATTAATCGGTACCGCACATTCGATTGATCGGTACCGCACATTCGATTGATCTGTACCGAACATTCGATTGAATGGTACCGCACATTCGATTGATAGGTACCGAACATTCGATTGATCTGTACCGTACATTCCATTGATAGGTACCGCACAATCGATTCATCGGTACCGCACATTCGATTGATCGGTACCGCACATTCGATTGATCGATACCGCACATTCGATTGATCGATACCGCACACTCGATACATCGGTTACGAACATTCGAATCATAGGTGCCGCACATTCGATTGATCGGTACCGAACATTCGATTCATAGGTGCTGCACATTCGATTGATCGGTACCGCACATTCGATTGATAGGTACCGAACATTCGATTGATCTGTACCGTACATTCCATTGATAGGTACCGCACAATCGATTGATCGGTACCGCACATTCGATTGATCGGTACCGCACATTCGATTGATCGATACCGCACATTCGATTGATCGATACCGCACACTCGATACATCGGTTACGCACATTCGAATCATAGGTGCCGCACATTCGATTGATCGGTACCGAACATTCGATTCATAGGTGCTGCACATTCGATTGATCGGTACCGCACATTCGATTAATCGGTACCGAACATTCGATTGATCGGTACCTCACATTCGATTGATCGGTACCGCACATTCGATTGTTCGGTAACGCACATTCGATTGAATGGTTCCGCACATTCGATTGATAGGTACCGAACATTCGATTGATCTGTACCGTACATTCCATTGATAGGTACCGCACAATCGTTTGATCGGTACCGCACATTCGATTGATCGGTACCGTACATTCGATTAATCGATACCGCACATTCGATTGATCGATACCGCACACTCGATACATCGGTTACGCACATTCGAATCATAGGAGCCGCACATTAGATTGATCGGTACCGAACATTCGATTCATTTGTACCGCACATTCGATTGATCGATACCGTACATTCGATTGATCGGTACCGAACATTCGATTAATCGGTACCGAACATTCGATTGATCGGTACCGCACATTCGATTTATCGGTTACGCACATTCAATTCATCGGTACCGCACATTCAATTCATCGATACCGCACATTCGATTTATCGGTAACGCACATTCAATTCATCGAAATCGCACATTCGATTAATCGGTACCGCACATTCGATTGATCGGTACCGCACATTCGATTGTTCGGTAACGCACATTCGATGGAATGGTACCGCACATTCGATTGATAGGTACCGAACATTCGATTGATCTGTACCGTACATTCCATTGATAGGTACCGCACAATCGATTCATCGGTACCGCACATTCGATTGATCGGTACCGCACATTCGATTGATCGATACCGCACATTCGATTGATCGATACCGCACACTCGATACATCGGTTACGCACATTCGAATCATAGGTGCGGCACATTCGATTGATCGGTACCGAACATTCGATTCATAGGTGCTGCACATTCGATTGATCGGTACCGCACATTCGATTGATCGATACCGTACATTCGATTGATCGGTACCGCACATTCGATTAATCGGGACCGAACATTCGATTGATCGGTACCGCACATTCGATTGATCGGTACCGAACATTCGAATCATCTGTACCGCACATTCGATTGATCGATACCGTACATTCGATTGATCGGTACCGAACATTCGATTAATCGGTACCGAACATTCGATTGATCGGTACCGCACATTCGATTTATCGGTTACGCACATTCCATTCATCGAAATCGCACATTCGATTAATCGGTACCGCACATTCGATTGATCGATACCGCACATTCGATTGATCGATACCGCACACTCGATACATCGGTTACACACATTCGATTCATAGCTGCCGCACATTCGATTGATCGGTACCGCACATTCGATTATTCGGTACCGAACATTCGATTGATCGGTACCGCACATTCGATTTATCGGTAACGCACATTCAATTCATCGAAATCGCACATTCGATTAATCAGTACCGCACATTCGATTGATCGGTACCGCACATTCGATTGTTCGGTACCGCACATTCAATTCATCGATACCGCACATTCGATTTATCGGTAACGCACATTCAATTCATCGAAATCGCACATTCGATTGATCGGTACCGCACATTAGATTGATAGGTTCCGAACATTCGATTGATCGGTAACGTGCATTAGATTGATTGATACCGAACATTCGATTGATCGGTACCGCACATTCGATTGATCGATACCGCACATTCGATTGATCGATACCGCACACTCGATACATCGGTTACACACATTCGATTCATAGCTGCCGCACATTCGATTGATCGGTACCGCACATTCGATTATTCGGTACCGAACATTCGATTGATCGGTACTGCACATTCGAATGTTCGGTACCGCATTTTCGATTGATCGGTACCGAACTTTCGATTGATCGGTTGCGAACATTCGATTGATCGATAAAGCACATTCGATTGATCGGTTCCGCAAATTCGATTGATCGGTTCCGAACATTCCATTGATCGGTAACTCACATTCGATTGATCGGTACCGAACATTCGAATCATCTGTACCGCACATTCGATTCATCGGTACCGAACATTCTATTAATCGGTAACGCACATTCGATCGATCGATACGGCACTTTCGATTGTTCGGTAACGCACATTCGATTGATCGGTACCGTACATTCGATTGATAGGTACCGAACATGCGATTGATCTGTACCGTACATTCCATTGATAGGTACCGCACAATCGATTCATCGGTACCGCACATTCGATTGATCGGTACCGCACATTCGATTGATCGATACCGCACATTCGATTGATCGATACCGCACACTCGATACATCGGTTACACACATTCGAATCATAGGTGCCGCACATTCGATTGATCGGTACCGCACATTCGATTGATCGGTACCGAACATTCGATTGATCGGTACTGCACATTCGAATGTTCGGTACCGCATTTCGATTGATCGGTACTGAACTTTCGATTGATCGGTTGCGAACATTCTATTAATCGGTAACACACATTCGATCGATCGATACGGCACATTCGATTGTTCGGTAACGCACATTCGATTGATCGGTACCGCACATTCGATTGATAGGTACCGAACATGCGATTGATCTGTACGGTACATTCCATTGATAGGTACCGAACATTCGATTGATCGGTATCGCACATTCGATTGATCGGTACCGCACATTCGATTGTTCGGTAACGCACATTCGATTGAATGGTACCGCACATTCGATTGATAGGTACCGAACATTCGATTGATCGGTACCGTACATTCCATTGATAGGTACCGCACAATCGATTCATCGGTACCGCACATTCGATTGATCGGTACCGCACATTCGATTGATCGATACCGCACATTCGATTGATCGATACCGCACACTCGATACATCGGTTACGCACATTCGAATCATAGGTGCCGCACTTTCGATTGATCGGTACCGAACATTCGATTCATAGGTGCTGCACATTCGATTGATCGGTACAGCACATTCGATTGATCGATACCGTACATTCGAATGATCGGTACCGCACATTCGATTAATCGGTACCGAACATTCGATTGATCGGTACCGCACATTCGATTGATCGGTACCGAACATTCGAATCATCTGTACCGCACATTCGATTGATCGATACCGTACATTCGATTGATCGGTACCGAACATTCGATTGATCGGTACCGCACATTCGATTTATCGGTTACGCACATTCAATTCATCGGTACCGCACATTCAATTCATCGATACCGCACATTCGATTTATCGGTAACGCACATTCAATTCATCGAAATCGCACATTCGATTAATCAGTACCGCACATTCGATTGATCGGTACCGCACATTCGATTGTTCGGTAACGCACATTCGATTGAATGGTACCGCACATTCGATTGATAGGTACCGAACATTCGATTGATCTGTACCGTACATTCCATTGATAGGTACCGCACAATCGATTCATCGGTACCGCACATTCGATTGATCGGTACCGCACATTCGATTGATCGATACCGCACATTCGATTGATCGATACCGCACACTCGATACATCGGTTACGCACATTCGAATCATAGGTGCCGCACATTCGATTGATCGGTACCGAACATTCGATTCATAGGTGCTGCACATTCGATTGATCGGTACCGCACATTCGATTGATCGATACCGTACATTCGATTGATCGGTACCGCACATTCGATTAATCGGTACCGAACATTCGATTGATCGGTACCGCACATTCGATTGATCGGTACCGAACATTCGAATCATCTGTACCTTACATTCGATTGATCGATACCTTACATTCGATTGATCGGTACCGAACATTCGATACATCGGTACCGCACATTCGATTGATCGGTACCGCACATTCGATTGATAGGTTCCGAACATTCGATTGATCGGTAACGTGCATTAGATTGATTGATACCGAACATTCGATTGATCGGCACCGCACCTTCGATTGATCGATACCGCACATTCGATTGATCGATACCGCACACTCGATACATCGGTTACGCACATTCGATTGTTCGGTACCGCACATTCAATTCATCGATACCGCACATTCGATTTATCGGTAACGCACATTCAATTCATCGAAATCGCACATTCGATTGATCGGTACCGCACATTAGATTGATAGGTTCCGAACATTCGATTGATCGGTAACGTGCATTAGATTGATTGATACCGAACATTCGATTGATCGGTACCGCACATTCGATTGATGGATACCGCACATTCGATTGATCGATACCGCACACTCGATACATCGGTTACACACATTCGATTCATAGCTGCCGCACATTCGATTGATCGGTACCGCACATTCGATTATTCGGTACCGAACATTCGATTGATCGGTACTGCACATTCGAATGTTCGGTACCGCATTTTCGATTGATCGGTACAGAACTTTCGATTGATCGGTTGCGAACATTCGATTGATCGATAAAGCACATTCGATTGATCGGTTCCGCAAATTCGATTGATCGGTTCCGAACATTCCATTGATCGGTAACTCACATTCGATTGATCGGTACCGAACATTCGAATCATCTGTACCGCACATTCGATTCATCGGTACCGAACATTCTATTAATCGGTAACGCACATTCGATCGATCGATACGGCACTTTCGATTGTTCGGTAACGCACATTCGATTGATCGGTACCGTACATTCGATTGATAGGTACCGAACATGCGATTGATCTGTACCGTACATTCCATTGATAGGTACCGCACAATCGATTCATCGGTACCGCACATTCGATTGATCGGTACCGCACATTCGATTGATCGATACCGCACATTCGATTGATCGATACCGCACACTCGATACATCGGTTACACACATTCGAATCATAGGTGCCGCACATTCGATTGATCGGTACCGCACATTCGATTGATCGGTACTGCACATTCGAATGTTCGGTACCGCATTTCGATTGATCGGTACTGAACTTTCGATTGATCGGTTGCGAACATTCTATTAATCGGTAACACACATTCGATCGATCGATACGGCACATTCGATTGTTCGGTAACGCACATTCGATTGATCGGTACCGCACATTCGATTGATAGGTACCGAACATGCGATTGATCTGTACCGTACATTCCATTGATAGGTACCGAACATTCGATTGATCGGTATCGCACATTCGGTTGATCGGTACCGCACATTCGATTGTTCGGTAACGCACATTCGATTGAATGGTACCGCACATTCGATTGATAGGTACCGAACATTCGATTGATCGGTACCGTACATTCCATTGATAGGTACCGCACAATCGATTCATCGGTACCGCACATTCGATTGATCGGTACCGCACATTCGATTGATCGATACCGCACATTCGATTGATCGATACCGCACACTCGATACATCGGTTACGCACATTCGAATCATAGGTGCCGCACTTTCGATTGATCGGTACCGAACATTCGATTCATAGGTGCTGCACATTCGATTGATCGGTACAGCACATTCGATTGATCGATACCGTACATTCGAATGATCGGTACCGCACATTCGATTAATCGGTACCGAACATTCGATTGATCGGTACCGCACATTCGATTGATCGGTACCGAACATTCGAATCATCTGTACCGCACATTCGATTGATCGATACCGTACATTCGATTGATCGGTACCGAACATTCGATTGATCGGTACAGCACATTCGATTTATCGGTTACGCACATTCAATTCATCGGTACCGCACATTCAATTCATCGATACCGCACATTCGATTTATCGGTAACGCACATTCAATTCATCGAAATCGCACATTCGATTAATCAGTACCGCACATTCGATTGATCGGTACCGCACATTCGATTGTTCGGTAACGCACATTCGATTGAATGGTACCGCACATTCGATTGATAGGTACCGAACATTCGATTGATCTGTACCGTACATTCCATTGATAGGTACCGCACAATCGATTCATCGGTACCGCACATTCGATTGATCGGTACCGCACATTCGATTGATCGATACCGCACATTCGATTGATCGATACCGCACACTCGATACATCGGTTACGCACATTCGAATCATAGGTGCCGCACATTCGATTGATCGGTACCGAACATTCGATTCATAGGTGCTGCACATTCGATTGATCGGTACCGCACATTCGATTGATCGATACCGTACATTCGATTGATCGGTACCGCACATTCGATTAATCGGTACCGAACATTCGATTGATCGGTACCGCACATTCGATTGATCGGTACCGAACATTCGAATCATCTGTACCTTACATTCGATTGATCGATACCTTACATTCGATTGATCGGTACCGAACATTCGATACATCGGTACCGCACATTCGATTGATCGGTACCGCACATTCGATTGATAGGTTCCGAACATTCGATTGATCGGTAACGTGCATTAGATTGATTGATACCGAACATTCGATTGATCGGCACCGCACCTTCGATTGATCGATACCGCACATTCGATTGATCGATACCGCACACTCGATACATCGGTTACGCACATTCGATTGTTCGGTACCGCACATTCAATTCATCGATACCGCACATTCGATTTATCGGTAACGCACATTCAATTCATCGAAATCGCACATTCGATTGATCGGTACCGCACATTAGATTGATAGGTTCCGAACATTCGATTGATCGGTAACGTGCATTAGATTGATTGATACCGAACATTCGATTGATCGGTACCGCACATTCGATTGATCGATACCGCACATTCGATTGATCGATACCGCACACTCGATACATCGGTTACACACATTCGATTCATAGCTGCCGCACATTCGATTGATCGGTACCGCACATTCGATTATTCGGTACCGAACATTCGATTGATCGGTACTGCACATTCGAATGTTCGGTACCGCATTTTCGATTGATCGGTACCGAACTTTCGATTGATCGGTTGCGAACATTCGATTGATCGATAAAGCACATTCGATTGATCGGTTCCGCAAATTCGATTGATCGGTTCCGAACATTCCATTGATCGGTAACTCACATTCGATTGATCGGTACCGAACATTCGAATCATCTGTACCGCACATTCGATTCATCGGTACCGAACATTCTATTAATCGGTAACGCACATTCGATCGATCGATACGGCACTTTCGATTGTTCGGTAACGCACATTCGATTGATCGGTACCGTACATTCGATTGATAGGTACCGAACATGCGATTGATCTGTACCGTACATTCCATTGATAGGTACCGCACAATCGATTCATCGGTACCGCACATTCGATTGATCGGTACCGCACATTCGATTGATCGATACCGCACATTCGATTGATCGATACCGCACACTCGATACATCGGTTACACACATTCGAATCATAGGTGCCGCACATTCGATTGATCGGTACCGCACATTCGATTGATCGGTACCGAACATTCGATTGATCGGTACTGCACATTCGAATGTTCGGTACCGCATTTCGATTGATCGGTACTGAACTTTCGATTGATCGGTTGCGAACATTCTATTAATCGGTAACACACATTCGATCGATCGATACGGCACATTCGATTGTTCGGTAACGCACATTCGATTGATCGGTACCGCACATTCGATTGATAGGTACCGAACATGCGATTGATCTGTACCGTACATTCCATTGATAGGTACCGAACATTCGATTGATCGGTATCGCACATTCGGTTGATCGGTACCGCACATTCGATTGTTCGGTAACGCACATTCGATTGAATGGTACCGCACATTCGATTGATAGGTACCGAACATTCGATTGATCGGTACCGTACATTCCATTGATAGGTACCGCACAATCGATTCATCGGTACCGCACATTCGATTGATCGGTACCGCACATTCGATTGATCGATACCGCACATTCGATTGATCGATACCGCACACTCGATACATCGGTTACGCACATTCGAATCATAGGTGCCGCACTTTCGATTGATCGGTACCGAACATTCGATTCATAGGGGCTGCACATTCGATTGATCGGTACAGCACATTCGATTGATCGATACCGTACATTCGAATGATCGGTACCGCACATTCGATTAATCGGTACCGAACATTCGATTGATCGGTACCGCACATTCGATTGATCGGTACCGAACATTCGAATCATCTGTACCGCACATTCGATTGATCGATACCGTACATTCGATTGATCGGTACCGAACATTCGATTGATCGGTACCGCACATTCGATTTATCGGTTACGCACATTCAATTCATCGGTACCGCACATTCAATTCATCGATACCGCACATTCGATTTATCGGTAACGCACATTCAATTCATCGAAATCGCACATTCGATTAATCGGTACCGCACATTCGATTGATCGGTACCGCACATTCGATTGTTCGGTAACGCACATTCGATTGAATGGTACCGCACATTCGATTGATAGGTACCGAACATTCGATTGATCTGTACCGTACATTCCATTGATAGGTACCGCACAATCGATTGATCGGTACCGCACATTCGATTGATCGGTACCGCACATTCGATTGATCGATACCGCACATTCGATTGATCGATACCGCACACTCGATACATCGGTTACGCACATTCGAATCATAGGTGCCGCACATTCGATTGATCGGTACCGAACATTCGATTGATCGGTACCGCACATTCGATTGATCGGTACCGAACATTCGAATAATCGATACCTTACATTCGATTGATCGGTACCGAACATTCGATTAATCGGGACCGAACATTCGATTAATCGGTACCGAACATTCGATTGATCGGTACCGAACATTCGAATCATCTGTACCACACATTCGATTGATCGATACCGTACATTCGATTGATCGGTACCGAACATTCGATTCATCGGTACCGAACATTCGATTGATCGGTACCGCACATTCGATTTATCGGTTACGCACATTCCATTCATCGAAATCGCACATTCGATTAATCGGTACCGCACATTCGATTGATCGGTACCGCACATTCGATTGATAGGTTCCGAACATTCGATTGATCGGTAACGTGCATTAGATTGATTGATACCGAACATTCGATTGATCGGTACCGAACATTCGATTGATCGATACCGCACATTCGATTGATCGATACCGCACACTCGATACATCGGTTACGCACATTCGATTCATAGCTGCCGCACATTCGATTGATCGGTATTGCACATTCGATTATTCGGTACCGAACATTCGATTGATCGGTACCGCACATTCGATTTATCTGTAACGCACATTCAATTCATCGAAATCGCACATTCGATTAATCGGTACCGCACATTCGATTGATCGGTACCGCACATTCGATTGATCGGTACCGCACATTCAATTCATCGAAACCGCACATTCGATTTATCGGTTGCACATTCAATTCATCGAAATCGCACATTCGATTAATCGGTACCGCACACTCGATACATCGGTTACGCACATTCGATTCATAGCTGCCGCACATTCGATTGATCGGTACCGCACATTCGATTATTCGGTACCGAACATTCGATTGATCGGTACTGCACATTCGAATGTTCGGTACCGCATTTTCGATTAATCGGTACCGAACTTTCGATTGATCGGTTGCGAACATTCGATTGATCGATAAAGCACATTCGATTGATCGGTTCCGCAAATTCGATTGATCGGTTCCGAACATTCCATTGATCGGTAACTCACATTCGATTGATCGGTACCGAACATTCGAATCATCTGTACCGCACATTCGATTCATCGGTACCGAACATTCTATTAATCGGTAACGCACATTCGATCGATCGATACGGCACATTCGATTGTTCGGTAACGCACATTCGATTGATCGGTACCGTACATTCGATTGATAGGTACCGAACATGCGATTGATCTGTACCGTACATTCCATTGATAGGTACCGCACAATCGAATCATCGGTACCGCACATTCGATTCATCGGTACCGCACATTCGATTCATCGATACCGCACATTCGATTGATCGATACCGCACACTCGATACATCGGTTACGCACATTCGAATCATAGGTGCCGCTCATTCGATTGATCGGTACCGCACATTCGATTGATCGATACCGCACATTCGATTGATCGATACCGCACACTCGATACATCGGTTACGCACATTCGAATCATAGGTGCCGCACATTCGATTGATCGGTACCGAACATTCGATTCATAGGTGCTGCACATTCGATTGATCGGTACAGCACATTCGATTGATCGATACCGTACATTCGATTGATCGGTACCGCACATTCGATTAATCGATACCGAACATTCGATTGATCGGTACCGCACATTCGATTGATCGGTACCGAACATTCGAATCATCTGTATCGCACATTCGATTGATCGATACCGTACATTCGATTGATCGGAACCGAACATTCGATTGATCGGTACCGCACATTCGATTTATCGGTTACGCACATTCAATTCATCGGTACCGCACATTCAATTCATCGATACCGCACATTCGATTTATCGGTAACGCACATTCAAT
Organism: Apostichopus japonicus; assembly: GCF_037975245.1. Classification (NCBI taxonomy): domain Eukaryota; kingdom Metazoa; phylum Echinodermata; class Holothuroidea; order Aspidochirotida; family Stichopodidae; genus Apostichopus; species Apostichopus japonicus. Next base: position 12,781,684 of record NC_092566.1, on the reverse strand, counting down.
TCATCGAAATCGCACATTCGATTAATCGGTACCGCACATTCGATTGATCGGTACCGCACATTCGATTGTTCGGTAACGCACATTCGATTGAATGGTACCGCACATTCGATTGATAGGTACCGAACATTCGATTGATCTGTACCGTACATTCCATTGATAGGTACCGCACAATCGATTGATCGGTACCGCACATTCGATTGATCGGTACCGCACATTCGATTGATCGATACCGCACATTCGATTGATCGATACCGCACACTCGATACATCGGTTACGCACATTCGAATCATAGGTGCCGCACATTCGATTGATCGGTACCGAACATTCGATTCATAGGTGCTGCACATTCGATTGATCGGTACCGCACATTCGATTGATCGATACCGTACATTCGATTGATCGGTACCGCACATTCGATTAATCGGTACCGAACATTCGATTGATCGGTACCGCACATTCGATTGATCGGTACCGAACATTCGAATAATCGATACCTTACATTCGATTGATCGGTACCGAACATTCGATTAATCGGGACCGAACATTCGATTAATCGGTACCGAACATTCGATTGATCGGTACCGAACATTCGAATCATCTGTACCGCACATTCGATTGATCGATACCGTACATTCGATTGATCGGTACCGAACATTCGATTCATCGGTACCGAACATTCGATTGATCGGTACCGCACATTCGATTTATCGGTTACGCACATTCCATTCATCGAAATCGCACATTCGATTAATCGGTACCGCACATTCGATTGATCGGTACCGCACATTCGATTGATAGGTTCCGAACATTCGATTGATCGGTAACGTGCATTAGATTGATTGATACCGAACATTCGATTGATCGGTACCGAACATTCGATTGATCGATACCGCACATTCGATTGATCGATACCGCACACTCGATACATCGGTTACGCACATTCGATTCATAGCTGCCGCACATTCGATTGATCGGTATTGCACATTCGATTATTCGGTACCGAACATTCGATTGATCGGTACCGCACATTCGATTTATCTGTAACGCACATTCAATTCATCGAAATCGCACATTCGATTAATCGGTACCGCACATTCGATTGATCGGTACCGCACATTCGATTGATCGGTACCGCACATTCAATTCATCGAAACCGCACATTCGATTTATCGGTTGCACATTCAATTCATCGAAATCGCACATTCGATTAATCGGTACCGCACACTCGATACATCGGTTACGCACATTCGATTCATAGCTGCCGCACATTCGATTGATCGGTACCGCACATTCGATTATTCGGTACCGAACATTCGATTGATCGGTACTGCACATTCGAATGTTCGGTACCGCATTTTCGATTAATCGGTACCGAACTTTCGATTGATCGGTTGCGAACATTCGATTGATCGATAAAGCACATTCGATTGATCGGTTCCGCAAATTCGATTGATCGGTTCCGAACATTCCATTGATCGGTAACTCACATTCGATTGATCGGTACCGAACATTCGAATCATCTGTACCGCACATTCGATTCATCGGTACCGAACATTCTATTAATCGGTAACGCACATTCGATCGATCGATACGGCACATTCGATTGTTCGGTAACGCACATTCGATTGATCGGTACCGTACATTCGATTGATAGGTACCGAACATGCGATTGATCTGTACCGTACATTCCATTGATAGGTACCGCACAATCGAATCATCGGTACCGCACATTCGATTCATCGGTACCGCACATTCGATTCATCGATACCGCACATTCGATTGATCGATACCGCACACTCGATACATCGGTTACGCACATTCGAATCATAGGTGCCGCTCATTCGATTGATCGGTACCGCACATTCGATTGATCGATACCGCACATTCGATTGATCGATACCGCACACTCGATACATCGGTTACGCACATTCGAATCATAGGTGCCGCACATTCGATTGATCGGTACCGAACATTCGATTCATAGGTGCTGCACATTCGATTGATCGGTACAGCACATTCGATTGATCGATACCGTACATTCGATTGATCGGTACCGCACATTCGATTAATCGGTACCGAACATTCGATTGATCGGTACCGCACATTCGATTGATCGGTACCGAACATTCGAATCATCTGTATCGCACATTCGATTGATCGATACCGTACATTCGATTGATCGGAACCGAACATTCGATTGATCGGTACCGCACATTCGATTTATCGGTTACGCACATTCAATTCATCGGTACCGCACATTCAATTCATCGATACCGCACATTCGATTTATCGGTAACGCACATTCAATTCATCGAAATCGCACATTCGATTAATCGGTACCGCACATTCGATTGATCGGTACCGCACATTCGATTGTTCGGTAACGCACATTCGATTGAATGGTACCGCACATTCGATTAATAGGTACCGAACATTCGATTGATCTGTACCGTACATTCCATTGATAGGTACCGCACAATCGATTCATCGGTACCGCACATTCGATTGATCGGTACCGCACATTCGATTGATCGATACCGCACATTCGATTGATCGATACCGCACACTCGATACATCGGTTACGCACATTCGAATCATAGGTGCCGCACATTCGATTGATCGGTACCGAACATTCGATTCATAGGTGCTGCACATTCGATTGATCGGTACCGCACATTCGATTGATCGATACCGTACATTCGATTGATCGGTATCGCACATTCGATTAATCGGTACCGAACATTCGATTGATCGGTACCGCACATTCGATTGATCGGTACCGAACATTCGAATCATCTGTACCTTACATTTGATTGATCGATACCTTACATTCGATTGATCGGTACCGAACATTCGATTAATCGGTACCGAACATTCGATTGATCGGTCCCGCCCATTCGATTTATCGGTAACGCACATTCAATTCTTCGGTACCGCACATTCAATTCATCGATACCGCACATTCGATTTATCGGTACCGCACATTCGATTGATCGGTACCGCACATTCGATTGATAGGTTCCGAACATTCGATTGATCGGTAACGTGCATTAGATTGATTGATACCGAACATTCGATTGATCGATACCGCACACTCGATACATCGGTTACGCACATTCGATTCATAGCTGCCGCACATTCGATGGATCGGTACCGCACATTCGATTATTCGGTACCGAACATTCGATTAATCGGTACTGAACATTCGATTGATCGGTACCGCACATTCGATTGATCGTTACCGAACATTCGAATCATCTGTACCGAACATTCGATTGATCGGTACCGCACATTCGATTGATCGGTACCGAACATTCGAATCATCTGTACCGCACATTCGATTGATCGATACCGTACATTCGATTGATCGGTACCGAACATTCGATTAATCGGTACCGAACATTCGATTGATCGGTACCGCACATTCGATTGATCGGTACCGCACATTCGATTATTCGGTACCGAACATTCGATTGATCTTTACCGCACATTCGATTTATCTGTAACGCACATTCAATTCATCGAAATCGCACATTCGATTAATCGGTACCGCACATTCGATTGATCGGTACCGCACATTCGATTGATCGGTACCGAACATTCGATTCATAGGTGCTGCACATTCGATTGATCGGTACAGCACATTCGATTGATCGATACCGTACATTCGATTGATCGGTACCGCACATTCGATTAATCGGTACCGAACATTCGATTGATCGGTACCGCACATTCGATTGATCGGTACCGAACATTCGAATCATCTGTATCGCACATTCGATTGATCGATACCGTACATTCGATTGATCGGAACGGAACATTCGATTGATCGGTACCGCACATTCGATTTATCGGTTACGCACATTCAATTCATCGGTACCGCACATTCAATTCATCGATACCGCACATTCGATTTATCGGTAACGCACATTCAATTCATCGAAATCGCACATTCGATTAATCGGTACCGCACATTCGATTGATCGGTACCGCACATTCGATTGTTCGGTAACGCACATTCGATTGAATGGTACCGCACATTCGATTGATAGGTACCGAACATTCGATTGATCTGTACCGTACATTCCATTGATAGGTACCGCACAATCGATTCATCGGTACCGCACATTCGATTGATCGGTACCGCACATTCGATTGATCGATACCGCACATTCGATTGATCGATACCGCACACTCGATACATCGGTTACGCACATTCGAATCATAGGTGCCGCACATTCGATTGATCGGTACCGAACATTCGATTCATAGGTGCTGCACATTCGATTGATCGGTACCGCACATTCGATTGATCGATACCGTACATTCGATTGATCGGTATCGCACATTCGATTAATCGGTACCGAACATTCGATTGATCGGTACCGCACATTCGATTGATCGGTACCGAACATTCGAATCATCTGTACCTTACATTTGATTGATCGATACCTTACATTCGATTGATCGGTACCGAACATTCGATTCATAGGTGCTGCACATTCGATTGATCGGTACCGCACATTCGATTAATCGGTACCGAACATTCGATTGATCGGTACCGCACATTCGATTGATCGGTACCGAACATTCGAATCATCTGTACCTTACATTCGAATAATCGATACCTTACATTCGATTGATCGGTACCGAACATTCGATTAATCGGTACCGAACATTCGATTGATCGGTCCCGCCCATTCGATTTATCGGTAACGCACATTCAATTCTTCGGTACCGCACATTCAATTCATCGATACCGCACATTCGATTTATCGGTACCGCACATTCGATTGATCGGTACCGCACATTCGATTGATAGGTTCCGAACATTCGATTGATCGTTAACGTGCATTAGATTGATTGATACCGAACATTCGATTGATCGGTACCGCACCTTCGATTGATCGATACCGCACATTCGATTGATCGATACCGCACACTCGATACATCGGTTACGCACATTCGATTCATAGCTGCTGCACATTCGATTGATCGGTACCGCACATTCGATTATTCGGTACCGAACATTCGATTAATCGGTACCGAACATTCGATTGATCGGTACCGAACATTAGATTGATCGGTACCGAACATTCGAATCATCTGTACCGCACATCGATTGATCGATACCGTACATTCGATTGATCGGTACCGTACATTCGATTGATCGGTACCGAACATTCGATTGATCGGTACCGCACATTCGATTTATCGGTTACGCACATTCAATTCATCGGTACCGCACATTCAATTCATCGATACCGCACATTCGATTTATCGGTAACGCACATTCAATTCATCGAAATCCCACATTCGATTAATCGGTACCGCACATTCGATTGATCGGTACCGCACATTCGATTGTTCGGTAACGCACATTCGATTGAATGGTACCGCACATTCGATTGATAGGTACCGAACATTCGATTGATCTGTACCGTACATTCCATTGATAGGTACCGCACAATCGATTGATCGGTACCGCACATTCGATTGATCGGTACCGCACATTCGATTGATCGATACCGCACATTCGATTGATCGATACCGCACACTCGATACATCGGTTACGCACATTCGAATCATAGGTGCCGCACATTCGATTGATCGGTACCGAACATTCGATTCATAGGTGCTGCACATTCGATTGATCGGTACCGCACATTCGATTGATCGATACCGTACATTCGATTGATCGGTACCGCACATTCGATTAATCGGTACCGAACATTCGATTGATCGGTAACGCACATTCGATTGATCGGTACCGAACATTCGAATCATCTGTACCTTACATTCGATTGATCGATACCTTACATTCGATTGATCGGTACCGCACACTCGATACATCGGTTACGCACATTTGATTCATAGCTGCCGCACATTCGATTGATCGGTACCGCACATTCGATTATTCGGTACCGAACATTCGATTAATCGGTACCGAACATTCGATTGATCGGTACCGCACATTCGATTGATCGGTACCGAACATTCGAATCATCTGTACCGCACATTCGATTGATCGATACCGTACATTCGATTGATCGGTACCGAACATTCGATTAATCGGTACCGAACATTCGATTGATCGGTACCGAACATTCGAATCATCTGTACCGCACATTCGATTGATCGATACCGTACATTCGATTGATCGGTACCGAACATTCGATTAATCGGTACCGAACATTCGATTGATCGGTACCGCACATTCGATTTATCGGTTACGCACATTCCATTCATCGAAATCGCACATTCGATTAATCGGTACCGCACATTCGATTGATCGGTACCGCACATTCGATTGATAGGTTCCGAACATTCGATTGATCTGTACCGTACATTCCATTGATAGGTACCGCACAATCGATTGATCGGTACCGCACATTCGATTGATCGGTACCGCACATTCGATTGATCGATACCTTACATTCGATTGATCGGTACCGCACACTCGATACATCGGTTACGCACATTGGATTCATAGCTGCCGCACATTCGATTGATCGGTACCGCACATTCGATTATTCGGTACCGAACATTCGATTAATCGGTACCGAACATTCGATTGATCGGTACCGCACATTCGATTGATCGGTACCGAACATTTGAATCATCTGTACCGCACATTCGATTGATCGATACCGTACATTCGATTGATCGGTACCGAACATTCGATTAATCGGTACCGAACATTCGATTGATCGGTACCGAACATTCGAATCATCTGTACCGCACATTCGATTGATCGATACCGTACATTCGATTGATCGGTACCGAACATTCGATTAATCGGTACCGAACATTCGATTGATCGGTACCGCACATTCGATTTATCGGTTACGCACATTCCATTCATCGAAATCGCACATTCGATTAATCGGTACCGCACATTCGATTGATCGGTACCGCACATTCGATTGATAGGTTCCGAACATTCGATTGATCGGTAACGTGCATTAGATTGATTGATACCGAACATTCGATTGATCGGTACCGAAGATTCGATTGATCGATACCGCACATTCGATTGATCGATACCGCACACTCGATACATCGGTTACGCACATTCGATTCATAGCTGCCGCACATTCGATTGATCGGTATTGCACATTCGATTATTCGGTACCGAACATTCGATTGATCGGTACCGCACATTCGATTTATCTGTAACGCACATTCAATTCATCGAAATCGCACATTCGATTCGATTGATAGGTACCGCACAATCGATTCATCGGTACCGCACATTCGATTGATCGGTACCGCACATTCGATTGATCGATACCGCACATTCGATTGATCGATACCGCACACTCGATACATCGGTTACGCACATTCGAATCATAGGTGCCGCACATTCGATTGATCGGTACCGAACATTCGATTCATAGGTGCTGCACATTCGATTGATCGGTACCGCACATTCGATTGATCGATACCGTACATTCGATTGATCGGTATCGCACATTCGATTAATCGGTACCGAACATTCGATTGATCGGTACCGCACATTCGATTGATCGGTACCGAACATTCGAATCATCTGTACCTTACATTTGATTGATCGATACCTTACATTCGATTGATCGGTACCGAACATTCGATTAATCGGTACCGAACATTCGATTGATCGGTACCGCCCATTCGATTTATCGGTAACGCACATTCAATTCTTCGGTACCGCACATTCAATTCATCGATACCGCACATTCGATTTATCGGTACCGCACATTCGATTGATCGGTACCGCACATTCGATTGATAGGTTCCGAACATTCGATTGATCGGTAACGAGCATTAGATTGATTGATACCGAACATTCGATTGATCGATACCGCACACTCGATACATCGGTTACGCACATTCGATTCATAGCTGCCGCACATATGATGGATCGGTACCGCACATTCGAATATTCGGTACCGAACATTCGATTAATCGGTACCGAACATTCGATTGATCGGTACCGCACATTCGATTGATCGGTACCGAACATTCGAATCATCTGTACCGCACATTCGATTGATCGATACCGTACATTCGATTGATCGGTACCGAACATTCGATTAATCGGTACCGAACATTCGATTGATCGGTACCGCACATTCGATTTATCGGTTACGCACATTCAATTCATCGGTACCGCACATTCAGTTCATCGATACCGCACATACGATTTATCGGTAAGGCACATTCCATTCATCGAAATCGCACATTCGATTAATCGGTACCGCACATTCGATTGATCGGTACCGCACATTCGATTGATAGGTTCCGAACATTCGATTGATCGGTAACGTGCATTAGATTGATTGATACCGAACATTCGATTGATCGGTACCGCACCTTCGATTGATCGATACCGCACATTCGATTGATCGATACCGCACAATCGATACATCGGTTACGCACATTCGATTCATAGCTGCCGCACATTCGATTGATCGGTACCGCACATTCGATTGATCGATACCGCACATTCGTTTGATCGATACCGCACACTCGATACATCGGTTACGCACATTCGAATCATAGGTGCCGCACATTCGATTGATCGGTACCAAACATTCGATTCATAGGTGCTGCACATTCGATTGATCGTTACAGCACATTCGATTGATCGATACCGTACATTCGATTGATCGGTACCGCACATTCGAATAATCGGTACCGAACATTCGATTGATCGGTACCGCACATTCGATTGATCGGTACCGAACATTCGAATCATCTGTATCGCACATTCGATTGATCGATACCGTACATTCGATTGATCGGTACCGAACATTCGATTGATCGGTACCGCACATTCGATTTATCGGTTACGCACATTCAATTCATCGGTACCGCACATTCGATTAATCGGTACCGCACATTCGATTGATCGGTACCGCACATTCGATTGATCTGTACCGAACATTCGATTGAATGGTACCGCACATTCGATTGATAGGTTCCGAACATTCGATTGATCTGTACCGTACATTCCATTGATAGGTACCGCACAATCGATTCATCGGTACCGCACATTCGATTGATCGGTACCGCACTTTCGATTGATCGATACCGCACATTCGATTGATCGATACCGCACACTCGATACATCGGTTACGAACATTCGAATCATAGGTGCCGCACATTCGATTGATCGGTACCGAACATTCGATTCATAGGTGCTGCACATTCGATTGATCGGTACCGCACATTCGATTGATAGGTACCGAACATTCGATTGATCTGTACCGTACATTCCATTGATAGGTACCGCACAATCGATTCATCGGTACCGCACATTCGATTGATCGGTACCGCACATTCGATTGATCGATACCGCACATTCGATTGATCGATACCGCACACTCGATACATCGGTTACGCACATTCGAATCATAGGTGCCGCACATTCGATTGATCGGTAGCGAACATTCGATTCATAGGTGCTGCACATTCGATTGATCGGTACCGCACATTCGATTGATCGATACCGTACATTCGATTGATCGGTACCGCACATTCGATTGATCGGTACCGAACATTCGAATCATCTGTACCTTACATTCGATTGATCGATACCTTACATTCGATTGATCGGTACCGAACATTCGATTAATCGGTACCGAACATTCGATTGATCGGTACCGCCCATTCGATTTATCGGTAACGCACATTCAATTCTTCGGAACCGCACATTCAATTCATCGATACCGCACATTCGATTTATCGGTACCGCACATTCGATTGATCGGTACCGCACATTCGATTGATAGGTTCCGAACATTCGATTGATCGTTAACGTGCATTAGATTGATTGATACCGAACATTCGATTGATCGGTACCGCACCTTCGATTGATCGATACCGCACATTCGATTGATCGATACCGCACACTCGATACATCGGTTACGCACATTCGATTCATAGCTGCTGCACATTCGATTGATCGGTACCGCACATTCGATTATTCGGTACCGAACATTCGATTGATCGGTAACGCACATTCGATTGATCGGTACCGAACATTCGAATCATCTGTACCTTACATTCGATTGATCGATACCTTACATTCGATTGATCGGTACCGCACACTCGATACATCGGTTACGCACATTTGATTCATAGCTGCCGCACATTCGATTGATCGGTACCGCACATTCGATTATTCGGTACCGAACATTCGATTAATCGGTACCGAACATTCGATTGATCGGTACCGCACATTCGATTGATCGGTACCGAACATTCGAATCATCTGTACCGCACATTCGATTGATCGATACCGTACATTCGATTGATCGGTACCGAACATTCGATTAATCGGTACCGAACATTCGATTGATCGGTACCGAACATTCGAATCATCTGTACCGCACATTCGATTGATCGATACCGTACATTCGATTGATCGGTACCGAACATTCGATTAATCGGTACCGAACATTCGATTGATCGGTACCGCACATTCGATTTATCGGTTACGCACATTCCATTCATCGAAATCGCACATTCGATTAATCGGTACCGCACATTCGATTGATCGGTACCGCACATTCGATTGATAGGTTCCGAACATTCGATTGATCTGTACCGTACATTCCATTGATAGGTACCGCACAATCGATTGATCGGTACCGCACATTCGATTGATCGGTACCGCACATTCGATTGATCGATACCTTACATTCGATTGATCGGTACCGCACACTCGATACATCGGTTACGCACATTGGATTCATAGCTGCCGCACATTCGATTGATCGGTACCGCACATTCGATTATTCGGTACCGAACATTCGATTAATCGGTACCGAACATTCGATTGATCGGTACCGCACATTCGATTGATCGGTACCGAACATTTGAATCATCTGTACCGCACATTCGATTGATCGATACCGTACATTCGATTGATCGGTACCGAACATTCGATTAATCGGTACCGAACATTCGATTGATCGGTACCGAACATTCGAATCATCTGTACCGCACATTCGATTGATCGATACCGTACATTCGATTGATCGGTACCGAACATTCGATTAATCGGTACCGAACATTCGATTGATCGGTACCGCACATTCGATTTATCGGTTACGCACATTCCATTCATCGAAATCGCACATTCGATTAATCGGTACCGCACATTCGATTGATCGGTACCGCACATTCGATTGATAGGTTCCGAACATTCGATTGATCGGTAACGTGCATTAGATTGATTGATACCGAACATTCGATTGATCGGTACCGAAGATTCGATTGATCGATACCGCACATTCGATTGATCGATACCGCACACTCGATACATCGGTTACGCACATTCGATTCATAGCTGCCGCACATTCGATTGATCGGTATTGCACATTCGATTATTCGGTACCGAACATTCGATTGATCGGTACCGCACATTCGATTTATCTGTAACGCACATTCAATTCATCGAAATCGCACATTCGATTCGATTGATAGGTACCGCACAATCGATTCATCGGTACCGCACATTCGATTGATCGGTACCGCACATTCGATTGATCGATACCGCACATTCGATTGATCGATACCGCACACTCGATACATCGGTTACGCACATTCGAATCATAGGTGCCGCACATTCGATTGATCGGTACCGAACATTCGATTCATAGGTGCTGCACATTCGATTGATCGGTACCGCACATTCGATTGATCGATACCGTACATTCGATTGATCGGTATCGCACATTCGATTAATCGGTACCGAACATTCGATTGATCGGTACCGCACATTCGATTGATCGGTACCGAACATTCGAATCATCTGTACCTTACATTTGATTGATCGATACCTTACATTCGATTGATCGGTACCGAACATTCGATTAATCGGTACCGAACATTCGATTGATCGGTACCGCCCATTCGATTTATCGGTAACGCACATTCAATTCTTCGGTACCGCACATTCAATTCATCGATACCGCACATTCGATTTATCGGTACCGCACATTCGATTGATCGGTACCGCACATTCGATTGATAGGTTCCGAACATTCGATTGATCGGTAACGAGCATTAGATTGATTGATACCGAACATTCGATTGATCGATACCGCACACTCGATACATCGGTTACGCACATTCGATTCATAGCTGCCGCACATATGATGGATCGGTACCGCACATTCGAATATTCGGTACCGAACATTCGATTAATCGGTACCGAACATTCGATTGATCGGTACCGCACATTCGATTGATCGGTACCGAACATTCGAATCATCTGTACCGCACATTCGATTGATCGATACCGTACATTCGATTGATCGGTACCGAACATTCGATTAATCGGTACCGAACATTCGATTGATCGGTACCGCACATTCGATTTATCGGTTACGCACATTCAATTCATCGGTACCGCACATTCAGTTCATCGATACCGCACATACGATTTATCGGTAAGGCACATTCCATTCATCGAAATCGCACATTCGATTAATCGGTACCGCACATTCGATTGATCGGTACCGCACATTCGATTGATAGGTTCCGAACATTCGATTGATCGGTAACGTGCATTAGATTGATTGATACCGAACATTCGATTGATCGGTACCGCACCTTCGATTGATCGATACCGCACATTCGATTGATCGATACCGCACAATCGATACATCGGTTACGCACATTCGATTCATAGCTGCCGCACATTCGATTGATCGGTACCGCACATTCGATTGATCGATACCGCACATTCGTTTGATCGATACCGCACACTCGATACATCGGTTACGCACATTCGAATCATAGGTGCCGCACATTCGATTGATCGGTACCAAACATTCGATTCATAGGTGCTGCACATTCGATTGATCGTTACAGCACATTCGATTGATCGATACCGTACATTCGATTGATCGGTACCGCACATTCGAATAATCGGTACCGAACATTCGATTGATCGGTACCGCACATTCGATTGATCGGTACCGAACATTCGAATCATCTGTATCGCACATTCGATTGATCGATACCGTACATTCGATTGATCGGTACCGAACATTCGATTGATCGGTACCGCACATTCGATTTATCGGTTACGCACATTCAATTCATCGGTACCGCACATTCGATTAATCGGTACCGCACATTCGATTGATCGGTACCGCACATTCGATTGATCTGTACCGAACATTCGATTGAATGGTACCGCACATTCGATTGATAGGTTCCGAACATTCGATTGATCTGTACCGTACATTCCATTGATAGGTACCGCACAATCGATTCATCGGTACCGCACATTCGATTGATCGGTACCGCACTTTCGATTGATCGATACCGCACATTCGATTGATCGATACCGCACACTCGATACATCGGTTACGAACATTCGAATCATAGGTGCCGCACATTCGATTGATCGGTACCGAACATTCGATTCATAGGTGCTGCACATTCGATTGATCGGTACCGCACATTCGATTGATAGGTACCGAACATTCGATTGATCTGTACCGTACATTCCATTGATAGGTACCGCACAATCGATTCATCGGTACCGCACATTCGATTGATCGGTACCGCACATTCGATTGATCGATACCGCACATTCGATTGATCGATACCGCACACTCGATACATCGGTTACGCACATTCGAATCATAGGTGCCGCACATTCGATTGATCGGTAGCGAACATTCGATTCATAGGTGCTGCACATTCGATTGATCGGTACCGCACATTCGATTGATCGATACCGTACATTCGATTGATCGGTACCGCACATTCGATTGATCGGTACCGAACATTCGAATCATCTGTACCTTACATTCGATTGATCGATACCTTACATTCGATTGATCGGTACCGAACATTCGATTAATCGGTACCGAACATTCGATTGATCGGTACCGCCCATTCGATTTATCGGTAACGCACATTCAATTCTTCGGAACCGCACATTCAATTCATCGATACCGCACATTCGATTTATCGGTACCGCACATTCGATTGATCGGTACCGCACATTCGATTGATAGGTTCCGAACATTCGATTGATCGTTAACGTGCATTAGATTGATTGATACCGAACATTCGATTGATCGGTACCGCACCTTCGATTGATCGATACCGCACATTCGATTGATCGATACCGCACACTCGATACATCGGTTACGCACATTCGATTCATAGCTGCTGCACATTCGATTGATCGGTACCGCACATTCGATTATTCGGTACCGAACATTCGATTAATCGGTACCGAACATTCGATTGATCGGTACCGCACATTCGATTGATCGGTACCGAACATTCGAATCATCTGTACCGCACATTCGATTGATCGATACCGTACATTCGATTGATCGGTACCGAACATTCGATTAATCGGTACCGAACATTCGATTGATCGGTACCGCACATTCGATTTATCGGTTACGCACATTCAATTCATCGGTACCGCACATTCAATTCATCGATACCGCACATTCGATTTATCGGTAACGCACATTCCATTCATCGATACGGCACATTCGATTTATCGGTAACGCACATTTAATTCATCGAAATCGCACATTCGATTAATCGGTACCGCACATTCGATTGATCGGTACCGCACATTCGATTGATAGGTTCCGAACATTCGATTGATCGGTAACGTGCATTAGATTGATTGATACCGAACATTCGATTGATCGGTACCGCACATTCGATTGATCGATACCGCACATTCGATTGATCGATACCGCACATTCGATTGATCGGTACCGCACATTCGATTGTTCGGTAACGAACATTCGATTGAATGGTACCGCACATTCGATTGATCGATACCGAACATTCGATTGATCTGTACCGTACATTTCATTGATAGGTACCGCACAATCGATTGATCGGTACCGCACATTCGATTGATCGGTACCGCACATTCGATTGATCGATACCGCACATTCGATTGATCGATACCGCACACTCGATACATCGGTTACGCACATTCGAATCATAGGTGCCGCACATTCGATTGATCGGTACCGAACATTCGATTCATAGGTGCTGCACATTCGATTGATCGGTACCGCACATTCGATTGATCGATACCGTACATTCGATTGATCGGTACCGCACATTCGATTAATCGGTACCGAACATTCGATTGATCGGTACCGCACATTCGATTGATCGGTACCGAACATTCGAATCATCTGTACCTTACATTCGATTGATCGATACCTTACATTCGATTGATCGGTACCGAACATTCGATACATCGGTACCGCACATTCGATTGATCGGTACCGAACATTCGATACATCGGTACCGCACATTCGATTGATCGGTACCGCACATTCGATTGATAGGTTCCGAACATTCGATTGATCGGTAACGTGCATTAGATTGATTGATACCGAACATTCGATTGATCGGCACCGCACCATCGATTGATCGATACCGCACATTCGATTGATCGATACCGCACACTCGATACATCGGTTACGCACATTCGATTCATAGCTTTAGCACATTCGATTGATCGGTACCGCACATTCGATTATTCGGTACCGAACATTCGATTAATCGGTACCGAACATTCGATTGATCGGTACCGCACATTCGATTGATCGGTACCGAACATTCGAATCATCTGTACCGCACATTCGATTGATCGATACCGTACATTCGATTGATCGGTACCGAACATTCGATTAATCGGTACCGAACATTCGATTGATCGGTACCGAACATTCGAATCATCTGTACCGCACATTCGATTGATCGATACCGTACATTCGATTGATCGGTACCGAACATTCGATTAATCGGTACCGAACATTCGATTGATCGGTACCGCACATTCGATTTATCGGTTACGCACATTCCATTCATCGAAATCGCACATTCGATTAATCGGTACCGCACATTCGATTGATCGGTACCGCACATTCGATTGATAGGTTCCGAACATTCGATTGATCGGTAACGTGCATTAGATTGATTGATACCGAACATTCGATTGATCGGTACCGAACATTCGATTGATCGATACCGCACATTCGATTGATCGATACCGCACACTCGATACATCGGTTACGCACATTCGATTCATAGCTGCCGCACATTCGATGGATCGGTACCGCACATTCGATTATTCGGTACCGAACATTCGATTAATCGGTACCGAACATTCGATTGATCGGTACCGCACATTCAATTCATCGAAATCGCACATTCGATTCGATTGATAGGTACCGCACAATCGATTCATAGGTTCCGAACATTCGATTGATCGGTAACGTGCATTAGATTGATTGATACCGAACATTGGATTGATCGATACCGCACACTCGATACATCGGTTACGCACATTCGATTCATAGCTGCCGCACATTCGATGGATCGGTACCGCACATTCGATTATTCGGTACCGAACATTCGATTAATCGGTACCGAACATTCGATTGATCGGTACCGCACATTCGATTGATAGGTACCGAACATTCGATTGATCGGTACCGCACATTCGATTTATCGGTTACGCACATTCAATTCATCGGTACCGCACATTCAATTCATCGATACCGCACATTCGATTTATCGGTAACGCACATTCAATTCATCAAAATAGCACATTCGATTAATCGGTACCGCACATTCGATTGATCGGTACCGCACATTCGATTGTTCGGTAACGAACATTCGATTGAATGGTACCGCACATTCGATTGATCGATACCGAACATTCGATTGATCTGTACCGTACATTCCATTGATAGGTACCGCACAATCGATTGATCGGTACCGCACATTCGATTGATCGGTACCGCACATTCGATTGATCGATACCGCACATTCGATTGATCGATACCGCACACTCGATACATCGGTTACGCACATTCGAATCATAGGTGCCGCACATTCGATTGATCGGTACCGAACATTCGATTCATAGGTGCTGCACATTCGATTGATCGGTACCGCACATTCGATTGATCGATACCGTACATTCGATTGATCGGTACCGCACATTCGATTAATCGGTACCGAACATTCGATTGATCGGTACCGCACATTCGATTGATCGGTACCGAACATTCGAATCATCTGTACCTTACATTCGATTGATCGATACCGTACATTCCATTCATCGAAATCGCACATTCGATTAATCGGTACCGCACATTCGATTGATCGGTACCGCACATTCGATTGATAGGTTCCGAACATTCGATTGATCGGTAACGTGCATTAGATTGATTGATACCGAACATTCGATTGATCGGTACCGAACATTCGATTGATCGATACCGCACATTCGATTGATCGATACCGCACACTCGATACATCGGTTACGCACATTCGATTCATAGCTGCCGCACATTCGATGGATCGGTACCGCACATTCGATTATTCGGTACCGAACATTCGATTAATCGGTACCGAACATTCGATTGATCGGTACCGCACATTCAATTCATCGAAATCGCACATTCGATTCGATTGATAGGTACCGCACAATCGATTCATAGGTTCCGAACATTCGATTGATCGGTAACGTGCATTAGATTGATTGATACCGAACATTGGATTGATCGATACCGCACACTCGATACATCGGTTACGCACATTCGATTCATAGCTGCCGCACATTCGATGGATCGGTACCGCACATTCGATTATTCGGTACCGAACATTCGATTAATCGGTACCGAACATTCGATTGATCGGTACCGCACATTCGATTGATAGGTACCGAACATTCGATTGATCGGTACCGCACATTCGATTTATCGGTTACGCACATTCAATTCATCGGTACCGCACATTCAATTCATCGATACCGCACATTCGATTTATCGGTAACGCACATTCAATTCATCAAAATAGCACATTCGATTAATCGGTACCGCACATTCGATTGATCGGTACCGCACATTCGATTGTTCGGTAACGAACATTCGATTGAATGGTACCGCACATTCGATTGATCGATACCGAACATTCGATTGATCTGTACCGTACATTCCATTGATAGGTACCGCACAATCGATTGATCGGTACCGCACATTCGATTGATCGGTACCGCACATTCGATTGATCGATACCGCACATTCGATTGATCGATACCGCACACTCGATACATCGGTTACGCACATTCGAATCATAGGTGCCGCACATTCGATTGATCGGTACCGAACATTCGATTCATAGGTGCTGCACATTCGATTGATCGGTACCGCACATTCGATTGATCGATACCGTACATTCGATTGATCGGTACCGCACATTCGATTAATCGGTACCGAACATTCGATTGATCGGTACCGCACATTCGATTGATCGGTACCGAACATTCGAATCATCTGTACCTTACATTCGATTGATCGATACCTTACATTCGATTGATCGGTACCGAACATTCGATACATCGGTACCGCACATTCGATTGATCGGTACCGCACATTCGATTGATAGGTTCCGAACATTCGATTGATCGGTAACGTGCATTAGATTGATTGATACCGAACATTCGATTGATCGGCACCGCACCATCGATTGATCGATACCGCACATTCGATTGATCGATACCGCACACTCGATACATCGGTTACGCACATTCGATTCATAGCTGCCGCACATTCGATTGATCGGTACCGCACATTCGATTATTCGGTACCGAACATTCGATTAATCGGTACCGAACATTCGATTGATCGGTACCGCACATTCGATTGATCGGTACCGAACATTCGAATCATCTGTACCGCACATTCGATTGATCGATACCGTACATTCGATTGATCGGTACCGAACATTCGATTAATCGGTACCGAACATTCGATTGATCGGTACCGAACATTCGAATCATCTGTACCGCACATTCGATTGATCGATACCGTACATTCGATTGATCGGTACCGATCATTCGATTAATCGGTACCGAACATTCGATTGATCGGTACCGCACATTCGATTTATCGGTTACGCACATTCCATTCATCGAAATCGCACATTCGATTAATCGGTACCGCACATTCGATTGATCGGTACCGCACATTCGATTGATAGGTTCCGAACATTCGATTGATCGGTAACGTGCATTAGATTGATTGATACCGAACATTCGATTGATCGGTACCGAACATTCGATTGATCGATACCGCACATTCGATTGATCGATACCGCACACTCGATACATCGGTTACGCACATTCGATTCATAGCTGCCGCACATTCGATTGATCGGTATTGCACATTCGATTATTCGGTACCGAACATTCGATTGATCGGTACCGCACATTCGATTTATCTGTAACGCACATTCAATTCATCGAAATCGCACATTCGATTCGATTGATAGGTACCGCACAATCGATTCATAGGTTCCGAACATTCGATTGATCGGTAACGTGCATTAGATTGATTGATACCGAACATTGGATTGATCGATACCGCACACTCGATACATCGGTTACGCACATTCGATTCATAGCTGCCGCACATTCGATGGATCGGTACCGCACATTCGATTATTCGGTACCGAACATTCGATTAATCGGTACCGAACATTCGATTGATCGGTACCGCACATTCGATTGATCGGTACCGAACATTCGAATCATCTGTACCGCACATTCGATTGATCGATACCGTACATTCGATTGATCGGTACCGAACATTCGATTAATCGGTACCGAACATTCGATTGATCGGTACCGCACATTCGATTTATCGGTTACGCACATTCGATTCATCGGTACCGCACATTCAATTCATCGATACCGCACATTCGATTTATCGGTAACGCACATTCCATTCATCGAAATCGCACATTCGATTAATCGGTACCGCACATTCGATTGATCGGTACCGCACATTCGATTGATAGGTTCCGAACATTCGATTGATCGGTAACGTGCATTAGATTGATTGATACCGAACATTCGATTGATCGGTACCGCACCTTCGATTGATCGATACCGCACATTCGATTGATCGATACCGCACACTCGATACATCGGTTACGCACATTCGATTCATAGCTGCCGCACATTCGATTGATCGGTACCGCACATTCGATTATTCGGTACCGAACATTCGATTGATCGGTACCGCACATTCGATTTATCTGTAACGCACATTCAATTCATCGAAATCGCACATTCGATTAATCGGTACCGCACATTCGATTGATCGGTACCGCACATTCGATTGATCGGTACCGCACATTCAATTCATCGAAACCGCACATTCGATTTATCGGTTGCACATTCAATTCATCGGTACCGCACATTCGATTGATCGATACCGCACATTCGATTGATCGATACCGCACACTCGATACATCGGTTACGCACATTCGAATCATAGGTGCCGCACATTCGATTGATCGGTACCGCACTTTCGATTGATCGATACCGCACATTCGTTTGATCGATACCGCACACTCGATACATCGGTTACGCACATTCGAATCATAAGTGCTGCACATTCGATTGATCGGTACAGCACATTCGATTGATCGATACCGTACATTCGATTGATCGGTACCGCACATTCGAATAATCGGTACCGAACATTCGATTGATCGGTACCGCACATTCGATTGATCGGTACCGAACATTCGAATCATCTGTATCGCACATTCGATTGATCGATACCGTACATTCGATTGATCGGTACCGAACATTCGATTGATCGGTACCGCACATTCGATTTATCGGTTACGCACATTCAATTCATCGGTACCGCACATTCGATTAATCGGTACCGCACATTCGATTGATCGGTACCGCACATTCGATTGATCTGTACCGAACATTCGATTGAATGGTACCGCACATTCGATTGATAGGTAGCGAACATTCGATTGATCTGTACCGTACATTCCATTGATAGGTACCGCACAATCGATTCATCGGTACCGCACATTCGATTGATCGGTACCGCACATTCGATTGATCGATACCGCACATTCGATTGATCGATACCGCACACTCGATACATCGGTTACGAACATTCGAATCATCGGTGCCGCACATTCGATTGATCGGTACCGAACATTCGATTCATAGGTGCTGCACATTCGATTGATCGGTACCGCACATTCGATTGATAGGTACCGAACATTCGATTGATCTGTACCGTACATTCGATTGATAGGTACCGCACAATCGATTCATCGGTACCGCACATTCGATTGATCGGTACCGCACATTCGATTGATCGATACCGCACATTCGATTGATCGATACCGCACACTCGATACATCGGTTACGCACATTCGAATCATAGGTGCCGCACATTCGATTGATCGGTACCGAACATTCGATTCATAGGTGCTGCACATTCGATTGATCGGTACCGCACATTCGATTGTTCGATACCGTACATTCGATTGATCGGTACCGCACATTCGATTAATCGGTACCGAACATTCGATTGATCGGTACCGCACATTCGATTGATCGGTACCGAACATTCGAATCATCTGTACCTTACATTCGATTGATCGATACCTTACATTCGATTGATCGGTACCGAACATTCGATTAATCGGTACCGAACATTCGATTGATCGGTACCGCCCATTCGATTTATCGGTAACGAACATTCAATTCTTCGGTACCGCACATTCAATTCATCGATACCGCACATTCGATTTATCGGTACCGCACATTCGATTGATCGGTACCGCACATTCGATTGATAGGTTCCGAACATTCGATTGATCGTTAACGTGCATTAAATTGATTGATACCGAACATTCGATTGATCGGTACCGCACCTTCGATTGATCGATACCGCACATTCGATTGATCGATACCGCACACTCGATACATCGGTTACGCACATTCGATTCATAGCTGCTGCACATTCGATTGATCGGTACCGCACATTCGATTATTCGGTACCGAACATTCGATTAATCGGTACCGAACATTCGATTGATCGGTACCGCACATTCGATTGATCGGTACCGAACATTCGAATCATCTGTACCGCACATTCGATTGATCGATACCGTACATTCGATTGATCGGTACCGAACATTCGATTAATCGGTACCGAACATTCGATTGATCGGTACCGCACATTCGATTTATCGGTTACGCACATTCAATTCATCGGTACCGCACATTCAATTCATCGATACCGCACATTCGATTTATCGGTAACGCACATTCCATTCATCGAAATCGCACATTCGATTAATCGGTACCGCACATTCGATTGATCGGTACCGCACATTCGATTGATAGGTTCCGAACATTCGATTGATCGGTAACGTGCATTAGATTGATTGATACCGAACATTCGATTGATCGGTACCGCACCTTCGATTGATCGATACCGCACATTCGATTGATCGGTACCGCACATTCGATTGATCGATACCGTACATTCGATTGATCGGTACCGCACATTCGATTAATCGGTACCGAACATTCGATTGATCGGTACCGCACATTCGATTTATCGGTACCGAACATTCGAATCATCTGTACCGCACATTCGATTGATCGATACCGTACATTCGATTGATCGGTACCGAACATTCGATTAATCGGTACCGAACATTCGATTGATCGGTACCGAACATTCGATTGATCGGTACTGCACATTCGAATGTTCGGTATCGCATTTTCGATTGATCGGTACCGAACTTTCGATTGATCGGTTGCGAACATTCGATTGATCGATAAAGCACATTCGATTGATCGGTTCCGCAAATTCGATTGATCGGTTCCGAACATTCCATTGATCGGTAACTCACATTCGATTGATCGGTACCGAACATTCGAATCATCTGTACCGCACATTCGATTCATCGGTACCGAACATTCTATTAATCGGTAACGCACATTCGATCGATCGATACGGCACATTCGATTGTTCGGTAACGCACATTCGATTGATCGGTACCGTACATTCGATTGATAGGTACCGAACATGCGATTGATCTGTACCGTACATTCCATTGATAGGTACCGCTCAATCGATTCATCGGTACCGCACATTCGATTTATCGGTACCGCACATTCGATTCATCGGTACCGCACATTCGATTGATCGATACCGCACACTCGATACATCGGTTACGCACATTCGAATCATAGGTGCCGCACATTCGATTGATCGGTACCGCACATTCGATTAATCGGTACCGAACATTCGATTGATCGGTACTGCACATTCGAATGTGCGGTACCGCATTTTCAATTGATCGGTACTGAACTTTCGATTGATCGGTTGCGAACATTCTATTAATCGGTAACGCACATTCGATCGATCGATACGGCACATTCGATTGTTCGGTAACGCACATTCGATTGATCGGTACCGCACATTCGATTGATAGGTACCGAACATGCGATTGATCTGTACCGTACATTCCATTGATAGGTACCGAACATTCGATTGATCGGTATCGCACATTCGATTGTTCGGTACCGCACATTCGATTGATCGATACCGCACATTCGATTGATCGATACCGCACACTCGATACATCGGTTACGCACATTCGAATCATAGCTGCCGCACATTCGATTGATCGGTACCGCACATTCGATTATTCGGTACCGAACATTCGATTGATCGGTACTGCACATTCGAATGTTCGGTATCGCATTTTCGATTGATCGGTACCGAACTTTCGATTGATCGGTTGGGAACATTCGATTGATCGATAAAGCACATTCGATTGATCGGTTCCGCAAATTCGATTGATCGGTTCCGAACATTCCATTGATCGGTAACTCACATTCGATTGATCGGTACCGAACATTCGAATCATCTGTACCGCACATTCGATTCATCGGTACCGAACATTCTATTAATCGGTAACGCACATTCGATCGATCGATACGGCACATTCGATTGTTCGGTAACGCACATTCGATTGATCGGTACCGTACATTCGATTGATAGGTACCGAACATGCGATTGATCTGTACCGTACATTCCATTGATAGGTACCGCTCAATCGATTCATCGGTACCGCCCATTCGATTCATCGGTACCGCACATTCGATTCATCGGTACCGCACATTCGATTGATCGATACCGCACACTCGATACATCGGTTACGCACATTCGAATCATAGGTGCCGCACATTCGATTGATCGGTACCGCACATTCGATTAATCGGTACCGAACATTCGATTGATCGGTACTGCACATTCGAATGTGCGGTACCGCATTTTCGATTGATCGGTACTGAACTTTCGATTGATCGGTTGCGAACATTCTATTAATCGGTAACGCACATTCGATCGATCGATACGGCACATTCGATTGTTCGGTAACGCACATTCGATTGATCGGTACCGCACATTCCATTGATAGGTACCGAACATGCGATTGATCGGTACCGTACATTCCATTGATAGGTACCGCACAATCGATTGATCGGTACCGCACATTCGATTCATCGGTACCGCACATTCGATTGATCGATACCGCACATTCGATTGATCGATACCGCACACTCGATACATCGGTTACGCACATTCGAATCATAGGTGCCGCACATTCGATTGATCGGTACCGCACATTCGATTAATCGGTACCGAACATTCGATTGATCGGTACTGCACATTCGAATGTGCGGTACCGCATTTTCGATTGATCGGTACTGAACTTTCGATTGATCGGTTGCGAACATTCTATTAATCGGTAACGCACATTCGATCGATCGATACGGCACATTCGATTGTTCGGTAACGCACATTCGATTGATCGGTACCGCACATTCGATTGATAGGTACCGAACATGCGATTGATCTGTACCGTACATTCCATTGATAGGTACCGAACATTCGATTGATCGGTATCGCACATTCGATTGTTCGGTACCGCACATTCGATTGTTCGGTAACGCACATTCGATTGAATGGTACCGCACATTCGATTGATAGATACCGAACATTCGATTGATCTGTACCGCACATTCGATTGATCGGTACCGCACATTCGATTGATCGATAACGCACATTCGATTGATCGATACCGCACACTCGATAGATCGGTTACGCACATTCGAATCATAGGTGTCGCACATTCGATTGATCGGTACCGAACATTCGATTCATAGGTGCTGCACATTCGATTGATCGGTACCGCACATTCGATTGATCGATACCGTACATTCGATTGATCGGTACCGCACATTCGATTAATCGGTACCGAACATTCGATTGATCGGTACCGCACATTCGATTTATCGGTACCGAACATTCGAATCATCTGTACCGCACATTCGATTGATCGATACCGTACATTCGATTGATCGGTACCGAACATTCGATTAATCGGTACCGAACATTCGATTGATCGGTACCGCTAATTCGATTTATCGGTTACGCACATTCGATTGATCGGTACCGCACCTTCAGTTCATCGATACCGCACATTCGATTTATCGGTAACGCACATTCAATTCATCGAAATCTCACATTCGATTAATCGGTACCGCACATTCGATTGATAGGTTCCGAACATTCGATTGATCGGTAACGTGCATTAGATTGATTGATACCGAACATTCGATTGATCGGTACCGCACATTCGATTGATCGATACCGCACATTCGATTGATCGATACCGCACACTCGATACATCGGTTACGCACATTCGATTCATAGCTGCCGCACATTCGATTGATCGGTACCGCACATTCGATTATTCGGTACCGAACATTCGATTGATCGGTACTGCACATTCGAATTTTCGGTATCGCATTTTCGATTGATCGGTACCGAACTTTCGATTGATCGATACCGCACATTCGATTGATCGATACCGCACACTCGATAGATCGGTTACGCACATTCGAATCATAGGTGTCGCACATTCGATTGATCGGTACCGAACATTCGATTCATAGGTGCCGAACATTCGATTGATCGGTATCGCACATTCGATTGATCGATACCGTACATTCGATTGATCGGTACCGCACATTCGATTAATCGGTACCGAACATTCGATTGATCGGTACCGCACATTCGATTTATCGGTACCGAACATTCGAATCATCTGTACCGCATATTCGATTGATCGATACCGTACATTCGATTGATCGGTACCGAACATTCGATTAATCGGTACCGAACATTCGATTGATCGGTACCGCACATTCGATTTATCGGTTACGCACATTCAATTCATCGAAATCGCACATTCGATTAATCGGTACCGCACATTCGATTGATCGGTACCGCACATTCGATTGATCGGTACCGCACCTTCAATTCATCGATACCGCACATTCGATTTATCGGTAACGCACATTCAATTCATCGAAATCGCACATTCGATTAATCGGTACCGCACATTCGATTGATCGATACCGCACATTCGATTGATAGGTTCCGAACATTCGATTGATCGGTAACGTGCATTAGATTGATTGATACCGAACATTCGATTGATCGGTACCGCACATTCGATTGATCGATACCGCACATTCGATTGATCGATACCGCACACTCGATACATCGGTTACGCACATTCGATTCATAGCTGCCGCACATTCGATTGATCGGTACCGCACATTCGATTATTCGGTACCGAACATTCGATTGATCGGTACTGCACATTCGAATGTTCGGTATCGCATTTTCGATTGATCGGTACCGAACTTTCGATTGATCGGTTGGGAACATTCGATTGATCGATAAAGCACATTCGATTGATCGGTTCCGCAAATTCGATTGATCGGTTCCGAACATTCCATTGATCGGTAACTCACATTCGATTGATCGGTACCGAACATTCGAATCATCTGTACCGCACATTCGATTCATCGGTACCGAACATTCTATTAATCGGTAACGCACATTCGATCGATCGATACGGCACATTCGATTGTTCGGTAACGCACATTCGATTGATCGGTACCGTACATTCGATTGATAGGTACCGAACATGCGATTGATCTGTACCGTACATTCCATTGATAGGTACCGCTCAATCGATTCATCGGTACCGCACATTCGATTCATCGGTACCGCACATTCGATTGATCGATACCGCACATTCGATTGATCGATACCGCACACTCGATACATCGGTTACGCACATTCGAATCATAGGTGCCGCACATTCCATTGATCGGTACCGCACATTCGATTAATCGGTACCGAACAATCGATTGATCGGTACTGCACATTCGAATGATCGGTACCGCATTTTCGATTGATCGGTACTGAACTTTCGATTGATCGGTTGCGAACATTCTATTAATCGGTAACGCACATTCGATCGATCGATACGGCACATTCGATTGTTCGGTAACGCACATTCGATTGATCGGTACCGCACATTCGATTGATAGGTACCGAACATGCGATTGATCTGTACCGTACATTCCATTGATAGGTACCGAACATTCGATTGATCGGTATCGCACATTCGATTGTTCGGTACCGCACATTCGATTGTTCGGTAACGCACATTCGATTGAATGGTACCGCACATTCGATTGATAGATACCGAACATTCGATTGATCTGTACCGTACATTCCATTGATAGGTACCGCACAATCGATTCATCGGTACCGCACATTCGATTGATCGGTACCGCACATTAGATTGATCGATACCGCACATTCGATTGATCGATACCGCACACTCGATACATCGGTTACGCACATTCGATTCATAGGTGCCGCACATTCGATTGATCGGTACCGAACATTCGATTCATAGGTGCTGCACATTCGATTGATCGGTACCGCACATTCGATTGATCGATACCGTACATTCGATTGATCGGTACCGCACATTCGATTAATCGGTACCGAACATTCGATTGATCGGTACCGCACATTCGATTTATCGGTACCGAACATTCGAATCATCTGTACCGCACATTCGATTGATCGATACCGTACATTCGATTGATCGGTACCGAACATTCGATTCATAGGTGCCGCACATTCGATTGATCGGTACCGAACATTCGATTCATAGGTGCTGCACATTCGATTGATCGGTACCGCACATTCGATTGATCGATACCGTACATTCGATTGATCGGTACCGCACATTCGATTGATCGGTACCGAACATTCGATTGATCGGTACCGCACATTCGATTTATCGGTACCGAACATTCGAATCATCTGTACCGCACATTCGATTGATCGATACCGAACATTCGATTGATCGGTACCGCACATTCGATTTATCGGTTACGCACATTCAATTCGTCGAAATCGCACATTCGATTAATCGGTACCGCACATTCGATTGATCGGTACCGCACATTCGATTGATCGGTACCGCACCTTCAATTCATCGATACCGCACATTCGATTTATCGGTAACGCACATTCAATTCATCGAAATCGCACATTCGATTAATCGGTATCGCACATTCGATTTATCGGTACCGCACATTCGATTGATAGGTTCCGAACATTCGATTGATCGGTAACGTGCATTAGATTGATTGATACCGAACATTCGATTGATCGGTACCGCACATTCGATTGATCGGTACCGCACATTCGATTGATCGGTTCCGAACATTCCATTGATCGGTAACTCACATTCGATTGATCGGTACCGAACATTCGAATCATCTGTACCGCACATTCGATTCATCGGTACCGAACATTCTATTAATCGGTAACGCACATTCGATCGATCGATACGGCACATTCGATTGTTCGGTAACGCACATTCGATTGATCGGTACCGTACATTCGATTGATAGGTACCGAACATGCGATTGATCTGTACCGTACATTCCATTGATAGGTACCGCACAATCGATTCATCGGTACCGCACATTCGATTCATCGGTACCGCACATTCGATTGATCGATACCGCACATTCGATTGATCGATACCGCACACTCGATACATCGGTTACGCACATTCGAATCATAGGTGCCGCACATTCGATTGATCGGTACCGCACATTCGATTAATCGGTACCGAACATTCGATTGATCGGTACTGCACATTCGAATGTGCGGTACCGCATTTTCGATTGATCGGTACTGAACTTTCGATTGATCGGTTGCGAACATTGTATTAATCGGTAACGCACATTCGATCGATCGATACGGCACATTCGATTGTTCGGTAACGCACATTCGATTGATCGGTACCGCACATTCGATTGATAGGTACCGAACATGCGATTGATCTGTACCGTACATTCCATTGATAGGTACCGAACATTCGATTGTTCGGTAACGCACATTCGATTGATCGGTACCGCACATTCGATTGATAGGTACCGCACATTCGATTGATCGATACCGCACACTCGATACATCGGTTACGCACATTCGAATCATAGGTGCCGCACATTCGATTGATCGGTACCGAACATTCGATTCATAGGTGCTGCACATTCGATTGATCGGTACCGCACATTCGATTGATCGATACCGTACATTCGATTGATCGGTACCGCACATTCGATTAATCGGTAGCGAACATTCGATTGATCGGTACCGCACATTCGATTGATCGGTACCGCACATTCGATTGATAGGTACCGAACATGCGATTGATCTGTACCGTACATTCCATTGATAGGTACCGAACATTCGATTGATCGGTATCGCACATTCGATTGTTCGGTAACGCACATTCGATTGAATGGTACCGCACATTCGATTGATAGATACCGCACAATCGATTCATCGGTACCGCACATTCGATTGATAGGTACGGCACATTCGATTGTTCGGTAACGCACATTCGATTGATCGGTACCGCACATTCGATTGATAGGTACCGCACATTCGATTGATCGATACCGCACACTCGATACATCGGTTACGCACATTCGAATCATAGGTGCCGCACATTCGATTGATCGGTACCGAACATTCGATTCATAGGTGCTGCACATTCGATTGATCGGTACCGCACATTCGATTGATCGATACCGTACATTCGATTGATCGGTACCGCACATTCGATTGATCGGTACCGAACATTCGATTGATCGATACCGCACACTCGATACATCGGTTACGCACATTCGAATCATAGGTGCCGCACATTCGATTGATCGGTTCCGAACATTCGATTGATCGGTAACGTGCATTAGATTGATTGATACCGAACATTCGATTGATCGGTACCGCACATTCGATTGATCGGTACCGCACATTCGATTGATCGGTTCCGAACATTCCATTGATCGGTAACTCACATTCGATTGATCGGTACCGAACATTCGATTGATAGGTTCCGAACATTCGATTGATCGGTAACGTGCATTAGATTGATTGATACCGAACATTCGATTGATCGGTACCGCACATTCGATTGATCGGTACCGCACATTCGATTGATCGGTTCCGAACATTCCATTGATCGGTAACTCACATTCGATTGATCGGTACCGAACATTCGAATCATCTGTACCGCACATTCGATTCATCGGTACCGAACATTCTATTAATCGGTAACGCACATTCGATCGATCGATACGGCACATTCGATTGTTCGGTAACGCACATTCGATTGATCGGTACCGTACATTCGATTGATAGGTACCGAACATGCGATTGATCTGTACCGTACATTCCATTGATAGGTACCGCACAATCGATTCATCGGTACCGCACATTCGATTCATCGGTACCGCACATTCGATTGATCGATACCGCACATTCGATTGATCGATACCGCACACTCGATACATCGGTTACGCACATTCGAATCATAGGTGCCGCACATTCGATTGATCGGTACCGCACATTCGATTAATCGGTACCGAACATTCGATTGATCGGTACTGCACATTCGAATGTGCGGTACCGCATTTTCGATTGATCGGTACTGAACTTTCGATTGATCGGTTGCGAACATTGTATTAATCGGTAACGCACATTCGATCGATCGATACGGCACATTCGATTGTTCGGTAACGCACATTCGATTGATCGGTACCGCACATTCGATTGATAGGTACCGAACATGCGATTGATCTGTACCGTACATTCCATTGATAGGTACCGAACATTCGATTGTTCGGTAACGCACATTCGATTGATCGGTACCGCACATTCGATTGATAGGTACCGCACATTCGATTGATCGATACCGCACACTCGATACATCGGTTACGCACATTCGAATCATAGGTGCCGCACATTCGATTGATCGGTACCGAACATTCGATTCATAGGTGCTGCACATTCGATTGATCGGTACCGCACATTCGATTGATCGATACCGTACATTCGATTGATCGGTACCGCACATTCGATTAATCGGTAGCGAACATTCGATTGATCGGTACCGCACATTCGATTGATCGGTACCGCACATTCGATTGATAGGTACCGAACATGCGATTGATCTGTACCGTACATTCCATTGATAGGTACCGAACATTCGATTGATCGGTATCGCACATTCGATTGTTCGGTAACGCACATTCGATTGAATGGTACCGCACATTCGATTGATAGATACCGCACAATCGATTCATCGGTACCGCACATTCGATTGATAGGTACGGCACATTCGATTGTTCGGTAACGCACATTCGATTGATCGGTACCGCACATTCGATTGATAGGTACCGCACATTCGATTGATCGATACCGCACACTCGATACATCGGTTACGCACATTCGAATCATAGGTGCCGCACATTCGATTGATCGGTACCGAACATTCGATTCATAGGTGCTGCACATTCGATTGATCGGTACCGCACATTCGATTGATCGATACCGTACATTCGATTGATCGGTACCGCACATTCGATTGATCGGTACCGAACATTCGAATCATCTGTACCGCACATTCGATTGATCGATACAGTACATTCGATTGATCGGTACCGAACATTCGATTAATCGGTACCGAACATTCGATTGATCGGTACCGCACATTCGATTGATCGATACCGCACATTCGATTGTTCGGTAACGCACATTCGATTGATCTGTACCGTACATTCCATTGATCGGTACCGCACAATCGATTCATCGGTACGGCACATTCGATTCATCGGTACCGCACATTCGATTGATCGATACCGCACATTCGATTGATCGATACCGCACACTCGATACATCGGTTACGCACATTCGAATCATAGGTGCCGCACATTCGATTGATCGGTACCGCACATTCGATTAATCGGTACCGAACAATCGATTGATCGGTACTGCACATTCGAATGTGCGGTACCGCATTTTCGATTGATCGGTACTGAACTTTCGATTGATCGGTTGCGAACATTCTATTAATCGGTAACGCACATTCGATCGATCGATACGGCACATTCGATTGTTCGGTAACGCACATTCGATTGATCGGTACCGCACATTCGATTGATAGGTACCGAACATGCGATTGATCTGTACCGTACATTCCATTGATAGGTACCGAACATTCGATTGATCGGTATCGCACATTCGATTGTTCGGTACCGCACATTCGATTGTTCGGTAACGCACATTCGATTGAATGGTACCGCACATTCGATTGATAGATACCGAACATTCGATTGATCTGTACCGTACATTCCATTGATAGGTACCGCACAATCGATTGATCGGTACCGCACATTCGATTGATCGGTACCGCACATTCGATTGATCGATACCGCACATTCGATTGATCGATACCGCACACTCGATACATCGGTTACGCACATTCGAATCATAGGTGCCGCACATTCGATTGATCGGTACCGAACATTCGATTCATAGGTGCTGCACATTCGATTGATCGGTACCGCACATTCAATTCATCGATACCGCACATTCGATTTATCGGTAACGCACATTCAATTCATCGAAATCGCACATTCGATTAATCGGTATCGCACATTCGATTTATCGGTACCGCACATTCCATTGATAGGTTCCGAACATTCGATTGATCGGTAACGTGCATTAGATTGATTGATACCGAACATTCGATTGATCGGTACCGCACATTCGATTGATCGGTACCGCACATTCGATTGATCGGTTCCGAACATTCCATTGATCGGTAACTCACATTCGATTGATCGGTACCGAACATTCGAATCATCTGTACCGCACATTCGATTCATCGGTACCGAACATTCTATTAATCGGTAACGCACATTCGATCGATCGATACGGCACATTCGATTGTTCGGTAACGCACATTCGATTGATCGGTACCGTACATTCGATTGATAGGTACCGAACATGCGATTGATCTGTACCGTACATTCCATTGATAGGTACCGCACAATCGATTCATCGGTACCGCACATTCGATTCATCGGTACCGCACATTCGATTGATCGATACCGCACATTCGATTGATCGATACCGCACACTCGATACATCGGTTACGCACATTCGAATCATAGGTGCCGCACATTCGATTGATCGGTACCGCACATTCGATTAATCGGTACCGAACATTCGATTGATCGGTACTGCACATTCGAATGTACGGTACCGCATTTTCGATTGATCGGTACTGAACTTTCGATTGATCGGTTGCGAACATTCTATTAATCGGTAACGCACATTCGATCGATCGATACAGCACATTCGATTGTTCGGTAACGCACATTCGATTGATCGGTACCGCACATTCGATTGATAGGTACCGAACATGCGATTGATCTGTACCGTACATTCCATTGATAGGTACCGAACATTCGATTGTTCGGTAACGCACATTCGATTGATCGGTACCGCACATTCGATTGATAGGTACCGCACATTCGATTGATCGATACCGCACACTCGATACATCGGTTACGCACATTCGAATCATAGGTGCCGCACATTCGATTGATCGGTACCGAACATTCGATTCATAGGTGCTGCACATTCGATTGATCGGTACCGCACATTCGATTGATCGATACCGTACATTCGATTGATCGGTACCGCACATTCGATTAATCGGTAGCGAACATTCGATTGATCGGTACCGCACATTCGATTGATCGGTACCGCACATTCGATTGATAGGTACCGAACATGCGATTGATCTGTACCGTACATTCCATTGATAGGTACCGAACATTCGATTGATCGGTATCGCATATTCGATTGTTCGGTAACGCACATTCGATTGAATGGTACCGCACATTCGATTGATAGATACCGTACATTCGATTGATCTGTACCGTACATTCCATTGATAGGTACCGCACAATCGATTCATCGGTACCGCACATTCGATTGATCGGTACGGCACATTCGATTGTTCGGTAACGCACATTCGATTGATCGGTACCGCACATTCGATTGATAGGTACCGCACATTCGATTGATCGATACCGCACACTCGATACATCGGTTACGCACATTCGAATCATAAGTGCCGCACATTCGATTGATCGGTACCGAACATTCGATTCATAGGTGCTGCACATTCGATTGATCGGTACCGCACATTCGATTGATCGATACCGTACATTCGATTGATCGGTACCGCACATTCGATTGATCGGTACCGAACATTCGAATCATCTGTAGCGCACATTCGATTGATCGATACCGTACATTCGATTGATCGGTACCGAACATTCGATTAATCGGTACCGAACATTCGATTGATCGGTACCGCACATTCGATTTATCGGTTACGCACATTCAATTCATCGGTACCGCACATTCAATTCATCGATACCGCACATTCGATTTATCGGTAACGCACATTCCATTCATCGAAATCGCACATTCGATTAATCGGTACCGCACATTCGATTGATCGGTACAGCACATTCGATTGATAGGTTCCGAACATTCGATTGATCGGTAACGTGCATTAGATTGATTGATACCGAACATTCGATTGATCGATACCGCACATTCGATTGATCGATACCGCACATTCGATTGATCGATACCGAACACTCGATACATCGGTTACGCACATTCGATTCATAGCTGCCGCACATTCGATTGATCGGTACCGCACATTCGATTATTCGGTACCGAACATTCGATTGATTGGTACCGCACATTCGATTTATCGGTAACGCACATTCAATTCATCGAAATCGCACATTCGATTGATCGGTACCGCACATTCGATTGATCGGTACTGCACATTCGATTGATAGGTTCCGAACATTCGATTGATCGGTAACGTGCATTAGATTGATTGATACCGAACATTCGATTGATCGGTACCGCACATTCGATTGATCGATACCGCACATTCGATTGTTCGGTAACGCACAATCGATTGATCTGTACCGTACATTCCATTGATAGGTACCGCACAATCGATTCATCGGTACCGCACATTCGATTCATCGGTACCGCACATTCGATTGATCGATACCGCACACTCGATACATCGGTTACGCACATTCGAATCATAGGTGCCGCACATTCGATTGATCGGTACCGCACATTCGATTAATCGGTACCGAACATTCGATTGATCGGTACTGCACATTCGAATGTGCGGTACCGCATTTTCGATTGATCGGTACTGAACTTTCGATTGATCGGTTGCGAACATTCTATTAATCGGTAACGCACATTCAATCGATCGATACGGCACATTCGATTGTTCGGTAACGCACATTCGATTGATCGGTACCGCACATTCGATTGATAGGTACCGAACATGCGATTGATCTGTACCGTACATTCCATTGATAGGTACCGAACATTCGATTGATCGGTATCGCACATTCGATTGTTCGGTACCGCACATTCGATTGTTCGGTAACGCACATTCGATTGAATGGTACCGCACATTCGATTGATAGATACCGAACATTCGATTGATCTGTACCGTACTTTCCATTGATAGGTACCGCACAATCGATTCATCGGTACCGCACATTCGATTCATCGGTACCGCACATTCGATTGATCGATACCGCACATTCGATTGATCGATACCGCACACTCGATACATCGGTTACGCACATTCGAATCATAGGTGCCGCACATTCGATTGATCGGTACCGAACATTCGATTCATAGGTGCTGCACATTCGATTGATCGGTACCGCACATTCGATTGATCGATACCGTACATTCGATTGATCGGTACCGCACATTCGATTAATCGGTACAGAACATTCGATTGATCGGTACCCCACATTCGATTTATCGGTACCGAACATTCGAATCATCTGTACCGCACATTCGATTGATCGATACCGTACATTCGATTGATCGGTACCGAACATTCGATTAATCGGTACCGAACATTCGATTGATCGGTACCGCACATTCGATTTATCGGTTACGCACATTCAATTCATCGAAATCGCACATTCGATTTATCGGTAACGCACATTCAATTCATCGAAATCGCACATTCGATTAATCGGTACCGCACATTCGATTGATCGGTACCGCACATTCGATTGATAGGTTCCGAACATTCGATTGATCGGTAACGTGCATTAGATTGATTGATACCGAACATTCGATTGATCGGTACCGCACATTCGATTGATCGATACCGCACATTCGATTGATCGATACCGCACACTCGATACATCGGTTACGCACATTCGATTCATAGCTGCCGCACATTCGATTGATCGGTACCGCACATTCGATTATTCGGTACCGAACATTCGATTGATCGGTACTGCACATTCGAATGTTCGGTATCGCATTTTCGATTGATCGGTACCGAACTTTCGATTGATCAGTTGCGAACATTCGATTGATCGATAAAGCACATTCGATTGATCGGTTCCGCAAATTCGATTGATCGGTTCCGAACATTCCATTGATCGGTAACTCACATTCGATTGATCGGTACCGAACTTTCGAATCATCTGTACCGCACATTCGATTCATCGGTACCGAACATTCTATTAATCGGTAACGCACATTCGATCGATCGATACGGCACATTCGATTGTTCGGTAACGCACATTCGATTGATCGGTACCGTACATTCGATTGATAGGTACCGAACATGCGATTGATCTGTACCGTACATTCCATTGATAGGTACCGCTCAATCGATTCATCGGTACCGCACATTCGATTCATCGGTACCGCACATTCGATTCATCGGTACCGCACATTCGATTGATCGATACCGCACACTCGATACATCGGTTACGTACATTCGAATCATAGGTGCCGCACATTCGATTGATCGGTACCGCACATTCGATTAATCGGTACCGAACATTCGATTGATCGGTACTGCACATTCGAATGTGCGGTACTGAACTTTCGATTGATCGGTTGCGAACATTCTGATAATCGGTAACGCACATTCGATCGATCGATACGGCACATTCGATTGTTCGGTAACGCACATTCGATTGATCGGTACCGCACATTCGATTCATAGGTGCTGCACATTCGATTGATCGGTACCGCACATTCGATTGATCGATATCGTACATTCGATTGATCGGTACCGCACATTCGATTAATCGGTACCGAACATTCGATTCATCGATACCGCACATTCGATTTATCGGTACCGAACATTCGAATCATCTGTACCGCACATTCGATTGATCGATACCGTACATTCGATTGATCGGTACCGAACATTCGATTGATCGGTACCGAACATTCGATTGATCGGTAACGTGCATTAGATTGATTGATACCGAACATTCGATTGATCGGTACCGCACATTCGATTGATCGATACCGCACATTCGATTGATCGATACTGCACACTCGATACATCGGTTACGCACATTCGATTCATAGCTGCCGCACATTCGATTGATCGGTACCTCACATTCGATTATTCGGTACCGAACATTCGATTGATCGGTACTGCACATTCGAATGTTCGGTACCGCATTTTCGATTGATCGGTACCGAACTTTCGATTGATCGGTTGCGAACATTCGATTGATCGATAAAGCACATTCGATTGATCGGTTCCGCAAATTCGATTGATCGGTTCCGAACATTCCATTGATCGGTAACTCACATTCGATTGATCGGTACCGAACATTCGAATCATCTGTACCGCACATTCGATTCATCGGTACCGAACATTCTATTAATCGGTAACGCACATTCGATCGATCGATACGGCACATTCGATTGTTCGGTAACGCACATTCGATTGATCGGTACCGCACATTCGATTGATAGGTACCGAACATGCGATTGATCTGTACCGTACATTCCATTGATAGGTACCGCACAATCGATTCATCGGTACCGCACATTCGATTCATCGGTACCGCACATTCGATTCATCGATACCGCACATTCGATTGATCGATACCGCACACTCGATACATCGGTTACGCACATTCGAATCATAGGTGCCGCACATTCGATTGATCGGTACCGCACATTCGATTAATCGGTACCGAACATTCGATTGATCGGTACTGCACATTCGAATGTGCGGTACCGCATTTTCGATTGATCGGTACTGAACTTTCGATTGATCGGTTGCGAACATTCTATTAATCGGTAACGCACATTCGATCGATCGGTACGGCACATTCGATTGTTCGGTAACGCACATTCGATTGATCGGTACCGCACATTCGATTGATAGGTACCGAACATGCGATTGATCTGTACCGTACATTCCATTGATAGGTACCGAACATTCGATTGTTCGGTACCGCACATTCGATTGTTCGGTAACGCACATTCGATTGAATGGTACCGCACATTCGATTGATAGATACCGAACATTCGATTGATCTGTACCGCACATTCGATTGATCGGTACCGCACATTCGATTGATCGGTACCGCACATTCGAATGATCGATACCGCACACTCGATAGATCGGTTACGCACATTCGAATCATAGGTGTCGCACATTCGATTGATCGGTACCGAACATTCGATTAATAGGTGCTGCACATTCGATTGATCGGTAACGCACATTCGATTGATCGATACCGTACATTCGATTGATCGGTACCGCACATTCGATTAATCGGTACCGAACATTCGATTGATCGGTACCGCACATTCGATTTATCGGTACCGAACATTCGAATCATCTGTACCGCACATTCGATTGATCGATACCGTACATTCGATTGATCGGTACCGAACATTCGATTAATCGGTACCGAACATTCGATTGATCGGTACCGCACATTCGATTTATCGGTTACGCACATTCAATTCATCGAAATCGCACATTCGATTAATCGGTACCGCACATTCGATTGATCGGTACCGCACCTTCAATTCATCGATACCGCACATTCGATTTATCGGTAACGCACATTCAATTCATCGAAATCGCACATTCGATTAATCGGTACCGCACATTCGATTGATCGATACCGCACATTCGATTGATAGGTTCCGAACATTCGATTGATCGGTAACGTGCATTAGATTGATTGATACCGAACATTCGATTGATCGGTACCGCACATTCGATTGATCGATACCGCACATTCGATTGATCGATACCGCACACTCGATACATCGGTTACGCACATTCGATTCATAGCTGCCGCACATTCGATTGATCGGTACCGCACATTCGATTATTCGGTACCGAACATTCGATTGATCGGTACTGCACATTCGAATGTTCGGTATCGCATTTTCGATTGATCGGTACCGAACTTTCGATTGATCGGTTGGGAACATTCGATTGATCGATAAAGCACATTCGATTGATCGGTTCCGCAAATTCGATTGATCGGTTCCGAACATTCCATTGATCGGTAACTCACATTCGATTGATCGGTACCGAACATTCGAATCATCTGTACCGCACATTCGATTCATCGGTACCGAACATTCTATTAATCGGTAACGCACATTCGATCGATCGATACGGCACATTCGATTGTTCGGTAACGCACATTCGATTGATCGGTACCGTACATTCGATTGATAGGTACCGAACATGCGATTGATCTGTACCGTACATTCCATTGATAGGTACCGCTCAATCGATTCATCGGTACCGCACATTCGATTCATCGGTACCGCACATTCGATTCATCGGTACCGCACATTCGATTGATCGATACCGCACACTCGATACATCGGTTACGCACATTCGAATCATAGGTGCCGCACATTCGATTGATCGGTACCGCACATTCGATTAATCGGTACCGAACATTCGATTGATCGGTACTGCACATTCGAATGTGCGGTACCGCATTTTCGATTGATCGGTACTGAACTTTCGATTGATCGGTTGCGAACATTCTATTAATCGGTAACGCACATTCGATCGATCGATACGGCACATTCGATTGTTCGGTAACGCACATTCGATTGATCGGTACCGCACATTCCATTGATAGGTACCGAACATGCGATTGATCGGTACCGTACATTCCATTGATAGGTACCGCACAATCGATTCATCGGTACCGCACATTCGATTCATCGGTACCGCACATTCGATTCATCGATACCGCACATTCGATTGATCGATACCGCACACTCGATACATCGGTTACGCACATTCGAATCATAGGTGCCGCACATTCGATTGATCGGTACCGCACATTCGATTAATCGGTACCGAACATTCGATTGATCGGTACTGCACATTCGAATGTGCGGTACCGCATTTTCGATTGATCGGTACTGAACTTTCGATTGATCGGTTGCGAACATTCTATTAATCGGTAACGCACATTCGATCGATCGATACGGCACATTCGATTGTTCGGTAACGCACATTCGATTGATCGGTACCGCACATTCGATTGATAGGTACCGAACATGCGATTGATCTGTACCGTACATTCCCTTGATAGGTACCGAACATTCGATTGATCGGTATCGCACATTCGATTGTTCGGTACCGCACATTCGATTGTTCGGTAACGCACATTCGATTGAATGGTACCGCACATTCGATTGATAGATACCGAACATTCGATTGATCTGTACCGCAC
Organism: Apostichopus japonicus; assembly: GCF_037975245.1. NCBI lineage: Eukaryota > Metazoa > Echinodermata > Holothuroidea > Aspidochirotida > Stichopodidae > Apostichopus > Apostichopus japonicus. The sequence goes on along the minus strand of NC_092566.1, from coordinate 12,740,883 downwards.
ATTCGATTGATCGGTACCGCACATTCGATTGATCGATACCGCACATTCGATTGATCGATACCGCACACTCGATAGATCGGTTACGCACATTCGAATCATAGGTGTCGCACATTCGATTGATCGGTACCGAACATTCGATTCATAGGTGCTGCACATTCGATTGATCGGTACCGCACATTCGATTGATCGATACCGTACATTCGATTGATCGGTACCGCACATTCGATTAATCGGTACCGAACATTCGATTGATCGGTACCGCACATTCGATTTATCGGTACCGAACATTCGAATCATCTGTACCGCACATTCGATTGATCGATACCGTACATTCGATTGATCGGTACCGAACATTCGATTAATCGGTACCGAACATTCGATTGATCGGTACCGCACATTCGATTTATCGGTTACGCACATTCAATTCATCGAAATCGCACATTCGATTAATCGGTACCGCACATTCGATTGATCGGTACCGCACATTCGATTGATCGGTACCGCACCTTCAGTTCATCGATACCGCACATTCGATTTATCGGTAACGCACATTCAATTCATCGAAATCTCACATTCGATTAATCGGTACCGCACATTCGATTGATAGGTTCCGAACATTCGATTGATCGGTAACTCACATTCGATTGATCGGTACCGAACATTCGAATCATCTGTACCGCACATTCGATTCATCGGTACCGAACATTCTATTAATCGGTAACGCACATTCGATCGATCGATACGGCACATTCGATTGTTCGGTAACGCACATTCGATTGATCGGTACCGTACATTCGATTGATAGGTACCGAACATGCGATTGATCTGTACCGTACATTCCATTGATAGGTACCGCTCAATCGATTCATCGGTACCGCACATTCGATTCATCGGTACCGCACATTCGATTCATCGGTACCGCACATTCGATTCATCGATACCGCACACTCGATACATCGGTTACGCACATTCGAATCATAGGTGCCGCACATTCGATTGATCGGTACCGCTCATTCGATTAATCGGTACCGCACATTCCATTGATAGGTACCGAACATTCGATTGATCGATACCGCACATTCGATTGATCGATACCGCACACTCGATACATCGGTTACGCACATTCGAATCATAGGTGCCGCACATTCGATTGATCGGTACCGCACATTCGATTAATCGGTACCGAACATTCGATTGATCGGTACTGCACATTCGAATGTGCGGTACCGCATTTTCGATTGATCGGTACCGAACTTTCGATTGATCGGTTGCGAACATTCTATTAATCGGTAACGCACATTCGATCGATCGATACGGCACATTCGATTGTTCGGTAACGCACATTCGATTGATCGGTACCGCACATTCGATTGATAGGTACCGAACATTCGATTGATCTGTACCGTACATTCCATTGATAGGTACCGAACATTCGATTGATCGGTATCGCACATTCGATTGATCGGTACCGCACATTCGATTGTTCGGTAACGCACATTCGATTGAATGGTACCGCACATTCGATTGATCGATACCGCACATTCGATTGATCGATACCGCACACTCGATAGATCGGTTACGCACATTCGAATCATAGGTGTCGCACATTCGATTGATCGGTACCGAACATTCGATTCATAGGTGCTGCACATTCGATTGATCGGTACCGCACATTCGATTGATCGATACCGTACATTCGATTGATCGGTACCGCACATTCGATTAATCGGTACCGAACATTCGATTGATCGGTACCGCACATTCGATTTATCGGTACCGAACATTCGAATCATCTGTACCGCACATTCGATTGATCGATACCGTACATTCGATTGATCGGTACCGAACATTCGATTAATCGGTACCGAACATTCGATTGATCGGTACCGCACATTCGATTTATCGGTTACGCACATTCAATTCATCGAAATCGCACATTCGATTAATCGGTACCGCACATTCGATTGATCGGTACCGCACATTCGATTGATCGGTACCGCACCTTCAGTTCATCGATACCGCACATTCGATTTATCGGTAACGCACATTCAATTCATCGAAATCTCACATTCGATTAATCGGTACCGCACATTCGATTGATAGGTTCCGAACATTCGATTGATCGGTAACTCACATTCGATTGATCGGTACCGAACATTCGAATCATCTGTACCGCACATTCGATTCATCGGTACCGAACATTCTATTAATCGGTAACGCACATTCGATCGATCGATACGGCACATTCGATTGTTCGGTAACGCACATTCGATTGATCGGTACCGTACATTCGATTGATAGGTACCGAACATGCGATTGATCTGTACCGTACATTCCATTGATAGGTACCGCTCAATCGATTCATCGGTACCGCACATTCGATTCATCGGTACCGCACATTCGATTCATCGGTACCGCACATTCGATTCATCGATACCGCACACTCGATACATCGGTTACGCACATTCGAATCATAGGTGCCGCACATTCGATTGATCGGTACCGCTCATTCGATTAATCGGTACCGCACATTCCATTGATAGGTACCGAACATTCGATTGATCGATACCGCACATTCGATTGATCGATACCGCACACTCGATACATCGGTTACGCACATTCGAATCATAGGTGCCGCACATTCGATTGATCGGTACCGCACATTCGATTAATCGGTACCGAACATTCGATTGATCGGTACTGCACATTCGAATGTGCGGTACCGCATTTTCGATTGATCGGTACCGAACTTTCGATTGATCGGTTGCGAACATTCTATTAATCGGTAACGCACATTCGATCGATCGATACGGCACATTCGATTGTTCGGTAACGCACATTCGATTGATCGGTACCGCACATTCGATTGATAGGTACCGAACATTCGATTGATCTGTACCGTACATTCCATTGATAGGTACCGAACATTCGATTGATCGGTATCGCACATTCGATTGTTCGGTACCGCACATTCGATTGTTCGGTAACGCACATTCGATTCATCGGTACCGCACATTCGATTGATCGGTACGGCACATTCGATTGTTCGGTAACGCACATTCGATTGATCGGTACCGCACATTCGATTGATAGGTACCGCACATTCGATTGATCGATACCGCACACTCGATACATCGGTTACGCACATTCGAATCATAGGTGCCGCACATTCTATTGATCGGTACCGAACATTTGATTCATAGGTGCTGCACATTCGATTGATCGGTACCGCACATTCGATTGATCGATACCGTACATTCGATTGATCGGTACCGAACATTCGAATCATCTGTACCGCACATTCGATTGATCGATACCGTACATTCGATTGATCGGTACCGAACATTCGATTAATAGGTACCGAACATTCGATTGATCGGTACCGCACATTCGATTTATCGGTTACGCACATTCAATTCATCGGTACCGCACATTCAATTCATCGATACCGCACATTCGATTTATCGGTAACGCACATTCCATTCATCGAAATCGCACATTCGATTAATCGGTACCGCACATTCGATTGATCGGTACAGCACATTCGATTGATAGGTTCCGAACATTCGATTGATCGGTAACGTGCATTAGATTGATTGATACCGAACATTCGATTGATCGATACCGCACCTTCGATTGATCGATACCGCACATTCGATTGATCGATACCGCACACTCGATACATCGGTTACGCACATTCGATTCATAGCTGCCGCACATTCGATTGATCGGTACCGCACATTCGATTGTTCGGTAACGCACATTCGATTGATCTGTACCGTACATTCCATTGATCGGTACCGCACAATCGATTCATCGGTACCGCACATTCGATTCATCGGTACCGCACATTCGATTGATCGATACCGCACATTCGATTGATCGATACCGCACACTCGATACATCGGTTACGCACATTCGAATCATAGGTGCCGCACATTCGATTGATCGGTACCGCACATTCGATTAATCGGTACCGAACAATCGATTGATCGGTACTGCACATTCGAATGTGCGGTACCGCATTTTCGATTGATCGGTACTGAACTTTCGATTGATCGGTTGCGAACATTCTATTAATCGGTAACGCACATTCGATCGATCGATACGGCACATTCGATTGTTCGGTAACGCACATTCGATTGATCGGTACCGCACATTCGATTGATAGGTACCGAACATGCGATTGATCTGTACCGTACATTCCATTGATAGGTACCGAACATTCGATTGATCGGTATCGCACATTCGATTGTTCGGTACCGCACATTCGATTGTTCGGTAACGCACATTCGATTGAATGGTACCGCACATTCGATTGATAGATACCGAACATTCGATTGATCTGTACCGTACATTCCATTGATAGGTACCGCACAATCGATTCATCGGTACCGCACATTCGATTGATCGGTACCGCACATTCGATTGATCGATACCGCACATTCGATTGATCGATACCGCACACTCGATACATCGGTTACGCACATTCGAATCATAGGTGCCGCACATTCGATTGATCGGTACCGAACATTCGATTCATAGGTGCTGCACATTCGATTGATCGGTACCGCACATTCGATTGATCGATACCGTACATTCGATTGATCGGTACCGCACATTCGATTAATCGGTACCGAACATTCGATTGATCGGTACCGCACATTCGATTTATCGGTACCGAACATTCGAATCATCTGTACCGCACATTCGATTGATCGATACCGTACATTCGATTGATCGGTACCGAACATTCGATTAATCGGTACCGAACATTCGATTGATCGGTACCGCACATTCGATTTATCGGTTACGCACATTCAATTCATCGAAATCGCACATTCGATTAATCGGTACCGCACATTCGATTGATCGGTACCGCACATTCGATTGATCGGTACCGCATTTTCAATTCATCGATACCGCACATTCGATTTATCGGTAACGCACATTCAATTCATCGAAATCGCACATTCGATTAATCGGTATCGCACATTCGATTTATCGGTACCGCACATTCGATTGATAGGTTCCGAACATTCGATTGATCGGTAACGTGCATTAGATTGATTGATACCGAACATTCGATTGATCGGTACCGCACATTCGATTGATCGGTACCGCACATTCGATTGATCGGTTCCGAACATTCCATTGATCGGTAACTCACATTCGATTGATCGGTACCGAACATTCGAATCATCTGTACCGCACATTCGATTCATCGGTACCGAACATTCTATTAATCGGTAACGCACATTCGATCGATCGATACGGCACATTCGATTGTTCGGTAACGCACATTCGATTGATCGGTACCGTACATTCGATTGATAGATACCGAACATTCGATTGATCTGTACCGTACATTCCATTGATCGATACCGCACACTCGATACATCGGTTACGCACATTCGAATCATAGGTGCCGCACATTCGATTGATCGGTACCGAACATTCGATTCATAGGTGCTGCACATTCGATTGATCGGTACCGCACATTCGATTGATCGATACCGTACATTCGATTGATCGGTACCGCACATTCGATTAATCGGTACCGAACATTCGATTGATCGGTATCGCACATTCGATTTATCGGTACCGAACATTCGAATCATCTGTACCGCACATTCGATTGATCGATACCGTACATTCGATTGATCGGTACCGAACATTCGATTGATCGGTAACGAACATTCGATTAATCGGTACCGAACATTCGATTGATCGGTACCGCACATTCGATTTATCGGTACCGAACATTCGATTGATCGGTACCGCACATTCGATATATCGGTTACGCACATTCAATTCATCGAAATCGCACATTCGATTAATCGGTACCGCACATTCGATTGATCGGTACCGCACATTCGATTGATCGGTACCGCACATTCAATTCATCGATACCGCACATTCGATTTATCGGTAACGCACATTCAATTCATCGAAATCGCACATTCGATTAATCGGTACCGCACATTCGATTTATCGGTACCGCACATTCGATTGATAGGTTCCGAACATTCGATTGATCGGTAACGTGCATTAGATTGATTGATACCGAACATTCGATTGATCGGTACCGCACATTCGATTGATCGGTTCCGAACATTCCATTGATCGGTAACTCACATTCGATTGATCGGTACCGAACATTCGAATCATCTGTACCGCACATGCGATTGATCTGTACCGTACATTCCATTGATAGGTACCGCACAATCGATTCATCGGTACCGCACATTCGATTCATCGGTACCGCACATTCGATTGATCGATACCGCACATTCGATTGATCGATACCGCACACTCGATACATCGGTTACGCACATTCGAATCATAGGTGCCGCACATTCGATTGATCGGTACCGCACATTCGATTAATCGGTACCGAACATTCGATTGATCGGTACTGCACATTCGAATGTGCGGTACCGCATTTTCGATTGATCGGTACTGAACTTTCGATTGATCGGTTGCGAACATTCTATTAATCGGTAACGCACATTCGATCGATCGATACGGCACATTCGATTGTTCGGTAACGCACATTCGATTGATCGGTACCGCACATTCGATTGATCGGTACCGAACATGCGATTGATCTGTACCGTACATTCCATTGATAGGTACCGAACATTCGATTGTTCGGTAACGCACATTCGATTTATCGGTACCGCACATTCGATTGATAGGTACCGCACATTCGATTGATCGATACCGCACACTCGATACATCGGTTACGCACATTCGAATCATAGGTGCCGCACATTCGATTGATCGGTACCGAACATTCGATTCATAGGTGCTGCACATTCGATTGATCGGTACCGCACATTCGATTGATCGATACCGTACATTCGATTGATCGGTACCGCACATTCGATTAATCGGTAGCGAACATTCGATTGATCGGTACCGCACATTCGATTGATCGGTACCGAACATTCGAATCATCTGTACCGCACATTCGATTGATCGATACCGTACATTCGATTGATCGGTACCGAACATTCGATTAATCGGTACCGAACATTCGATTGATCGGTACCGCACATTCGATTTATCGGTTACGCACATTCAATTCATCGATACCGCACATTCGATTTATCGGTAATGCACATTCCATTCATCGAAATCTCACATTCGATTAATCGGTACCGCACATTCGATTGATCGGTACAGCACATTCGATTGATAGGTTCCGAACATTCGATTGATCGGTAACGTGCATTAGATTGATTGATACCGAACATTCGATTGATCGATACCGCACCTTCGATTGATCGATACCGCACATTCGATTGATCGATACCGCACACTCGATACATCGGTTACGCACATTCGATTCATAGCTGCCGCACATTCGATTGATCGGTACCGCACATTCGATTCATCGGTACCGAACATTCGATTGATCGGTACCGCACATTCGATTTATCGGTAACGCACATTCAATTCATCGAAATCGCACATTCGATTAATCGGTACCGCACATTCGATTGATCGGTACCGCACATTCGATTGATAGGTTCCGAACATTCGATTGATCGGTAACGTGCATTAGATTGATTGATACCGAACATTTGATTGATCGGTACCGCACATTCGATTGATCGATACCGCACATTCGATTGTTCGGTAACGCACATTCGATTGATCGGTACCGTACATTCGATTGATAGGTACCGAACATGCGATTGATCTGTACCGTACATTCCATTGATAGGTACCGCACAATCGATTCATCGGTACCGCACATTCGATTCATCGGTACCGCACATTCGATTGATCGATACCGCACATTCGATTGATCGATACCGCACACTCGATACATCGGTTACGCACATTCGATTCATAGGTACTGCACATTCGATTGATCGGTACCGCACATTCGATTGATCGATACCGTACATTCGATTGATCGGTACCGCACATTCGATTAATCGGTACCGTACATTCGATTGATCGGTACTGAACATTCGAATGTTCGGTACCGCATTTTCGATTGATCGGTACCGAACTGTCGATTGGTCGGTTGCGAACATTCGATTGATCGATAACGTACATTCGATTGATCGATTACGCACATTCGATTGATCGGTTTCGAACATTCTATTGATCGGTAACGCACATTCGATTGATCGAAACCGAACATAAGAATGATATGTACCGAACATTCGAATCATCTGTCCCGCACATTCGATTCATCGGCACCGAACATTCTATTAATCGGTAACGGACATTCGATCGATCGGTACGGCACATTCGATTGACCGGTACCGCACATTCGATAGATCGGTACCGCACATTCGATTGATGGGTACCGAACATTCGATTGATCGGTACCGCACATTCGATTGATAGATACCGAACATTCGATTGATCGGTATCGCACATTCGATTTATCGGTACCGCACATTCAATTCATCGATACCGCCCATTCGATTGATCGGTACAGCACACTCGATACATCGGTTACGCACATTCGATTCATAGGTGCCGCACATTCGATTGATCGGTACCGCACATTCGATTAATCGGTACCGAACATTCGATTGATCGGTACTGCACATTCGAATGTTCAGTATCGCACATTCGATTGATCGGTACCGCACATTCGATTGTTCGGTAACGCACATACGATTGATCGGTACCGCACATTCGTATGATCGATACCGATCATTCGATTCATCGGTTCCGAACATTATATTGATCGGTAACGCATATTCGTTCGATCGATACGACACATTCGATTGACCGGTACCGCACATTCGATTGATCGGTACCGCACATTCGATTGATCGGTACCGAACATTCGATTGATCAGTACCGCACATTCGATTGATAGGTACCGAACATTCGATTGATCGATACCGCTCATTCGATTAATCGCTGCGCACATTCGATTGTTCGGTAACGCACATTCGATTGATTGGTAACGCACATTCGATTAATCGGTACCGAACTTTCGATTGGTCGGTTCCGAACATTCGATTGATCGGTAACGTACATTCGATTGTTCGGTACCGCACATTCGATTGATCGGTACCGAACTTTCGATTGATCGCTACCGCACATTCGATTGATCGGTACCGAATTTTCGATTGATCGGTACCGCACATTCGATTGATAGGTACCGAACATTCGATTGATCGGTATCGCATATTCGATTGATCGGTACCGCACTTTCGATTGATACCGAACATTCGATTCATCGATACCGCACATTCGATTGATCGGTACCGAACTTTCGATTGATCGGTACCGCACATTCAATTGATCGGTACCGCACATTCGATTGATCGATACCGCACATTCCATTCATCGGTAACGCGCATTCGATTGATCGGTACCGAACATTCGGTTCATCTGTACCGCACTTTCGATTCATCGGTACCGCACATTCGATTGATCGATACCGCACATTCGATAAATGGGTTACGCACATTCGATTATCGGTACCGCACGTTCGATTGATCGGTACCGCACATTCGATTGATCGATACCGCATTTTCGATTGATCGATACCGTACATTCGATTGATCGGTACCGCACATTCGATTAATCGGTACCGTACATTCGATTGATCGGTACTGAACATTCGAATGTTCGCTACCGCATTTTCGATTGATCGGTTCCACACATTCGATTGATCGGTTTCGAACATTTGATTGATCGATAACGCACATTCGATTGATCGAAACCGAACATTAGAATGATATGTACCGAACATTCGAATCATCTGTACCGCACATTCGATTCATCGGCACCGAACAATCTATTAATCGGTAACGGACATTCGATCGATCGATACGGCACATTCGATTGACCGGTACCGCACATTCGATAGATCGGTCCCGGACATTCGATTGATCGGTACCGAACATTCGATTGATCGGTACCGCACATTCGATTGATAGATACCGAACATTCGATTGATCGGTATCGCACATTCGATTTATCGGTAACGCACATTCAATTGAGCGAATTCGCACATTCCATTAATCGGTACCTTACATTCGATTGATCGGTACCGCACATTTAATTCATCGATACCGCCCATTCGATTGATCGGTACAGCACACTCGATACATCGGTTACGCACATTCGGTTCATAGGTGCCGCACATTCGATTGATCTGTACCGTACATTCCATTGATAGGTACCGAACATTCGATTGATCGGTACCGCACATTCAATAGATCGGTACCGCATATTTGATTCATCGATACTGCACATTCGATTGATCGATACCGCCCACTAGATTCATCGGTACCGCACATTCGATTAATCGGTACCGAACATTCGATTGATCGATACCGCACATTCGATTGATAGGTACCGAACATTCGATTGATCGGTATCGCAAATTCGATTGATCGGTACCGCACATTCGATTGTTCGGTAACGCACATTCGATTGATCGGTACCGCACATTCGATTGATCGATACCGAACATTCGATTCATCGGTACCGAACAATATATCGATCGGTAACGCACATTCGTTCGATCGATACGACACATTCGATTGACCGTTAACGCACATTCGATTGATCGGTACCGGACATTCGATTGATCGGTACCGAACATTCGATTGATCAGTACCGCACATTCGATTGATAGGTACCGAACATTCGATTCATCGATACCGCTCATTCGATTAATCGCTGCGCACATTCGATTGTTCGGTAACGCACATTCGATTGATTGGTAACGCACATTCGATTAATCGGTACCGAACTTTCGATTGGTCGGTTCCGAACATTCGATTGATCGGTAACGTACATTCGATTGTTCGGTACCGCACATTCGATTGATCGGTACCGAACTTTCGATTGATCGCTACCGTACATTCGATTGATCGGTGCCGAATTTTCGATTGATCGGTACCGCACATTCGATTGATAGGTACCGAACATTCGATCGATCGGTATCGCACATTCGATTGATCGGTACCGAACTTTCGATTGATCGGTACCGCACATTCGATTGATAGGTACCGAACATTCGATTGATCTGTACCGTACATTCGATTGATCGGTACCGCACATTCGATTGTTCGGTAACGCACATTCGATTGATCGGTACCGCACATTCGATTCATCGGTACCGCACATTCGATTGATCGATACCGCACATTCGATTGATCGATACCGCACACTCGATACATCGGTTACGCACATTCGATTCATAGGTGCTGCACATTCGATTGATCGGTACCGCACATTCGATTGATCGATACCGTACATTCGATTGATCGGTACCGCACATTCGATTAATCGGTACCGTACATTCGATTGATCGGTACTGAACATTCGAATGTTCGGTACCGCATTTTCGATTGATCGGTACCGAACTGTCGATTGGTCGGTTGCGAACATTCGATTGATCGATAACGTACATTCGATTGATCGATTACGCACATTCGATTGATCGGTTCCACACATTCGATTGATCGGTTTCGAACATTCTATTGATCGGTAACGCACATTCGATTGATCGAAACCGAATATTAGAATGATATGTACCGAACATTCGAATCATCTGTACCGCACATTCGATTTATCGGCACCGAACATTCTATTAATCGGTAACGGACATTCGATCGATCGATACGGCACATTCGATTGACCGGTACCGCACATTCGATAGATCGGTACCGCACATTCGATTGATGGGTACCGAACATTCCATTGATCGGTACCGCACATTCGATTGATAGATACCGAACATTCGATTGATCGGTATCGCACATTCGATTTATCGGTAACGCACATTCAATTGATCGAATTCTCACATTCCATTAATCGGTACCGTACATTCGATTGATCGGTACCGCACATTCAATTGATCGATACCGCCCATTCGATTGATCGGTACAGCACACTCGATACATCGGTTACGCACATTCAATTCATAGGTGCCGCACATTCGATTGATCAGTACCGCACATTCGATTAATCGGTACCGAACATTCGATTGATCGGTACTGCACATTCGAATGTTCGGTATCGCAAATTCGATTGATCGGTACCGCACATTCGATTGATCGGTAACGTACATTCGATTGATCGGTACCGCACATTCGTATGATCGATACCGATCATTCGATTCATCGGTACTGAACATTATATTGATCGGTAACGCACATTCGTTCGATCGATACGACACATTCGATTGACCGTTACCGCACATTCGATTGATCGGTACCGCACATTCGATTGATCGGTACCGCACATTCGATTGTTCGGTACCGCACATTCGATTGATCGGTACCGCACATTCGATTGATCGGTACCGCACATTCGATTGATCGGTACCGCACATTCGATTGATCGATACCGCACATTCGACTGATCGATACCGCACACTCGATACATCGGTTACGCACATTCGATTCATAGGTGCTGCACATTCGATTGATCGGTACCGCACATTCGATTGATCGATACCGTACATTCGATTGATCGGTACCGCACATTCGATTGATAGGTACCGAACATTCGATTCATCGATACCGCTCATTCGATTAATCGCTGCGCACATTCGATTGTTCGGTAACGCACATTCGATTGATTGGTAACGCACATTCGATTAATCGGTACCGAACTTTCGATTGGTCGGTTCCGAACATTCAATTGATCGGTAACGTACATTCGATTGTTCGGTACCGCACATTCGATTGATCGGTACCGAACTTTCGATTGATCGCTACCGCACATTCGATTGATCGGTAACGAATTTCCGATTGATCGGTACCGAACATTTGATTGATAGGTACCGCACATTGGATTGATCTGTACATTACATTCGATTGATCGGTACCGCACATTCGGTTTTTCGGTACCGCACATTCGATTGATCGGTACCGCACATTCGATTGATCGGTACCGCACATTCGATTGATCGGTACCGCACATTCGATTGATCGATATCGCACATTCGATTGATCGATACCGTACATTCGATTGATCGGTACCGCACATTCGATTAATCGGTACCGAACAATCGATTGATCGGTACCGCACATTCGATTGATCGGTACCGCACATTCGATTAATCGGTACCGTACATTCGATTGATCGGTACCGCACATTCGTTTAATCGGTACCGTACATTCGATTGATCGGTACTGAACATTCTAATGTTCGGTACCGCATTTTCGATTGATCGGTACCGTACATTCGATTGATCGGTACTGAACATTCGAATGTTCGGTACCGCATTTTCGATTGATCGGTACCGCACATTCGATTGATCGGTACCGCACATTCGATTGATCGGTAACGCACATTCGATTGATCGGTAACGCACATTCAATTGATCGAATTCTCACATTCCATTAATCGGTACCGCACATTCGATTGATCGGTACCGCATATTCGATTGATCGATACCGCACATTCCATTCATTGGTAGCGCACATTCGGTTGTTCGGTACCGAACTTTCGATTGGTCGGTTCCGAACATTCGATTGATCGGTACCGTACATTCGATTGTTCGGTACCGCACATTCGATTGATCGGTACCGAACTTTCGATTGATCGCTACCCCACATTCGATTGATCGGTAACGAATTTCCGATTGATCGGTACCGCACATTCGATTGATAGGTACCGCACATTGGATTGATCTGTACATTACATTCGATTGATCGGTACCGCACATTCGATTGTTCGGTACCGCACATTCGATTGATCGGTACCGCACATTCGATTGATCGGTACCGCACATTCGATTGATCGGTACCGCACATTCGATTGATCGATACCGCACATTCGACTGATCGATACCGCACACTCGATACATCGGTAACGCACATTCGATTCATAGGTGCTGCACATTCGATTGATCGGTACCGCACATTCGATTAATCGGTACCGAACATTCGATTGATCGGTACCGCACATTCGATTCATCGGTACCGCACATTCGATTAATCGGTACCGTACATTCGATTGATCGGTACCGCACATTCGATTAATCGGTACCGTACATTCGATTGATCGGTACTGAACATTCGAATGTTCGGTACCGCATTTTCGATTGATCGGTACCGTACATTCGATTGATCGGTACTGAACATTCGAATGTTCGGTACCGCATTTTCGATTGATCGGTAACGCACATTCGATTGATCGGTACCGCACATTCGATTGATCGGTAACGCACATTCGATTGATCGGTAACGCACATTCAATTGATCGAATTCTCACATTCCATTAATCGGTACCGCACATTCGATTGATCGGTACCGCATATTCGATTGATCGATACCGCACATTCCATTCATTGGTAGCGCACATTCGGTTGTTCGGTACCGCACTTTCGATTGATCGGTTCTGCACATTCGATTGATCGGTACCGCACATTCGATTGATAGATACCGATCATTCGATTGATCGGTATCGCACATTCGATTTATCGGTAACGCACATTCAATTGATCGAATTCGCACATTCCATTAATCGTTACCGCACATTCGATTGATCGGTACCGCACATTTAATTCATCGATACCGCCCATTCGATTGATCGGTACAGCACACTCGATACATCGGTTTCGCACATTCGATTCATAGGTGCCGCACATTCTATTGATCGGTACCGCACATTCGATTAATCGGTACCGAACATTCGATTGATCGGTACTGCACATTCGAATGTTCGGTACCGCATTTTCGATTGATAGGTACCGAACTTTCGATTGAACGGTTGCGAACATTCGATTGATCGATAACGCACATTCGATTGATCGGTTCAGCACATTCGATTGATCAGTTCCGAACATTCAATTGATCGTTACCGCACATTCGATTCATCGGTACCAAACATTCGATTGATCGGTACCGCACATTCGATTGATAGGTACCGAACATTCGATTGATCTTTATCGCACATTCGATTGATCGGTTCAGCACATTCGATTGATCAGTTCCGAACATTCAATTGATCGGTACCGCACATTCGATTCATCGGTACCAAACATTCGATTGATCGGTACCTCACATTCGATTGATAGGTACCGAACATTCGATTGATCGGTATCGCACATTCGATTGATCAGTACCGCACTTTCGATTGATAGATACCGAACATTCCATTGATCGGTACCGCCCATTCGATTGATCGGTAACGCACATTCGATTGATCGGTAGCGCACATTCGTTTGTTCGGTACCGCACTTTCGATTGATCGGTTCTGCACATTCGATTGATCGGTTTAGAACATTCGACATATCGGTAACGCACATTCGATTGATAGGTGCCGCACATTCGATTTATCGGTAACGCACATTCAATTGAGCGAATTCGCACATTCCATTAATCGGTACCGTACATTCGATTGATCGGTACCGCAAATTCAATTCATCGATACCGCCCATTCGATTGATCGGTACAGCACACTCGATACATCGGTTACGGACATTCGATTCATAGGTGCCGCACATTCGATTAATCGGTACCGCACATTCGATTAATCGGTACCGAACATTCGATTGATCGGTACTGCACATTCGAATGTACGGTACCGCATTTTCGATTGATAGGTACCGAACTTTCGATTGATCGGTTGCGAACATTCGATTGATCGATACCGCATATTCAAGTGATCGGTACCGCACATTCGAATGCTCGGTGCGGCACATTCGATTGATCGGTACCGAACATTATATTGATCTGTAACGCACATTCCTTCGATCGATACCAAACATTCGATTGATCGGTACCTCACATTCGATTGATAGGTTCCGAACATTCGATTGATCGGTACCGCACATTCGATTGATCGGTACCGCACTTTCGATTGTTCGGTACCGCACATTCGATTGATAGGTACCGAACATTCGATTGATCTGTACCGTACATTCCATTGATAGATACCGAACATTCCATTGATCGGTACCGCACATTCGATTGATCGGTAGCGCACATTCGTTTGTTCGGTACCGCACCTTCGATTGATCGGTTCTGCACATTCGATTGATCGGTTTAGAACATTCGACATATCGGTAACGCACATTCGATTGATAGGTGCCGCACATTCGATTGATCGGTACCGCACATTCGATTGATCGATACCGCACATTCCATTGATCGATACCGCACATTCGATTGATCGGTACCGCACATTCGATTGATCGGTACCGAACATTCGATTGATCGGTAACGTACATTCGATTGATCGGTACCGCACATTCGATTGATCGGTTCTGCACATTCGATTGATCGGTTTAGAACATTCAATTGATCGGTAACGCACATTCGATTCATCGGTACCGCACATTCGATTAATCGGTACCGACCTTCGATTGATCGATACTGCATATTCAAGTGATCGGAACCGCACATTCGAATGCTCGGTGCGGCACATTCGATTGATCGGTACCGAACAATCGTATGATCGATACCGAACATTCGATTCATCGGTACCGAACATTATATTGATCGGTAACGCACATTCCTTCGATCGATACGACACATTCGATTGACCGGTACCGCACATTCGATTGATCGGTACCGCACATTCGATCGATCGGTACCGAACATTCGATTGATCAGTACCGCACATTCGATTGATAGGTACCGAACATTCGATTGATCGATACCGCTCATTCGATTCATCGCTGCGCACATTCGATTGTGCGGTAACGCACATTCGATTAATTGGTAACGCACATTCGATTAATCGGTACCGAACTTTCGATTGGTCGGTTCCGAACATTCCATTGATCGGTAACGTACATTCGATTGTTCGGTACCGCACATTCGATTGATCGGTACCGCACATTCGATTAATCGGTACCGAACATTCGATTGATCGGTACTGCACATTAGAATGTACGGTACCGCATTTTCGATTGATAGGTACCGAACTTTCGATTGATCGGTTGCGAACATTCGATTGATCGATAACGCACATTCGATTGATCGGTTCCGCACATTCAATTGATCAGTTCCGAACATTCAATTGATCGGTACCGCACATTCGATTCATCGGTACCGAACATTCGATTGATCGGTACCGCACATTCGATTGATAGGTACCGAACATTCGATTGATCGGTATTGTACATTCGATTGATCGGTACCGCACATTCGATTGATCGGTACCGCACATTCGATTGTTCGGTAACGCACATTCGGTTGATCGGTACCGCACATTCGATTGATCGGTACCGAACATTCGATTGATCGGTACCGCAAATTCGTTTGATAGGTACCGAACATTCGATTGATCGGTATCGCACATTCGATTGATCGGTACCGCACTTTCGATTGATCGGTACCGCACATTCGATTGATAGATACCGAACATTTGATTGATCTGTACCGTACATTCGATTGATCGGAACCGCACATTCGATTGTTCGGTACCGCACATTCGATTGATCGGTACCGCACATTCGATTGATCGGTACCGCACATTCGACTGATCGGTACCGCACATTCGATTGATCGGTACCGAACATTCGATTGATCGGTACCGAACATTCGATTGATAGGTACCGAACATTCGATTGATCGGTATCGCACATTCGATTGATCGGTACCGCACTTTCGATTGATCGGTACCGCACATTCGATTGATAGGTACCGAATATTCGATTGATCTGTACCGTAAATTGCATTGATAGATACCGAACATTCCATTGATCGGTACCGCACATTCGATTGATCGGTACCGCCCATTCGATTGATCGGTAACGCACATTCGATTGATCGGTACCGCACATTCGATTGTTCGGTAACGCACATTCGATTGATAGGTACCGAACATTCGATTCATCGATACCGCTCATTCGATTAATCGCTGCGCACATTCGATTGTTCGGTAACGCACATTCGATTGATTGTTAACGCACATTCGATTAATCGGTACCGAACTTTCGATTGGTCGGTTCCGAACATTCGATTGATCGGTAACGTACATTCGATTGTTCGGTACAGCACATTCGATTGATCGGTACCGAACTTTCGATTGATCGCTACCGCACATTCGATTGATCGGTACCGAACATTCGATTGATCAGTACCGCACATTCGATTGATAGGTACCGAACATTCGATTCATCGATACCGCTCATTCGATTAATGGCTGCGCACATTCGATTGATCGGTAACGCACATTCGATTGATTGGTAACGCACATTCGATTAATCGGTACCGTACATTCGATTCATCGGTACCGCACATTCGATTCATCGGGACTACACATTCCATTCATCGATACCGCTCATTCGATTAATCGGTAACGCACATTCCATTGATCGGTACCGCACTTTCGATTGATCGGTACCGCACATTCGATTGATCGGTACCGCACATTCGATTCATCTGTAGGCCTACCGCACATTCGATTCATCGGTACTGCACATTCGATTCATCGGTACCGAACATTCGATTGATCGGTACCGCACATTCGATTGATAGGTACCGAACATTCGATTGATCGGTATTGTACATTCGATTGATCGGTACCGCACATTCGATTGATCGGTACCGCACATTCGATTGTTCGGTAACGCACATTCGGTTGATCGGTACCGCACATTCGATTGATCGGTACCGAACATTCGATTGATCGGTACCGCAAATTCGTTTGATAGGTACCGAACATTCGATTGATCGGTATCGCACATTCGATTGATCGGTACCGCACTTTCGATTGATCGGTACCGCACATTCGATTGATAGATACCGAACATTCGATTGATCTGTACCGTACATTCGATTGATCGGAACCGCACATTCGATTGTTCGGTACCGCACATTCGATTGATCGGTACCGCACATTCGATTGATCGGTACCGCACATTCGACTGATCGGTACCGCACATTCGATTGATCGGTACCGAACATTCGATTGATCGGTACCGAACATTCGATTGATAGGTACCGAACATTCGATTGATCGGTATCGCACATTCGATTGATCGGTACCGCACTTTCGATTGATCGGTACCGCACATTCGATTGATAGGTACCGAATATTCGATTGATCTGTACCGTAAATTGCATTGATAGATACCGAACATTCCATTGATCGGTACCGCACATTCGATTGATCGGTACCGCCCATTCGATTGATCGGTAACGCACATTCGATTGATCGGTACCGCACATTCGATTGTTCGGTAACGCACATTCGATTGGTCGGTTCCGAACATTCGATTGATCGGTAACGTACATTCGATTGTTCGGTACAGCACATTCGATTGATCGGTACCGAACTTTCGATTGATCGCTACCGCACATTCGATTGATCGGTACCGAACATTCGATTGATCAGTACCGCACATTCGATTGATAGGTACCGAACATTCGATTCATCGATACCGCTCATTCGATTAATGGCTGCGCACATTCGATTGATCGGTAACGCACATTCGATTGATTGGTAACGCACATTCGATTAATCGGTACCGTACATTCGATTCATCGAAACCGCACATTCGATTCATCGGTACTACACATTCCATTCATCGATACCGCTCATTCGATTAATCGGTAACGCACATTCCATTGATCGGTACCGCACTTTCGATTGATCGGTACCGCACATTCGATTGATCGGTACCGCACATTCGATTCATCTGTAGGCCTACCGCACATTCGATTCATCGGTACTGCACATTCGATCAATCCGTTTCGCACATTCGATACATCGGTACCGCACATTCGATTGATAGGTGCCGCGCATTCGATTGATCGGTACCGCACATTCGATCGATCCGTTTCGCACATTCGATAATTTGGTAACGCACATTCGATTGATAGGTGCCGCGCATTCGATTGATCGGTACCGCACATTCGATTGATCGATACCGCACATTCGATTGATCGGTACCGAACATTCGATTGATCAGTACCGCACATTCGATTGATAGGTACCGAACATTCGATTGATCGATAAAGCTCATTCGATTAATCGCTGCGCACATTCGATTGTTCGGTAACGCACATTCGATTGATTAGTAACGCACATTCGATTAATCGGTACCGAACTTTCGATTGGTCGGTTCCGAACATTCGACTGATCGGTAACGTACATTCGATTGTTCGGTGCCGCACATTCGATTAATCGGTACCGCACATTCGATTAATCGGTACCGAACATTCGATTGATCGGTACTGCACATTCGAATGTACGGTACCGCATTTTCGATTGATAGGTACCGAACTTTCGATTGATAGGTACCGAACATTATATTGATCGGTAACGCACATTCCTTCGATCGATACGACACATTCGATTGACCGGTACCGCACATTCGATTGATCGGTACCGCACATTCGATCGATCGGTACCGAACATTCGATTGATCGGTACCGCACATTCGATTGATAGGTACCGAACATTCGATTGATCGGTATTGCACATTCGATTGATCGGTACCGAACATTCGATTGATCAGTACCGCACATTCGATTGATAGGTGACGAACATTCGATTGATCGCTATCGCTCATTCGATTAATGGCTGCGCACATTCGATTGTTCGGTAACGCAAATTCGATTGATCGGTACCGCACATTCGATTGATAGGTACCGAACATTCGATTGATCGATACCGCTCATTCGATTAATCGCTGCGCACATTCGATTGTGCGGTAACGCACATTCGATTGATTGGTAACGCACATTCGATTAATCGGTACCGAACTTTCGATTGGTCGGTTCCGAACATTCGATTGATCGGTAACGTACATTCGATTGTTCGGTACCGCACATTCGATTGATCGGTACCGAACTTTCGATTGATCGGTACCGAACATTCGATTGATCAGTACCGCACATTCGATTGATAGGTACCGAACATTCGATTCATCGATACCGCTCATTCGATTAATGGCTGCGCACATTCGATTGATCGGTAACGCACATTCGATTGATTGGTACCGCACATTCGATTGATCGGTACCGAACATTCGATTCATCTGTAGGCCTACCGCACATTCGATTCATCGGTACTGCACATTCGATCAATCCGTTTCGCACATTCGATACATCGGTAACGCACATTCGATTGATAGGTGCCGCGCATTCGATTGATCGGTACCGCACATTCGATTGATCGATACCGCACATTCGATTGATCGGTACCGCACATTCGATTGATCGGTACCGCACATTCGATCGATCCGTTTCGCACATTCGATAATTTGATAACGCACATTCGATTGATAGGTGCCGCGCATTCGATTGATCGGTACCGCACATTCGATTGATCGATACCGCACATTCGATTGATCGGTACCGAACATTCGATTGATCAGTACCGCACATTCGATTGATAGGTACCGAACATTCGATTGATCGATACCGCTCATTCGATTAATCGCTGCGCACATTCGATTGTTCGGTAACGCACATTCGATTGATTGGTAACGCACATTCGATAAATCGGTACCGAACTTTCGATTGGTCGGTTCCGAACATTCGATTGATCGGTAACGTACATTCGATTGTTCGGTACCGCACATTCGATTGATCGGTACCGAACACCGCACATTCGATTGATCGGTACCGAACATTCGATTGATCAGTACCGCACATTCGATTGATCGTTACCGCACATTCGATTGTTCGGTACCGCACATTCGATTGATCGGTACAGCACATTCGATTGATCGGTACCGCACATTCGATTGATCGGTACCGCACATTCGATTGATCGGTACCGAACATTCGATTGATCGGTACTGCACACTCGAATGTACGGTACCGCATTTTCGATTGATAGGTACCGAACTTTCGATTGATCGTTTGCGAACATTCGATTGAACAATACCGCATATTCAAGTGATCGGTACCGCACATTCGAATGCTCGGTGCGGCACATTCGATTGATCGGTACCGAACATTATATTGATCGGTAACGCACATTCCTTCGATCGATACGACACATTCGATTGACCGGTACCGCACATTCGATTGATCGGTACCGCACATTCGATCGATCGGTACCGAACATTCGATTGATCGGTACCGCACATTCGATTGATAGGTACCGAACATTCGATTGATCGGTATTGCACATTCGATTGATCGGTACCGCACATTCGATTGATCGGTACCGCACATTCGATTGTTCGGTAACGCACATTCGATTGATAGGTACCGAACATTCGATTGATCGATACCGCTCATTCGATTATTCGCTGCGCACATTCGATTGTGCGGTAACGCACATTCGATTGATTGGAAACGCACATTCGATTAATCGGTACCGAACTTTCGATTGGTCGGTTCCGAACATTCGATTGATCGGTAACGTACATTCGATTATTCGGTACCGCACATTCGATTGATCGGTACCGAACTTTCGATTGATCGGTACCGCACATTCGATTGATCGGTACCGAACATTCGATTGATCAGTACCGCACATTCGATTGATAGGTACCGAACATTCGATTCATCGATACCGCTCATTCGATTAATGGCTGCGCACATTCGATTGATCGGTAACGCACATTCGATTGATTGGTAACGCACATTCGATTAATCGGTACCGTACATTCGATTCATCGGTACCGCACATTCGATTCATCGGTACTACACATTCCATTCATCGATACCGCTCATTCGATTAATCGGTAACGCACATTCCATTGATCGGTACCGCACATTCGATTGATCGGTACCGCACATTCGATTGATCGGTACCGCATTTTCAAGTGATCGGTACCGCACATTCGAATGCTCGGTGCGGCACATTCGATTGATCGGTACCGAACATTATATTGATCGGTAACGCACATTCCTTCGATCGATACGACACATTCGATTGACCGGTACCTCACATTCGATTGATCGGTACCGCACATTCGATCGATCGGTACCGAACATTCGATTGATCGGTACCGCACATTCGATTGATAGGTACCGAACATTCGATTGATCGGTATTGCACATTCGATTGATCGGTACCGCACATTCGATTGATCGGTACCGCACATTCGATTGTTCGGTAACGCACATTCGATTGATAGGTACCGAACATTCGATTGATCGATACCGCTCATTCGATTATTCGCTGCGCACATTCGATTGTGCGGTAACGCACATTCGATTGATTGGAAACGCACATTCGATTAATCGGTACCGAACTTTCGATTGGTCGGTTCCGAACATTCGATTGATCGGTAACGTACATTCGATTATTCGGTACCGCACATTCGATTGATCGGTACCGAACTTTCGATTGATCGCTACCGCACATTCGATTGATCGGTACCGAACATTCGATTGATCAGTACCGCACATTCGATTGATAGGTACCGAACATTCGATTCATCGATACCGCTCATTCGATTAATGGCTGCGCACATTCGATTGATCGGTAACGCACATTCGATTGATTGGTAACGCACATTCGATTAATCGGTACCGTACATTCGATTCATCGGTACCGCACATTCGATTCATCGGTACTACACATTCCATTCATCGATACCGCTCATTCGATTAATCGGTAACGCACATTCCATTGATCGGTACCGCACATTCGATTGATCGGTACCGCACATTCGATTGATCGGTACCGCACATTCGATTCATCGGTACCGCACATTCGATTGATCGGTACCGAACATTCGATTCATCTGTAGGCCTACCGCACATTCGATTCATCGGTACTGCACATTCGATTGTTCGGTAACGCACATTCGATTGATCGGTACCGCACATTCGATTGATCGGTACCGCACATTCGATTGATCGGTACCGCACATTCGATTGATAGGTACCGAACATTCGATTGATCGGTATCGCACATTCGATTGATCGGTACCGCACTTTCGATTGATCGGTACCGCACATTCGATTGATAGGTACCGAACATTCGATTGATCTGTACCGTACATTCGATTGATCGGTACCGCCCATTCGATTGATCGGTAACGCACATTCGATTGATCGGTAGCGCACATTCGTTTGTTCGGTACTGCACTTTCGATTGATCGGTACCGCACATTTGATTGATTGGTGCCGCACATTCGATTAATCGGTACCGAACTTTCGATTGGTCGGTTCCGAACATTCGATTGATCGGTAACGCACATTCGATTGATTGGTAACGCACATTCGATTCATCGGTACCGCACATTCGATTCATCGGTACTACACATTCCATTCATCGATACCGCTCATTCGATTGATAGGTACCGAACATTCGATTGATCGATACCGCTCATTCGATTAATCGCTGCGCACATTCGATTGTTCGGTACCGCACCTTCGATTGATTGGTAACGCACATTCGATTAATCGGTACCGCACATTCGATTGATCGGTACCGAACATTCGATTGATCGGTACCTCACATTCGATTGATAGGTACCGAACATTCGATTGATCGGTATCGCACATTCGATTTATCGGTAACGCACATTCAATTGATCGAATTCGCACATTCCATTAATCGGTACCGTACATTCGATTGATCGGTACCGCACATTCAATTCATCGATACCGCCCATTCGATTGATCGGTACAGCACACTCGATACATCGGTTACGCACATTCGATTCATAGGTGCCGCACATTCGATTGTTCGGTACCGCACATTCGATTAATCGGTACCGAACATTCGATTGATCGGTACTGCACATTCGAATGTACGGTACCGCATTTTCGATTGATAGGTACCGAACTTTCGATTGATCGGTTGCGAACATTCGATTGATCGATACCGCATTTTCAAGTGATCGGTACCGCACATTCGAATGCTCGGTGCGGCACATTCGATTGATCGGTACCGAACATTATATTGATCGGTAACGCACATTCCTTCGATCGATACGACACATTCGATTGATCGGTACCGCACATTCGATCGATCGGTACCGAACATTCGATTGATCAGTACCGCACATTCGATTGATAGGTACCGAACATTCGATTGATCGATACCGCTCATTCGATTAATCGCTGCGCACATTCGATTGTGCGGTAACGCACATTCGATTGATTGGTAACGCACATTCGATTAATCGGTACCGAACTTTCGATTGGTCGGTTCCGAACATTCGATTGATCGGTAACGTACATTCGATTGTTCGGTACCGCACATTCGATTGATCGGTACCGAACACCGCACATTCGATTGATCGGTACCGAACATTCGATTGATCAGTACCGCACATTCGATTGATCAGTACCGAACATTCGATTCATCGATATCGCACATTCGATTAATCGCTGCGCACATTCGATTGTGCGGTAACGCACATTCGATTGATTGGTAACGCACATTCGATTAATCGGTACCGAACTTTCGATTGGTCGGTTCCGACCATTCGATTGATCGGTAACGTACATTCGATTGTTCGGTACCGCACATTCGATTGATCGGTACCGAACACCGCACATTCGATTGATCGGTACCGAACATTCGATTGATCAGTACCGCACATTCGATTGATCAGTACCGAACATTCGATTCATCGATATCGCACATTCGATTAATGGCTGCGCACATTCGATTGTTCGGTAACGCACATTCGATTGATCGGTACCGCACATTCGATTGATAGGTACCGAACATTCGATTGATCGGTATCGCACATTCGATTGATCGGTACCGCACTTTCGATTGATCGGTACCGCACATTCGATTGATAGGTACCGAACATTCGATTGATCTGTACCGTACATTCGATTGATCGGTACCGCACATTCGATTAATCGGTACCGTACATTCGATTCATCGGTACCGCACATTCGATTCATCGGTACTACACATTCCATTCATCGATACCGCTCATTCGATTAATCGGTAACGCACATTCCATTGATCGGTACCGCACTTTCGATTGATCGGTACCGCACATTCGATTGATCGGTACCGCACATTCGATTCATCGGTACCGCACATTCGATTCATCGGTACCGAACATTCGAATCATCTGTAGGCCTACCGCACATTCGATTCATCGGTACTGCACATTCGATCAATCCGTTTCGCACATTCGATACACCGGTAACGCACATTCGATTGATAGGTGCCGCGCATTCGATTGATCGGTACCGCACATTCGATTGATCGATACCGCACATTCGATTGATCGGTACCGCACATTCGATTGATCGGTACCGCACATTCGATTGATCGGTACCGCACATTCGATTGATCGGTACCGAACACCGCACATTCGATTGATCGGTACCGAACATTCGATTGATCAGTACCGCACATTCGATTGATAGGTACCGAACATTCGATTCATCGATACCGCACATTCGATTAATGTCTGCGCAAATTCGATTGTTCGGTAACGCACATTCGATTGATCGGTACCGCACATTCGATTGATAGGTACCGAACATTCGATTGATCGGTATCGCACATTCGATTGATCGGTACCGCACTTTCGATTGATCGGTACCGCACATTCGATTGATAGGTACCGAACATTCGATTGATCTGTACCGTACATCGATTTATCGGTACCGCACATTCGATTGTTCGGTACCGCACATTCGATTGATCGGTACCGCACATTCGATTCATCGGTACCGCACATTCGATTCATCGGTACCGCACATTCGATTGATCGGTACCGAACATTCGATTGATCGGTACCTCACATTCGATTGATAGGTACCGAACATTCGATTGATCGGTATCGCACATTCGATTTATCGGTAACGCACATTCAATTGATCGAATTCGCACATTCCATTAATCGGTACCGTACATTCGATTGATCGGTACCGCACATTCAATTCATCGATACCGCCCATTCGATTGATCGGTACAGCACACTCGATACATCGGTTACGCACATTCGATTCATAGGTGCCGCACATTCGATTAATCGGTACCGCACATTCTATTAATCGGTACCGAACATTCGATTGATCGGTACTGCACATTCGAATGTACGGTACAGCATTTTCGATTGATAGGTACCGAACTTTCGATTGATCGGTTGCGAACATTCGATTGATCGATAACGCACATTCGATTGATCGGTTCCGCACATTCGATTGATCAGTTCCGAACATTCAATTGATCGGTACCGCACATTCGATTCATCGGTACCGAACATTCGATTGATCGGTACCGCACAGTCGATTGATAGGTACCGAAAATTCGATTGATCGGAATTGCACATTCCATTAATCGGTACCGAACATTCGATTGATCGGTACTGCACATTCGAATGTTCGGTACCGGATTTTCGATTGATAGGTACCGAACTTTCGATTGATCGGTTGCGAACATTCGATTGATCGATAACGCACATTCGATTGATCGGTTCAGCACATTCGATTGATCAGTTCCGAACATTCAATTGATCGGTACCGCACATTCCATTCATCGGTACCGAACATTCGATTGATCGGTACCGCACATTCGATTGATAGGTACCGAACATTCGATTGATCTGTACCGTACATTCGATTGATCGGTACCGCACATTCGATTGTTCGGTACCGCACATTCGATTGATCGGTACCGCACATTCGATTCATCGGTACCGCACATTCGATTGATCGGTACCGCACATTCGATTGATCGGTACCGAACATTCGATTGATCGGTACCTCACATTCGATTGATAGGTACCGAACATTCGATTGATCGGTATCGCACATTCGATTTATCGGTAACGCACATTCAATTGATCGAATTCGCACATTCCATTAATCGGTACCGTACATTCGATTGATCGGTACCGCACATTCAATTCATCGATACCGCCCATTCGATTGATCGGTACAGCACACTCGATACATCGGTTACGCACATTCGATTCATAGGTGCCGCACATTCGATTAATCGGTACCGCACATTCGATTAATCGGTACCGAACATTCGATTGATCGGTACTGCACATTCGAATGTACGGTACCGCATTTTCGATTGATAGGTACCGAACTTTCGATTGATCGGTTGCGAACATTCGATTGATCGATACCGCATATTCAAGTGATCGGTACCGCACATTCGAATGCTCGGTGCGGCACATTCGATTGATCGGTACCGAACATTATATTGATCTGTAACGCACATTCCTTTGATCGATACGACACATTCGATTGACCGGTACCGCACATTCGATTGATCGGTACCGCACATTCGATCGATCGGTACCGAACATTCGATTGATCAGTACCGCACATTCGATTGATCGATACCGCTCAGTCGATTAATCGCTGCGCACATTCGATTGTGCGGTAACGCACATTCGATTGATTGGTAACGCACATTCGATTAATCGGTACCGAACTTTCGATTGGTCGGTTCCGAACATTCGATTGATCGGTAACGTACATTCGATTGTTCGGTACCGCACATTCGATTGATCGGTACCGAACTTTCGATAAATCGCTACCGCACATTCGATTGATCGGTACCGAACATTCGATTGATAGGTACCGAACATTCGATTGATCGGTATCGCACATTCGATTTATCGGTAACGCATATTCAATTGATCGAATTCGCACATTCCATTAATCGGTACCGTACATTCGATTGATCGGTACCGCACATTCAATTCATCGATACCGCCCATTCGATTGATCGGTACAGCACACTCGATACATCGGTTACGCACATTCGATTCATAGGTGCCGCACATTCGATTCATAGGTACCGAACATTCGATTGATCGGTACCGCACATTCGATTGATCGGTACCGCACTTTCGATTGATCGGTACCGCACATTCGATTGATAGGTACCGAACATTAGATTGATCTGTACCGTACATTCGATTGATCGATAACGCACATTCGATTGATCGGTTCCGCACATTCGATTGATCAGTTCCGAACATTCAATTGATCGGTACCGCACATTCGATTCATCGGTACCGAACATTCGATTGATCGGTACCGCACATTCGATTGATAGGTACCGAAAATTCGATTGATCGGAATTGCACATTCCATTAATCGGTACCGAACATTCGATTGATCGGTACTGCACATTCGAATGTTCGGTACCGCATTTTCGATTGATAGGTACCGAACTTTCGATTGATCGGTTGCGAACATTCGATTGATCGATAACGCACATTCGATTGATCGGTTTAGCACATTCGATTGATCAGTTCCGAACATTCAATTGATCGGTACCGCACATTCCATTCATCGGTACCGAACATTCGATTGATCGGTATCGCACATTCGATTGATCGGTACCGCACATTCGATTGTTCGGTAACGCACATTCGATTGATCGGTACCGCACATTCGATTGATCGGTACCGAACATTCGATTGATCGGTACCGCACATTCGATTGATAGGTACCGAACATTCGATTGATCGGTACCGCACATTCGATTGATCGGTACCGCACTTTCGATTGATCGGTACCGCACATTCGATTGATAGGTACCGAACATTCGATTGATCTGTACCGTACATTCGATTGATCGGTACCGCACATTCGATTGTTCGGTACCGCACATTCGATTGATCGATACCGCACATTCGATTGATCGGTACCGCACATTCGATTCATCGGTACCGCACATTCGATTCATCGGTACCGAACATTCGATTGATCGGTACCTCACATTCGATTGATAGGTACCGAACATTCGATTGATCGGTATCGCACATTCGATTTATCGGTAACGCACATTCAATTGATCGAATTCGCACATTCCATTAATCGGTACCGTACATTCGATTGATCGGTACCGCACATTCAATTCATCGATACCGCCCATTCGATTGATCGGTACAGCACACTCGATACATCGGTTACGCACATTCGATTCATAGGTGCCGCACATTCGATTAATCGGTACCGCACATTCGATTAATCGGTACCGAACATTCGATTGATCGGTACTGCACATTCGAATGTACGGTACCGCATTTTCGATTGATAGGTAAAGGACTTTCGATTGATCGGTTGCGAACATTCGATTGATCGATAACGCACATTCGATTTATCGGTTCCGCACATTCGATTGATCAGTTCCGAACATTCAATTGGTCGGTACCGCACATTCGATTCATCGGTACCGAACATTCGATTGATCGGTACCGCACATTCGATTGATAGGTACCGAACATTCGATTGATCGGTATCGCACATTCGATTGATCGGTACCGCACTTTCGATTGATCGGTACCGCACATTCGATTGATAGGTACCGAACATTCGATTGATCTGTACCGTACATTCGATTGATCGGTACCGCACATTCGATTGATCGGTACCGCACATTCGATTGATCGGTACCGCACATTCGACTGATCGGTACCGCACATTCGACTGATCGGTACCGCACATTCGATTGATCGGTACCGAACATTCGATTGATCGGTACCTCACATTCGATTGATAGGTACCGAACATTCGATTGATCGGTATCGCACTTTCGATTGATCGGTACCGCACATTCGATTGATCGGTATCGCACATTCGATTGATAGGTACCGAACATTCGATTGATCTGTACCGTACATTCCATTGATAGATACCGAACATTCGATTGATCGGTAACGCACATTCGATTGATTGGTAACGCACATTCGATTAATCGGTACCGAACTTTCGATTGGTCGGTTCCGAACATTCGATTGATCGGTAACGTACATTCGATTGTTCGGTACCGCACATTCGATTGATCGGTACCGAACTTTCGATTGATCGCTACCGCACATTCGATTGATAGGTACCGAACATTCGATTGATCAGTACCGCACATTCGATTGATAGGTACCGAACATTCGATTCATCGATACCGCTCATTCGATTAATGGCTGCGCAAATTCGATTGATCGGTAACGCACATTCGATTGATTGGTAACGCACATTCGATTAATCGGTACCGTACATTCGATTCATCGGTACCGCACATTCGATTCATCGGTACTACACATTCCATTCATCGATACCGCTCATTCGATTAATCGGTAACGCACATTCCATTGATCGGTACCGCACTTTCGATTGATCGGTACCGCACATTCGATTCATCGGTACCGCACATTCGATTCATCGGTACCGCACATTCGATTGATCGGTACCGAACATTCGATTGATCGGTACTGCACATTCGAATGTACGGTACCGCATTTTCGATTGATAGGTACCGAACTTTCGATTGATCGGTTGCGAACATTCGATTGATCGATAACGCACATTCGATTGATCGGTACCGCACATTCGATTGATAGGTACCGAACATTCGATTGATCTGTACAGTACATTCGATTGATCGGTTCCGCACATTCGATTGATCAGTTCCGAACATTCAATTGATCGGTACCGCACATTCGATTCATCGGTACCGAACATTCGATTGATCGGTACCGCACATTCGATTGATAGGTACCGAACATTCGATTGATCGGTATCGCACATTCGATTGATCGGTACCGCACTTTCGATTGATCGGTACCGCACATTCGATTGATAGGTACCGAACATTCGATTGATCTGTACCGTACATTCGATTGATCGGTACCGCACATTCGATTGTTCGGTACCGCACATTCGATTGATCGGTACCGCACATTCGATTGATCGGTACCGCACATTCGACTGATCGGTACCGCACATTCGATTGATAGGTACCGAACATTCGATTGATCGGTATCGCACATTCGATTGATCGGTACCGCACTTTCGATTGATCGGTATCGCACATTCGATTGATAGGTACCGAACATTCGATTGATCTGTACCGTACATTCCATTGATAGATACCGAACATTCGATTGATCGGTACCGCACATTCGATTGATCGGTACCGCCCATTCGATTGATCGGTAACGCACATTCGATTGATCGGTATCGCACATTCGTTTGTTCGGTACCGCACTTTCGATTGATCGGTACCGCACATTCGAATGCTCGGTGCGGCACATTCGATTGATCGGTACCGAACATTCTTATGATCGATACCGAACATTCGATTCATCAGTAGCGAACATTATATTGATCGGTATCGCATATTCCTTCGATCGATACGACACATTCGATTGACCGGTACCGCACATTCGATTGATCGGTACCGCACATTCGATTGATCGGTACCGAACATTCGATTGATCAGTACCGCACATTCGATTGATAGGTACCGAACATTCGATTGATCGATACCGCTCATTCGATTAATCGCTGCGCACATTCGATTGTGCGGTAACGCACATTCGATTGATTGGTAACGCACATTCGATTAATCGGTACCGAACTTTCGATTGGTCGGTTCCGAACATTCGATTGATCGGTAACGTACATTCGATTGTTCGGTACCGCACATTCGATTGATCGGTACCGAACTTTCGATTGATCGCTACCGCACATTCGATTGATAGGTACCGAACATTCGATTGATCAGTACCGCACATTCGATTGATAGGTACCGAACATTCGATTCATCGAAACCGCTCATTCGATTAATGGCTGCGCACATTCGATTGATCGGTAACGCACATTCGATTGATTGGTACCGCACATTCGATTAATCGGTACCGTACATTCGATTCATCGGTATCGCACATTCGATTCATCGGTACTACACATTCCATTCATCGATACCGCTCATTCGATTAATCGGTAACGAACATTCGATTCATCGGTACCGCACTTTCGATTGATCGGTACCGCACATTCGATTCATCGGTACCGCACATTCGATTCATCGGTACCGCACATTCGATTGATCGGTACCGAACATTCGATTCATCTGTAGGCCTACCGCACATTCGATTCATCGGTACTGCACATTCGATCAATCCGTTTCGCACATTCGATACATCGGTAACGCACATTCGATTGATAGGTGCCGCGCATTCGATTGATCGGTACCGCACATTCGATTGATCGATACTGCACATTCGATTGATCGGTACCGCACATTCGATTGATCGGTACCGCACATTCGATTCATCGGTACCGAACATTCGATTGATCGGTACCGCACATTCGATTGATAGGTACCGAACATTCGATTGATCGGTATTGCACATTCGATTAATCGGTACCGAACATTCGATTGATCGGTACTGCACATTCGAATGTTCGGTACCGCATTTTCGATTGATCGGTACCGAACTTTCGATTGATCGGTTGCGAACATTCGATTGATCGATAACGCACATTCGATTGATCGGTTCAGCACATTCGATTGATCAGTTCCTAACATTCAATTGATCGATACCGCACATTCGATTCATCGGTACCGAACATTCGATTGATCGGTACCGCACATTCGATTGATAGGTACCGAACATTCGATTGATCTGTACCGTACATTCGATTGATCGGTACCGCACATTCGATTGTTCGGTACCGCACATTCGATTGATCGGTACCGCACATTCGATTGATCGGTACCGCACATTCGACTGATCGGTACCGCACTTTCGATTGATCGGTACCGCACATTCGATTGATAGGTACCGAACATTCGATTCATCGATACCGCTCATTCGATTAATGGCTGCGCACATTCGATTGATCGGTAACGCACATTCGATTGATTGGTAACGCACATTCGATTAATCGGTACCGAACTTTCGATTGGTCGGTTCCGAACATTCGATTGATCGGTAACGTACATTCGATTGTTCGGTACCGCACATTCGATTGATCGGTACCGAACTTTCGATTGATCGCTACCGCACATTCGATTGATAGGTACCGAACATTCGATTGATCAGTACCGCACATTCGATTGATAGGTACCGAACATTCGATTCATCGATACCGCTCATTCGATTAATGGCTGCGCAAATTCGATTGATCGGTAACGCACATTCGATTGATTGGTAACGCACATTCGATTAATCGGTACCGTACATTCGATTCATCGGTACCGCACATTCGATTCATCGGTACTACACATTCCATTCATCGATACCGCTCATTCGATTAATCGGTAACGCACATTCCATTGATCGGTACCGCACTTTCGATTGATCGGTACCGCACATTCGATTCATCGGTACCGCACATTCGATTCATCGGTACCGCACATTCGATTCATCGGTACCGAACATTCGATTCATCTGTAGGCCTACCGCACATTCGATTCATCGGTACTGCACATTCGATCAATCCGTTTCGCACATTCGATACATCGGTAACGCACATTCGATTGATAGGTACCGAACATTCGATTGATCGGTATTGCACATTCGATTAATCGGTACCGAACATTCGATTGATCGGTACTGCACATTCGAATGTTCGGTACGGCATTTTCGATTGATCGGTACCGAACTTTCGATTGATCGGTTGCGAACATTCGATTGATCGATAACGCACATTCGATTGATCGGTTCAGCACATTCGATTGATCAGTTCCTAACATTCCATTGATCGATACCGCACATTCGATTCATCGGTACCGCACATTCGATTGATAGGTACCGAACATTCGATTGATCGGTATCGCACATTCGATTGATCGGTACCGCACATTCGATTGTTCGGTAACGCACATTCGATTGATCGGTACCGCACATTCGATTGATCGGTACCGAACATTCGATTGATCGGTACCGCACATTTGATTGATAGGTACCGAACATTCGATTCATCGGTACCGCACATTCGATTGATCGGTACCGCACTTTCGATTGATCGGTACCGCACATTCGATTGATCGGTACCGAACATTCGATTGATCGGTACCGCACATTCGATTGATAGGTACCGAACATTCGATTGATCGATACCGCTCATTCGATTAATCGCTGCGCACATTCGATTGTGCGGTAACGCACATTCGATTGATTGGTAACGCACATTCGATTAATCGGTACCGAACTTTCGATTGGTCGGTTCCGAACATTCGATTGATCGGTAACGTACATTCGATCGTTCGGTACCGCACATTCGATTGATCGGTACCGAACTTTCGATTGATCGCTACCGCACATTCGATTGATAGGTACCGAACATTCGATTGATCAGTACCGCACATTCGATTGATAGGTACCGAATATTCGATTCATCGATACCGCTCATTCGATTAATGGCTGCGCACATTCGATTGATCGGTAACGCACATTCGATTGATTGGTAACGCACATTCGATTAATCGGTACCGTACATTCGATTCATCGGTAACGCACATTCGATTCATCGGTACTACACATTCCATTCATCGATACCGCTCATTCGATTAATCGGTAACGCACATTCCATTGATCGGTACCGCACTTTCGAATGATCGGTACCGCACATTCGATTGATCGGTACCGCACATTCGATTCATCGGTACCGCACATTCGATTCATCGGTACCGAACATTCGATTCAACTGTAGGCCTACCGCACATTCGATTCATCGGTACTGCACATTCGATCAATCCGTTTCGCACATTCGATACATCGGTAACGCACATTCGATTGATAGGTGCCGCGCATTCGATTGATCGGTACCGCACATTCGATTGATCGATACCGCACATTCGATTGATCGGTACCGCACATTCGATTCATCGGTACCGCACATTCGATCGATCCGTTTCGCACATTCGATAAATTGGTAACGCACATTCGATTGATAGGTGCCGCGCATTCGATTGATCGGTACCGCACATTCGATTCATCGGTACCGCACATTCGATTCATCGGTACCGAACATTCGATTGATCAGTACCGCACATTCGATTGATAGGTACCGAACATTCGATTGATCGATACCGCTCATTCGATTAATCGCTGCGCACATTCGATTGTTCGGTAACGCACATTCGATTGATTGGTAACGCACATTCGATTAATCGGTACCGAACTTTCGATTGGTCGGTTCCGAACATTCGATTGATCGGTAACGTACATTCGATTGTTCGGTACCGCACATTCGATTGGTCGGTACCGAACACCGCACATTCGATTGATCGGTACCGAACATTCGATTGATCAGTACCGCACATTCGATTGATAGGTACCGAACATTCGATTGATCGATACCGCTCATTCGATTAATCGCTGCGCACATTCGATTGATCGGTAACGCACATTCGACTGATTGGTAACGCACATTCGATTAATCGGTACCGAACTTTCGATTGGTCGGTTCCGAACATTCGATTGATCGGTAACGTACATTCGATTGTTCGGTACCGCACATTCGATTGATCGGTACCGAACTTTCGATTGATCGCTACCGCACATTCGATTGATCGGTACCGAACATTCGATTGATCAGTACCGCACATTCGATTGATAGGTACCGCACATTCGATTGATAGGTGCCGCGCATTCGATTGATCGGTAACGCACATTCGATTGATCGATACCGCACATTCGATTGATCGGTACCGCACATTCGATTGATCGGTACCGCACATTCGATTCATCGGTACCGAACATTCGATTGATCGGTACCGCACATTCGATTGATAAATACCGAACATTCGATTGATCGGTATTGCACATTCGATTAATCGGTACCGAACATTCGATTGATCGGTACTGCACATTCGAATGTTCGGTACCGCATTTTCGATTGATCGGTACCGAACTTTCGATTGATCGGTTGCGAACATTCGATTGATCGATAACGCACATTCGATTGATCGGTTCAGCACATTCGATTGATCAGTTCCTAACATTCAATTGATCGATACCGCACATTCGATTCATCGGTACCGAACATTCGATTGATCGGTACCGCACATTCGATTGATAGGTACCGAACATTCGATTGATCGGTATCGCACATTCGACTGATCGGTACCGCACATTCGATTGTTCGGTAACGCACATTCGATTGATCGGTACCGCACATTCGATTGATCGGTACCGAACATTCGATTGATCGGTACCGCACATTTGATTGATAGGTACCGAACATTCGATTGATCGGTACCGCACATTCGATTGATCGGTACCGCACTTTTGATTGATCGGTACCGCACATTCGATTGATAGGTACCGAACATTCGATTGATCTGTACCGTACATTCGATTGATCGGTACCGCACATTCGATTGTTCGGTACCGCACATTCGATTCATCGGTACCGCACATTCGATTCATCGGTACCGCACATTCGATTCATCGGTACCGCACTTTCGATTGATCGGTACCGAACATTCGATTCATCGGTACCTCACATTCGATTGATAGGTACCGAACATTCGATTGATCGGTATCGCACATTCGATTTATCGGTAACGCACATTCGATTGATCAGTTCCGAACATTCAATTGATCGGTACCGCACATTCCATTCATCGGTACCGAACATTCGATTGATCGGTACCGCACATTCGATTGATAGGTACCGAACATTCGATTGATCGGTACCGAACATTCGATTGATCGGTACCGCACATTCGATTAATAGGTACCGAACATTCGATTGATCGGTATCGCACATTCGATTCATCGGTACCGCACTTTCGATTGATCGGTACCGCACATTCGATTGATAGGTACCGAACATTCGATTGATCGGTACCGCACATTCGATTGTTCGGTACCGCACATTCGATTGATCGGTACCGCACATTCGACTGATCGGTACCGCCCATTCGACTGATCGGTACCGCACTTTCGATTGATCGGTACCGCACTTTCGATTGATCGGTACCGCACATTCGATTGATAGGTACCGAACATTCTTATGATCGATACCGAACATTCGATTCATCGGTAGCGAACATTATATTGATCGGTATCGCATATTCCTTCGATCGATACGACACATTCGATTGACCGGTACCGCACATTCGATTGATCGGTACCGCACATTCGATTGATCGGTACCGAACATTCGATTGATCAGTACCGCACATTCGATTGATAGGTACCGAACATTCGATTGATCGATACCGCTCATTCGATTAATCGCTGCGCACATTCGATTGTGCGGTAACGCACATTCGATTGATTGGTAACGCACATTCGATTCATCGGTACCGAACTTTCGATTGGTCGGTTCCGAACATTCGATTGATCGGTAACGTACATTCGATTGTTCGGTACCGCACATTCGATTGATCGGTACCGAACTTTCGATTGATCGCTACCGCACATTCGATTGATAGGTACCGAACATTCGATTGATCAGTACCGCACATTCGATTGATAGGTACCGAACATTCGATTCATCGATACCGCTCATTCGATTAATGGCTGCGCACATTCGATTGATCGGTAACGCACATTCGATTGATTGGTAACGCACATTCGATTAATCGGTACCGTACATTCGATTCATCGGTACCGCATATTCGATTCATCGGTACTACACATTCGATTGATCGGTATCGCACATTCGATTCATCGGTACCGCACTTTCGATTGATCGGTACCGCACATTCGATTGATAGGTACCGAACATTCGATTGATAGGTACCGAACATTCGATTGATCGGTATCGCACATTCGATTGATCGGTACCGAACATTCGATTCATCGGTACCTCACATTCGATTGATAGGTACCGAACATTCGATTGATCGGTATCGCACATTCGATTTATCGGTAACGCACATTCAATTGATCGAATTCGCACATTCCATTAATCGGTACCGTACATTCGATTGATCGGTACCGCACATTCAATTCATCGATACCGCCCATTCGATTGATCGGTACAGCACACTCGATACATCGGTTACGCACATTCGATTCATAGGTGCCGCACATTCGATTAATCGGTACCGCACATTCGATTAATCGGTACCGAACATTCGATTGATCGGTACTGCACCTTCGAATGTACGGTACCGCATTTTCGATTGATAGGTACCGAACTTTCGATTGATCGGTTGCGAACATTCGATTGATCGATAACGCACATTCGATTGATCGGTTCCGCACATTCGATTGATCAGTTCCGAACATTCAATTGGTCGGTACCGCACATTCGATTCATCGGTACCGAACATTCGATTGATCGGTACCGCACATTCGATTGATAGGTACCGAACATTCGATTGATCGGTATCGCACATTCGATTGATCGGTACCGCACTTTCGATTGATCGGTACCGCACATTCGATTGATAGGTACCGAACATTCGATTGATCTGTACCGTACATTCGATTGATCGGTACCGTACATTCGATTGTTCGGTACCGCACATTCGATTGATCGGTACCGCACATTCGACTGATCGGTACCGCACATTCGACTGATCGATACCGCACATTCGATTGATCGGTACCGAACATTCGATTGATCGGTACCTCACATTCGATTGATAGGTACCGAACATTCGATTGATCGGTATCGCACTTTCGATTGATCGGTACCGCACATTCGATTGATCGGTATCGCACATTCGATTGATAGGTACCGAACATTCGATTGATCTGTACCGTACATTCCATTGATAGATACCGAACATTCGATTGATCGGTACCGCACATTCGATTGATCGGTAACGCCCATTCGATTGATCGGTAACGCACATTCGATTGATCGGTATCGCACATTCGTTTGTTCGGTACCGCACTTTCGATTGATCGGTATCGCACATTCGAATGCTCGGTGCGGCACATTCGATTGATCGGTACCGAACATTCGATTCATCGGTAGCGAACATTATATTGATCGGTATCGCATATTCCTTCGATCGATACGACACATTCGATTGACCGGTACCGCACATTCGATTGATCGGTACCGCACATTCGATTGATCGGTACCGAACATTCGATTGATCAGTACCGCACATTCGATTGATAGGTACCGAACATTCGATTGATCGATACCGCTCATTCGATTAATCGCTGCGCACATTCGATTGTGCGGTAACGCACATTCGATTGATTGGTAACGCACATTCGATTAATCGGTACCAAACTTTCGATTGGTCGGTTCCGAACATTCGATTGATCGGTAACGTACATTCGATTGTTCGGTACCGCACATTCGATTGATCGGTACCGAACTTTCGATTGATCGCTACCGCACATTCGGTTGATAGGTACCGAACATTCGATTGATCAGTACCGCACATTCGATTGATAGGTACCGAACATTCGATTCATCGATACCGCTCATTCGATTAATGGCTGCGCACATTCGATTGATCGGTAACGCA
The DNA here is from genome assembly GCF_037975245.1 of Apostichopus japonicus. Lineage (NCBI taxonomy): Eukaryota > Metazoa > Echinodermata > Holothuroidea > Aspidochirotida > Stichopodidae > Apostichopus > Apostichopus japonicus. Next base: position 12,700,869 of record NC_092566.1, on the reverse strand, counting down.
CATTCGATTGATTGGTAACGCACATTCGATTAATCGGTACCGTACATTCGATTCATCGGTACCGCACATTCGATTAATCGGTACGACACATTCCATTCATCGATACCGCTCATTCGATTAATCGGTAACGCACATTCCATTGATCGGTACCGCACTTTCGATTGATCGGTACCGCACATTCGATTCATCGGTACCGCACATTCGATTCATCGGTACCGCACATTCGATTGATCGGTACCGAACATTCGATTCATCTGTAGGCCTACCGCACATTCGATTCATCGGTACTGCACATTCGATCAATCCGTTTCGCACATTCGATACATCGGTAACGCACATTCGATTGATAGGTGCCGCGCATTCGATTGATCGGTACCGCATATTCGATTGATCGATACCGCACATTCGATTGATCGGTACCGCACATTCGATTGATCGGTACCGCACATTCGATTCATCGGTACCGAACATTCGATTGATCGGTACCGCACATTCGATTGATAGGTACCGAACATTCGATTGATCGGTATCGCACATTCGACAAATCTGTACCGAACATTCGATTGATCGGTACTGCACATTCGAATGTTCGGTACCGCATTTTCGATTGATCGGTACCGAACTTTCGATTGATCGGTTGCGAACATTCGATTGATCGATAACGCACATTCGATTGATCGGTTCAGCACATTCGATTGATCAGTTCCGAACATTCAATTGATCGATACCGCACATTCGATTCATCGGTACCGAACATTCGATTGATCGGTACCGCACATTCGATTGATAGGTACCGAACTTTCGATTGATCGGTATCGCACATTCGATTGATCGGTACCGCACATTCGATTGTTCGGTAACGCACATTCGATTGATCGGTACCGCACATTCGATTGATCGGTACCGAACATTCGATTGATCGGTACCGCACATTCGATTGATAGGTACCGAACATTCGATTGATCGGTACCGCACATTCGATTGATCGGTACCGCACTTTTGATTGATCGGTACCGCACATTCGATTGATAGGTACCGAACATTCGATTGATCTGTACCGTACATTCGATTGATCGGTACCGCACATTCGATTGTTCGGTACCGCACATTCGATTCATCGGTACCGCACATTCGATTCATCGGTACCTCACATTCGATTCATCGGTACCGCACTTTCGATTGATCGGTACCGAACATTCGATTCATCGGTACCTCACATTCCATTGATAGGTACCGAACATTCGATTGATCGGTATCGCACATTCGATTTATCGGTAACGCACATTCGATTGATCAGTTCCGAACATTCAATTGATCGGTACCGCACATTCCATTCATCGGTACCGAACATTCGATTGATCGGTACCGCACATTCGATTGATAGGTACCGAACATTCGATTGATCGGTACCGAACATTCGATTGATCGGTACCGCACATTCGATTAATAGGTACCGCACATTCGATTGATAGGTACCGAACATTCGATTGATAGGTACCGAACATTCGATTGATCGGTACCGCACATTCGATTGATAGGTACCGAACATTCGATTGATCGGTACCGCACATTCGATTGTTCGGTACCGCACATTCGATTGATCGGTACCGAACATTCGATTGATCGGTACCGAACATTCGATTGATAGGTACCGAACATTCGATTGATCGGTATCGCACATTCGATTGATCGGTACCGAACATTCGATTCATCGGTACCTCACATTCGATTGATAGGTACCGAACATTCGATTGATCGGTATCGCACATTCGATTTATCGGTAACGCACATTCAATTGATCGAATTCGCACATTCCATTAATCGGTACCGTACATTCGATTGATCGGTACCGAACATTCGATTGATCGGTACCGAACATTCGATTGATAGGTACCGAACATTCGATTGATCGGTATCGCACATTCGATTGATCGGTACCGAACATTCGATTCATCGGTACCTCACATTCGATTGATAGGTACCGAACATTCGATTGATCGGTATCGCACATTCGATTTATCGGTAACGCACATTCAATTGATCGAATTCGCACATTCCATTAATCGGTACCGTACATTCGATTGATCGGTACCGCACATTCAATTCATCGATACCGCCCATTCGATTGATCGGTACAGCACACTCGATACATCGGTTACGCACATTCGATTCATAGGTGCCGCACATTCGATTAATCGGTACCGCACATTCGATTAATCGGTACCGAACATTCGATTGATCGGTACTGCACATTCGAATGTACGGTACCGCATTTTCGATTGATAGGTACCGAACTTTCGATTGATCGGTTGCGAACATTCGATTGATCGATAACGCACATTCGATTGATCGGTTCCGCACATTCGATTGATCAGTTCCGAACATTCAATTGGTCGGTACCGCACATTCGATTCATCGGTACCGAACATTCGATTGATCGGTACCGCACATTCGATTGATAGGTACCGAACATTCGATTGATCGGTATCGCACATTCGATTGATCGGTACCGCACTTTCGATTGATCGGTACCGCACATTCGATTGATAGGTACCGAACATTCGATTGATCGGTACCGCACATTCGACTGATCGGTACCGCACATTCGATTGATAGGTACCGAACATTCGATTGATCTGTACCGTACATTCCATTGATAGATACCGAACATTCGATTGATCGGTACCGCACATTCGATTGATCGGTACCGCCCATTCGATTGATCGGTAACGCACATTCGATTGATCGGTATCGCACATTCGTTTGTTCGGTACCGCACTTTCGATTGATCGGTACCGCACATTCGAATGCTCGGTGCGGCACATTCGATTGATCGGTACCGAACATTCTTATGATCGATACCGAACATTCGATTCATCGGTAGCGAACATTATATTGATCGGTATCGCATATTCCTTCGATCGATACGACACATTCGATTGACCGGTACCGCACATTCGATTGATCGGTACCGCACATTCGATTGATCGGTACCGAACATTTGATTGATCAGTACCGCACATTCGATTGATAGGTACCGAACATTCGATTGATCGATACCGCTCATTCGATTAATCGCTGCGCACATTCGATTGTGCGGTAACGCACATTCGATTGATTGGTAACGCACATTCGATTAATCGGTACCGAACTTTCGATTGGTCGGTTCCGAACATTCGATTGATCGGTAACGTACATTCGATTGTTCGGTACCGCACATTCGATTGATCGGTACCGAACTTTCGATTGATCGCTACCGCACATTCGATTGATAGGTACCGAACATTCGATTGATCAGTACCGCACATTCGATTGATAGGTACCGAACATTCGATTCATCGATACCGCTCATTCGATTAATGGCTGCGCACATTCGATTGATCGGTAACGCACATTCGATTGATTGGTACCGCACATTCGACTGATCGGTACCGCACATTCGATTGATCGGTACCGAACATTCGATTGATCGGTACCGAACATTCGATTGATAGGTACCGAACATTCGATTGATCGGTATCGCACATTCGATTGATCGGTACCGAACATTCGATTCATCGGTACCTCACATTCGATTGATAGGTACCGAACATTCGATTGATCGGTATCGCACATTCGATTTATCGGTAACGCACATTCAATTGATCGAATTCGCACATTCCATTAATCGGTACCGTACATTCGATTGATCGGTACCGCACTTTCAATTCATCGATACCGCCCATTCGATTGATCGGTACAGCACACTCGATATATCGGTTACGCACATTCGATTCATAGGTGCCGCACATTCGATTAATCGGTACCGCACATTCGATTAATCGGTACCGAACATTCGATTGATCGGTACTGCACATTCGAATGTACGGTACCGCATTTTCGACTGATAGGTACCGAACTTTCGATTGATCGGTTGCGAACATTCGATTGATCGATAACGCACATTCGATTGATCGGTTCCGCACATTCGATTGATCAGTTCCGAACATTCAATTGGTCGGTACCGCACATTCGATTCATCGGTACCGAACATTCGATTGATCGGTACCGCACATTCGATTGATAGGTACCGAACATTCGATTAATGGCTGCGCACATTCGATTGATCGGTAACGCACATTCGATTGATTGGTAACGCACATTCGATTAATCGGTACCGTACATTCGATTCATCGGTACCGCACATTCGATTCATCGGTACTACACATTCGATTGATCGGTATCGCACATTCGATTCATCGGTACCGCACTTTCGATTGATCGGTACCGCACATTCGATTGATAGGTACCGAACATTCGATTGATAGGTACCGAACATTCGATTGATCGGTACCGCACATTCGATTGTTCGGTACCGCACATTCGATTGATCGGTACCGCACATTCGACTGATCGGTACCGCACATTCGACTGATCGGTACCGCACATTCGATTGATCGGTACCGAACATTCGATTGATCGGTACCGAACATTCGATTGATAGGTACCGAACATTCGATTGATCGGTATCGCACATTCGATTGATCGGTACCGAACATTCGATTCATCGGTACCGAACATTCGATTGATAGGTACCGAACATTCGATTGATCGGTATCGCACATTCGATTTATCGGTAACGCACATTCAATTGATCGAATTCGCACATTCCATTAATCGGTACCGTACATTCGATTGATCGGTACCGCACTTTCAATTCATCGATACCGCCCATTCGATTGATCGGTACAGCACACTCGATACATCGGTTACGCACATTCGATTCATAGGTGCCGCACATTCGATTAATCGGTACCGCACATTCGATTAATCGGTACCGAACATTCGCTTGATCGGTACTGCACATTCGAATGTACGGTACCGCATTTTCGATTGATAGGTACCGAACTTTCGATTGATCGGTTGCGAACATTCGATTGATCGATAACGCACATTCGATTGATCGGTTCCGCACATTCGATTGATCAGTTCCGAACATTCAATTGGTCGGTACCGCACATTCGATTCATCGGTACCGAACATTCGATTGATCGGTACCGCACATTCGATTGATAGGTACCGAACTTTCGATTGATCGGTATCGCACATTCGATTGATCGGTACCGCACATTCGATTGTTCGGTAACGCACATTCGATTGATCGGTACCGCACATTCGATTGATCGGTACCGAACATTCGATTGATCGGTACCGCACATTCGATTGATAGGTACCGAACATTCGATTGATCGGTACCGCACATTCGATTGATCGGTACCGCACTTTTGATTGATCGGTACCGCACATTCGATTGATAGGTACCGAACATTCGATTGATCTGTACCGTACATTCGATTGATCGGTACCGCACATTCGATTGTTCGGTACCGCACATTCGATTCATCGGTACCGCACATTCGATTCATCGGTACCTCACATTCGATTCATCGGTACCGCACTTTCGATTGATCGGTACCGAACATTCGATTCATCGGTACCTCACATTCGATTGATAGGTACCGAACATTCGATTGATCGGTATCGCACATTCGATTTATCGGTAACGCACATTCGATTGATCAGTTCCGAACATTCAATTGATCGGTACCGCACATTCCATTCATCGGTACCGAACATTCGATTGATCGGTACCGCACATTCGATTGATAGGTACCGAACATTCGATTGATCGGTACCGAACATTCGATTGATCGGTACCGCACATTCGATTAATAGGTACCGCACATTCGATTGATAGGTACCGAACATTCGATTGATAGGTACCGAACATTCGATTGATCGGTACCGCACATTCGATTGATAGGTACCGAACATTCGATTGATCGGTACCGCACATTCGATTGTTCGGTACCGCACATTCGATTGATCGGTACCGAACATTCGATTGATCGGTACCGAACATTCGATTGATAGGTACCGAACATTCGATTGATCGGTATCGCACATTCGATTGATCGGTACCGAACATTCGATTCATCGGTACCTCACATTCGATTGATAGGTACCGAACATTCGATTGATCGGTATCGCACATTCGATTTATCGGTAACGCACATTCAATTGATCGAATTCGCACATTCCATTAATCGGTACCGTACATTCGATTGATCGGTACCGAACATTCGATTGATCGGTACCGAACATTCGATTGATAGGTACCGAACATTCGATTGATCGGTATCGCACATTCGATTGATCGGTACCGAACATTCGATTCATCGGTACCTCACATTCGATTGATAGGTACCGAACATTCGATTGATCGGTATCGCACATTCGATTTATCGGTAACGCACATTCAATTGATCGAATTCGCACATTCCATTAATCGGTACCGTACATTCGATTGATCGGTACCGCACATTCAATTCATCGATACCGCCCATTCGATTGATCGGTACAGCACACTCGATACATCGGTTACGCACATTCGATTCATAGGTGCCGCACATTCGATTAATCGGTACCGCACATTCGATTAATCGGTACCGAACATTCGATTGATCGGTACTGCACATTCGAATGTACGGTACCGCATTTTCGATTGATAGGTACCGAACTTTCGATTGATCGGTTGCGAACATTCGATTGATCGATAACGCACATTCGATTGATCGGTTCCGCACATTCGATTGATCAGTTCCGAACATTCAATTGGTCGGTACCGCACATTCGATTCATCGGTACCGAACATTCGATTGATCGGTACCGCACATTCGATTGATAGGTACCGAACATTCGATTGATCGGTATCGCACATTCGATTGATCGGTACCGCACTTTCGATTGATCGGTACCGCACATTCGATTGATAGGTACCGAACATTCGATTGATCGGTACCGCACATTCGACTGATCGGTACCGCACATTCGATTGATAGGTACCGAACATTCGATTGATCTGTACCGTACATTCCATTGATAGATACCGAACATTCGATTGATCGGTACCGCACATTCGATTGATCGGTACCGCCCATTCGATTGATCGGTAACGCACATTCGATTGATCGGTATCGCACATTCGTTTGTTCGGTACCGCACTTTCGATTGATCGGTACCGCACATTCGAATGCTCGGTGCGGCACATTCGATTGATCGGTACCGAACATTCTTATGATCGATACCGAACATTCGATTCATCGGTAGCGAACATTATATTGATCGGTATCGCATATTCCTTCGATCGATACGACACATTCGATTGACCGGTACCGCACATTCGATTGATCGGTACCGCACATTCGATTGATCGGTACCGAACATTTGATTGATCAGTACCGCACATTCGATTGATAGGTACCGAACATTCGATTGATCGATACCGCTCATTCGATTAATCGCTGCGCACATTCGATTGTGCGGTAACGCACATTCGATTGATTGGTAACGCACATTCGATTAATCGGTACCGAACTTTCGATTGGTCGGTTCCGAACATTCGATTGATCGGTAACGTACATTCGATTGTTCGGTACCGCACATTCGATTGATCGGTACCGAACTTTCGATTGATCGCTACCGCACATTCGATTGATAGGTACCGAACATTCGATTGATCAGTACCGCACATTCGATTGATAGGTACCGAACATTCGATTCATCGATACCGCTCATTCGATTAATGGCTGCGCACATTCGATTGATCGGTAACGCACATTCGATTGATTGGTACCGCACATTCGACTGATCGGTACCGCACATTCGATTGATCGGTACCGAACATTCGATTGATCGGTACCGAACATTCGATTGATAGGTACCGAACATTCGATTGATCGGTATCGCACATTCGATTCATCGGTACCGAACATTCGATTCATCGGTACCTCACATTCGATTGATAGGTACCGAACATTCGATTGATCGGTATCGCACATTCGATTTATCGGTAACGCACATTCAATTGATCGAATTCGCACATTCCATTAATCGGTACCGTACATTCGATTGATCGGTACCGCACTTTCAATTCATCGATACCGCCCATTCGATTGATCGGTACAGCACACTCGATACATCGGTTACGCACATTCGATTCATAGGTGCCGCACATTCGATTAATCGGTACCGCACATTCGATTAATCGGTACCGAACATTCGATTGATCGGTACTGCACATTCGAATGTACGGTACCGCATTTTCGACTGATAGGTACCGAACTTTCGATTGATCGGTTGCGAACATTCGATTGATCGATAACGCACATTCGATTGATCGGTTCCGCACATTCGATTGATCAGTTCCGAACATTCAATTGGTCGGTACCGCACATTCGATTCATCGGTACCGAACATTCGATTGATCGGTACCGCACATTCGATTGATAGGTACCGAACATTCGATTAATGGCTGCGCACATTCGATTGATCGGTAACGCACATTCGATTGATTGGTAACGCACATTCGATTAATCGGTACCGTACATTCGATTCATCGGTACCGCACATTCGATTCATCGGTACTACACATTCGATTGATCGGTATCGCACATTCGATTCATCGGTACCGCACTTTCGATTGATCGGTACCGCACATTCGATTGATAGGTACCGAACATTCGATTGATAGGTACCGAACATTCGATTGATCGGTACCGCACATTCGATTGTTCGGTACCGCACATTCGATTGATCGGTACCGCACATTCGACTGATCGGTACCGCACATTCGACTGATCGGTACCGCACATTCGATTGATCGGTACCGAACATTCGATTGATCGGTACCGAACATTCGATTGATAGGTACCGAACATTCGATTGATCGGTATCGCACATTCGATTCATCGGTACCGAACATTCGATTCATCGGTACCGAACATTCGATTGATAGGTACCGAACATTCGATTGATCGGTATCGCACATTCGATTTATCGGTAACGCACATTCAATTGATCGAATTCGCACATTCCATTAATCGGTACCGTACATTCGATTGATCGGTACCGCACTTTCAATTCATCGATACCGCCCATTCGATTGATCGGTACAGCACACTCGATACATCGGTTACGCACATTCGATTCATAGGTGCCGCACATTCGATTAATCGGTACCGCACATTCGATTAATCGGTACCGAACATTCGCTTGATCGGTACTGCACATTCGAATGTACGGTACCGCATTTTCGATTGATAGGTACCGAACTTTCGATTGATCGGTTGCGAACATTCGATTGATCGATAACGCACATTCGATTGATCGGTTCCGCACATTCGATTGATCAGTTCCGAACATTCAATTGGTCGGTACCGCACATTCGATTCATCGGTACCGAACATTCGATTGATCGGTACCGCACATTCGATTGATAGGTACCGAACATTCGATTGATCGGTATCGCACATTCGATTGATCGGTACCGCACTTTCGATTGATCGGTACCGCACATTCGATTGATAGGTACCGAACATTCGATTGATCTGTACCGTACATTCGATTGATCGGTACCGCACATTCGATTGTTCGGTACCGCACATTCGATTCATCGGTACCGCACATTCGATTGATCGGTACCGCACATTCGACTGATCGGTACCGCACATTCGATTGATCGGTACCGAACATTCGATTGATCGGTACCTCACATTCGATTGATCGGTACCGAACATTCGATTGATCGGTATCGCACATTCGATTGATCGGTACCGCACATTCGATTGATCGGTATTGCACATTCGATTGATAGGTACCGAACATTCGATTGATCTGAACCGTACATTCCATTGATAGATACCGAACATTCGATTGATCGGTACCGCACATTCGATTGATCGGTACCGCCCATTCGATTGATCGGTAACGCACATTCGATTGATCGGTATCGCACATTCGTTTGTTCGGTACCGCACTTTCGATTGATCGGTACCGCACATTCGAATGCTCGGTGCGGCACATTCGATTGATCGGTACCGAACATTCTTATGATCGATACCGAACATTCGATTCATCGGTAGCGAACATTATATTGATCGGTATCGCATATTCCTTCGATCGATACGACACATTCGATTGACCGGTACCGCACATTCGATTGATCGGTACCGCACATTCGATTGATCGGTACCGAACATTCGATTGATCAGTACCGCACATTCGATTGATAGGTACCGAACATTCGATTGATCGATACCGCTCATTCGATTAATCGCTGCGCACATTCGATTGTGCGGTAACGCACATTCGATTGATTGGTAACGCACATTCGATTAATCGGTACCGAACTTTCGATTGGTCGGTTCCGAACATTCGATTGATCGGTAACGTACATTCGATTGTTCGGTACCGCACATTCGATTGATCGGTACCGAACTTTCGATTGATCGCTACCGCACATTCGATTGATAGGTACCGAACATTCGATTGATCAGTACCGCACATTCGATTGATAGGTACCGAACATTCGATTCATCGATACCGCTCATTCGATTAATGGCTGCGCACATTCGATTGATCGGTAACGCACATTCGATTGATTGGTAACGCACATTCGATTAATCGGTACCGTACATTCGATTCATCGGTACCGCACATTCGATTCATCGGTACTACACATTCCATTCATCGATACCGCTCATTCGATTAATCGGTAACGCACATTCCATTGATCGGTACCGCACTTTCGATTGATCGGTACCGCACATTCGATTCATCGGTACCGCACATTCGATTCATCGGTACCGCACATTCGATTGATCGGTTCCGCACATTCGATTGATCAGTTCCGAACATTCAATTGGTCGGTACCGCACATTCGATTCATCGGTACCGAACATTCGATTGATCGGTACCGCACATTCGATTGATAGGTACCGAACTTTCGATTGATCGGTATCGCACATTCGATTGATCGGTACCGCACATTCGATTGTTCGGTAACGCACATTCGATTGATCGGTACCGCACATTCGATTGATCGGTACCGAACATTCGATTGATCGGTACCGCACATTCGATTGATAGGTACCGAACATTCGATTGATCGGTACCGCACATTCGATTGATCGGTACCGCACTTTTGATTGATCGGTACCGCACATTCGATTGATAGGTACCGAACATTCGATTGATCTGTACCGTACATTCGATTGATCGGTACCGCACATTCGATTGTTCGGTACCGCACATTCGATTCATCGGTACCGCACATTCGATTCATCGGTACCTCACATTCGATTCATCGGTACCGCACTTTCGATTGATCGGTACCGAACATTCGATTCATCGGTACCTCACATTCGATTGATAGGTACCGAACATTCGATTGATCGGTATCGCACATTCGATTTATCGGTAACGCACATTCGATTGATCAGTTCCGAACATTCAATTGATCGGTACCGCACATTCCATTCATCGGTACCGAACATTCGATTGATCGGTACCGCACATTCGATTGATAGGTACCGAACATTCGATTGATCGGTACCGAACATTCGATTGATCGGTACCGCACATTCGATTAATAGGTACCGCACATTCGATTGATAGGTACCGAACATTCGATTGATAGGTACCGAACATTCGATTGATCGGTACCGCACATTCGATTGATAGGTACCGAACATTCGATTGATCGGTACCGCACATTCGATTGTTCGGTACCGCACATTCGATTGATCGGTACCGAACATTCGATTGATCGGTACCGAACATTCGATTGATAGGTACCGAACATTCGATTGATCGGTATCGCACATTCGATTGATCGGTACCGAACATTCGATTCATCGGTACCTCACATTCGATTGATAGGTACCGAACATTCGATTGATCGGTATCGCACATTCGATTTATCGGTAACGCACATTCAATTGATCGAATTCGCACATTCCATTAATCGGTACCGTACATTCGATTGATCGGTACCGAACATTCGATTGATCGGTACCGAACATTCGATTGATAGGTACCGAACATTCGATTGATCGGTATCGCACATTCGATTGATCGGTACCGAACATTCGATTCATCGGTACCTCACATTCGATTGATAGGTACCGAACATTCGATTGATCGGTATCGCACATTCGATTTATCGGTAACGCACATTCAATTGATGGAATTCGCACATTCCATTAATCGGTACCGTACATTCGATTGATCGGTACCGCACATTCAATTCATCGATACCGCCCATTCGATTGATCGGTACAGCACACTCGATACATCGGTTACGCACATTCGATTCATAGGTGCCGCACATTCGATTAATCGGTACCGCACATTCGATTAATCGGTACCGAACATTCGATTGATCGGTACTGCACATTCGAATGTACGGTACCGCATTTTCGATTGATAGGTACCGAACTTTCGATTGATCGGTTGCGAACATTCGATTGATCGATAACGCACATTCGATTGATCGGTTCCGCACATTCGATTGATCAGTTCCGAACATTCAATTGGTCGGTACCGCACATTCGATTCATCGGTACCGAACATTCGATTGATCGGTACCGCACATTCGATTGATAGGTACCGAACATTCGATTCATCGGTATCGCACATTCGATTGATCGGTACCGCACTTTCGATTGATCGGTACCGCACATTCGATTGATAGGTACCGAACATTCGATTGATCGGTACCGCACATTCGACTGATCGGTACCGCACATTCGATTGATAGGTACCGAACATTCGATTGATCTGTACCGTACATTCCATTGATAGATACCGAACATTCGATTGATCGGTACCGCACATTCGATTGATCGGTACCGCCCATTCGATTGATCGGTAACGCACATTCGATTGATCGGTATCGCACATTCGTTTGTTCGGTACCGCACTTTCGATTGATCGGTACCGCACATTCGAATGCTCGGTGCGGCACATTCGATTGATCGGTACCGAACATTCTTATGATCGATACCGAACATTCGATTCATCGGTAGCGAACATTATATTGATCGGTATCGCATATTCCTTCGATCGATACGACACATTCGATTGACCGGTACCGCACATTCGATTGATCGGTACCGCACATTCGATTGATCGGTACCGAACATTTGATTGATCAGTACCGCACATTCGATTGATAGGTACCGAACATTCGATTGATCGATACCGCTCATTCGATTAATCGCTGCGCACATTCGATTGTGCGGTAACGCACATTCGATTGATTGGTAACGCACATTCGATTAATCGGTACCGAACTTTCGATTGGTCGGTTCCGAACATTCGATTGATCGGTAACGTACATTCGATTGTTCGGTACCGCACATTCGATTGATCGGTACCGAACTTTCGATTGATCGCTACCGCACATTCGATTGATAGGTACCGAACATTCGATTGATCAGTACCGCACATTCGATTGATAGGTACCGAACATTCGATTCATCGATACCGCTCATTCGATTAATGGCTGCGCACATTCGATTGATCGGTAACGCACATTCGATTGATTGGTACCGCACATTCGACTGATCGGTACCGCACATTCGATTGATCGGTACCGAACATTCGATTGATCGGTACCGAACATTCGATTGATAGGTACCGAACATTCGATTGATCGGTATCGCACATTCGATTGATCGGTACCGAACATTCGATTCATCGGTACCTCACATTCGATTGATAGGTACCGAACATTCGATTGATCGGTATCGCACATTCGATTTATCGGTAACGCACATTCAATTGATCGAATTCGCACATTCCATTAATCGGTACCGTACATTCGATTGATCGGTACCGCACTTTCAATTCATCGATACCGCCCATTCGATTGATCGGTACAGCACACTCGATACATCGGTTACGCACATTCGATTCATAGGTGCCGCACATTCGATTAATCGGTACCGCACATTCGATTAATCGGTACCGAACATTCGATTGATCGGTACTGCACATTCGAATGTACGGTACCGCATTTTCGACTGATAGGTACCGAACTTTCGATTGATCGGTTGCGAACATTCGATTGATCGATAACGCACATTCGATTGATCGGTTCCGCACATTCGATTGATCAGTTCCGAACATTCAATTGGTCGGTACCGCACATTCGATTCATCGGTACCGAACATTCGATTGATCGGTACCGCACATTCGATTGATAGGTACCGAACATTCGATTAATGGCTGCGCACATTCGATTGATCGGTAACGCACATTCGATTGATTGGTAACGCACATTCGATTAATCGGTACCGTACATTCGATTCATCGGTACCGCACATTCGATTCATCGGTACTACACATTCGATTGATCGGTATCGCACATTCGATTCATCGGTACCGCACTTTCGATTGATCGGTACCGCACATTCGATTGATAGGTACCGAACATTCGATTGATAGGTACCGAACATTCGATTGATCGGTACCGCACATTCGATTGTTCGGTACCGCACATTCGATTGATCGGTACCGCACATTCGACTGATCGGTACCGCACATTCGACTGATCGGTACCGCACATTCGATTGATCGGTACCGAACATTCGATTGATCGGTACCGAACATTCGATTGATAGGTACCGAACATTCGATTGATCGGTATCGCACATTCGATTGATCGGTACCGAACATTCGATTCATCGGTACCGAACATTCGATTGATAGGTACCGAACATTCGATTGATCGGTATCGCACATTCGATTTATCGGTAACGCACATTCAATTGATCGAATTCGCACATTCCATTAATCGGTACCGTACATTCGATTGATCGGTACCGCACTTTCAATTCATCGATACCGCCCATTCGATTGATCGGTACAGCACACTCGATACATCGGTTACGCACATTCGATTCATAGGTGCCGCACATTCGATTAATCGGTACCGCACATTCGATTAATCGGTACCGAACATTCGCTTGATCGGTACTGCACATTCGAATGTACGGTACCGCATTTTCGATTGATAGGTACCGAACTTTCGATTGATCGGTTGCGAACATTCGATTGATCGATAACGCACATTCGATTGATCGGTTCCGCACATTCGATTGATCAGTTCCGAACATTCAATTGGTCGGTACCGCACATTCGATTCATCGGTACCGAACATTCGATTGATCGGTACCGCACATTCGATTGATAGGTACCGAACATTCAATTGATCGGTATCGCACATTCGATTGATCGGTACCGCACTTTCGATTGATCGGTACCGCACATTCGATTGATAGGTACCGAACATTCGATTGATCTGTACCGTACATTCGATTGATCGGTACCGCACATTCGATTGTTCGGTACCGCACATTCGATTGATCGGTACCGCACATTCGATTGATCGGTACCGCACATTCGACTGATCGGTACCGCACATTCGATTGATCGGTACCGAACATTCGATTGATCGGTACCTCACATTCGATTGATCGGTACCGAACATTCGATTGATCGGTATCGCACATTCGATTGATCGGTACCGCACATTCGATTGATCGGTATTGCACATTCGATTGATAGGTACCGAACATTCGATTGATCTGAACCGTACATTCCATTGATAGATACCGAACATTCGATTGATCGGTACCGCACATTCGATTGATCGGTACCGCCCATTCGATTGATCGGTAACGCACATTCGATTGATCGGTATCGCACATTCGTTTGTTCGGTACCGCACTTTCGATTGATTTGTACCGCACATTCGAATGCTCGGTGCGGCACATTCGATTGATCGGTACCGAACATTCTTATGATCGATACCGAACATTCGATTCATCGGTAGCGAACATTATATTGATCGGTATCGCATATTCCTTCGATCGATACGACACATTCGATTGACCGGTACCGCACATTCGATTGATCGGTACCGCACATTCGATTGATCGGTACCGAACATTCGATTGATCAGTACCGCACATTCGATTGATAGGTACCGAACATTCGATTGATCGATACCGCTCATTCGATTAATCGCTGCGCACATTCGATTGTGCGGTAACGCACATTCGATTGATTGGTAACGCACATTCGATTAATCGGTACCGAACTTTCGATTGGTCGGTTCCGAACATTCGATTGATCGGTAACGTACATTCGATTGTTCGGTACCGCACATTCGATTGATCGGTACCGAACTTTCGATTGATCGCTACCGCACATTCGATTGATAGGTACCGAACATTCGATTGATCAGTACCGCACATTCGATTGATAGGTACCGAACATTCGATTCATCGATACCGCTCATTCGATTAATGGCTGCGCACATTCGATTGATCGGTAACGCACATTCGATTGATTGGTAACGCACATTCGATTAATCGGTACCGTACATTCGATTCATCGGTACCGCACATTCGATTCATCGGTACTACACATTCCATTCATCGATACCGCTCATTCGATTAATCGGTAACGCACATTCCATTGATCGGTACCGCACTTTCGATTGATCGGTACCGCACATTCGATTCATCGGTACCGCACATTCGATTCATCGGTACCGCACATTCGATTGATCGGTACCGAACATTCGATTCATCTGTAGGCCTACCGCACATTCGATTCATCGGTACTGCACATTCGATCAATCCGTTTCGCACATTCGATACATCGGTAACGCACATTCGATTGATAGGTGCCGCGCATTCGATTGATCGGTACCGCACATTCGATTGATCGATACCGCACATTCGATTGATCGGTACCGCACATTCGATTGATCGATACCGTACATTCGATTGATCGGTACCGCACTTTCAATTCATCGATACCGCCCATTCGATTGATCGGTACAGCACACTCGATACATCGGTTACGCACATTCGATTCATAGGTGCCGCACATTCGATTAATCGGTACCGCACATTCGATTAATCGGTACCGAACATTCGATTGATCGGTACTGCACATTCGAATGTACGGTACCGCATTTTCGATTGATAGGTACCGAACTTTCGATTGATCGGTTGCGAACATTCGATTGATCGATAACGCACATTCGATTGATCGGTTCCGCACATTCGATTGATCAGTTCCGAACATTCAATTGGTCGGTACCGCACATTCGATTCATCGGTACCGAACATTCGATTGATCGGTACCGCACATTCGATTGATAGGTACCGAACATTCGATTGATCGGTATCGCACATTCGATTGATCGGTACCGCACTTTCGATTGATCGGTACCGCACATTCGATTGATAGGTACCGAACATTCGATTGATCTGTACCGTACATTCGATTGATCGGTACCGCACATTCGATTGTTCGGTACCGCACATTCGATTGATCGGTACCGCACATTCGATTGATCGGTACCGCACATTCGACTGATCGGTACCGCACATTCGATTGATCGGTACCGAACATTCGATTGATCGGTACCTCACATTCGATTGATCGGTACCGAACATTCGATTGATCGGTATCGCACATTCGATTGATCGGTACCGCACATTCGATTGATCGGTATTGCACATTCGATTGATAGGTACCGAACATTCGATTGATCTGAACCGTACATTCCATTGATAGATACCGAACATTCGATTGATCGGTACCGCACATTCGATTGATCGGTACCGCCCATTCGATTGATCGGTAACGCACATTCGATTGATCGGTATCGCACATTCGTTTGTTCGGTACCGCACTTTCGATTGATCGGTACCGCACATTCGAATGCTCGGTGCGGCACATTCGATTGATCGGTACCGAACATTCTTATGATCGATACCGAACATTCGATTCATCGGTAGCGAACATTATATTGATCGGTATCGCATATTCCTTCGATCGATACGACACATTCGATTGACCGGTACCGCACATTCGATTGATCGGTACCGCACATTCGATTGATCGGTACCGAACATTCGATTGATCAGTACCGCACATTCGATTGATAGGTACCGAACATTCGATTGATCGATACCGCTCATTCGATTAATCGCTGCGCACATTCGATTGTGCGGTAACGCACATTCGATTGATTGGTAACGCACATTCGATTAATCGGTACCGAACTTTCGATTGGTCGGTTCCGAACATTCGATTGATCGGTAACGTACATTCGATTGTTCGGTACCGCACATTCGATTGATCGGTACCGAACTTTCGATTGATCGCTACCGCACATTCGATTGATAGGTACCGAACATTCGATTGATCAGTACCGCACATTCGATTGATAGGTACCGAACATTCGATTCATCGATACCGCTCATTCGATTAATGGCTGCGCACATTCGATTGATCGGTAACGCACATTCGATTGATTGGTAACGCACATTCGATTAATCGGTACCGTACATTCGATTCATCGGTACCGCACATTCGATTCATCGGTACTACACATTCCATTCATCGATACCGCTCATTCGATTAATCGGTAACGCACATTCCATTGATCGGTACCGCACTTTCGATTGATCGGTACCGCACATTCGATTCATCGGTACCGCACATTCGATTCATCGGTACCGCACATTCGATTGATCGGTACCGAACATTCGATTCATCTGTAGGCCTACCGCACATTCGATTCATCGGTACTGCACATTCGATCAATCCGTTTCGCACATTCGATACATCGGTAACGCACATTCGATTGATAGGTGCCGCGCATTCGATTGATCGGTACCGCACATTCGATTGATCGATACCGCACATTCGATTGATCGGTACCGCACATTCGATTGATCGGTACCGCACATTCGATTCATCGGTACCGAACATTCGATTGATCGGTACCGCACATTCGATTGATAGGTATCGCACATTCGATTGATCGGTACCGCACTTTCGATTGATCGGTACCGCACATTCGATTGATAGGTACCGAACATTCGATTGATCTGTACCGTACATTCGATTGATCGGTACCGAACATTCGATTGATCGGTACCGCACATTCGATTGATCGGTACCGCACATTCGATTGATCGGTACCGCACATTCGACTGATCGGTACCGCACAT
This sequence comes from Apostichopus japonicus, assembly GCF_037975245.1. Classification (NCBI taxonomy): domain Eukaryota; kingdom Metazoa; phylum Echinodermata; class Holothuroidea; order Aspidochirotida; family Stichopodidae; genus Apostichopus; species Apostichopus japonicus. Next base: position 12,681,943 of record NC_092566.1, on the reverse strand, counting down.
TCGATTGATCGGTACCGAACATTCGATTGATCGGTACCTCACATTCGATTGATCGGTACCGAACATTCGATTGATCGGTATCGCACATTCGATTGATCGGTACCGCACATTCGATTGATCGGTATTGCACATTCGATTGATAGGTACCGAACATTCGATTGATCTGAACCGTACATTCCATTGATAGATACCGAACATTCGATTGATCGGTACCGCACATTCGATTGATCGGTACCGCCCATTCGATTGATCGGTAACGCACATTCGATTGATCGGTATCGCACATTCGTTTGTTCGGTACCGCACTTTCGATTGATCGGTACCGCACATTCGAATGCTCGGTGCGGCACATTCGATTGATCGGTACCGAACATTCTTATGATCGATACCGAACATTCGATTCATCGGTAGCGAACATTATATTGATCGGTATCGCATATTCCTTCGATCGATACGACACATTCGATTGACCGGTACCGCACATTCGATTGATCGGTACCGCACATTCGATTGATCGGTACCGAACATTCGATTGATCAGTACCGCACATTCGATTGATAGGTACCGAACATTCGATTGATCGATACCGCTCATTCGATTAATCGCTGCGCACATTCGATTGTGCGGTAACGCACATTCGATTGATTGGTAACGCACATTCGATTGATCGGTACCGAACTTTCGATTGGTCGGTTCCGAACATTCGATTGATCGGTAACGTACATTCGATTGTTCGGTACCGCACATTCGATTGATCGGTACCGAACTTTCGATTGATCGCTACCGCACATTCGATTGATAGGTACCGAACATTCGATTGATCAGTACCGCACATTCGATTGATAGGTACCGAACATTCGATTCATCGATACCGCTCATTCGATTAATGGCTGCGCACATTCGATTGATCGGTAACGCACATTCGATTGATTGGTAACGCACATTCGATTAATCGGTACCGTACATTCGATTCATCGGTACCGCACATTCGATTCATCGGTACTACACATTCCATTCATCGATACCGCTCATTCGATTAATCGGTAACGCACATTCCATTGATCGGTACCGCACTTTCGATTGATCGGTACCGCACATTCGATTCATCGGTACCGCACATTCGATTCATCGGTACCGCACATTCGATTGATCGGTACCGAACATTCGATTCATCTGTAGGCCTACCGCACATTCGATTCATCGGTACTGCACATTCGATCAATCCGTTTCGCACATTCGATACATCGGTAACGCACATTCGATTGATAGGTGCCGCGCATTCGATTGATCGGTACCGCACATTCGATTGATCGATACCGCACATTCGATTGATCGGTACCGCACATTCGATTGATCGGTACCGCACATTCGATTCATCGGTACCGAACATTCGATTGATCGGTACCGCACATTCGATTGATAGGTACCGAACATTCGATTGATCGGTACTGCACATTCGAATGTTCGGTACCGCATTTTCGATTGATCGGTACCGAACTTTCGATTGATCGGTTGCGAACATTCGATTGATCGATAACGCACATTCGATTGATCGGTTCAACACATTCGATTGATCAGTTCCTAACATTCGATTCATCGGTACCGCACATTCGATTCATCGGTACCGAACATTCGATTGATCGGTACCGCACATTCGATTGATAGGTACCGAACATTCGATTGATCGGTATCGCACATTCGATTTATCGGTAACGCACATTCGATTGATCAGTTCCGAACATTCAATTGATCGGTACCGCACATTCCATTCATCGGTACCGAACATTCGATTGATCGGTACCGCACATTCGATTGATAGGTACCGAACATTCGATTGATCGGTACCGAACATTCGATTGATCGGTACCGCACATTCGATTAATAGGTACCGCACATTCGATTGATAGGTACCGAACATTCGATTGATAGGTACCGAACATTCGATTGATCGGTACCGCACATTCGATTGATAGGTACCGAACATTCGATTGATCGGTACCGCACATTCGATTGTTCGGTACCGCACATTCGATTGATCGGTACCGAACATTCGATTGATCGGTACCGAACATTCGATTGATAGGTACCGAACATTCGATTGATCGGTATCGCACATTCGATTGATCGGTACCGAACATTCGATTCATCGGTACCTCACATTCGATTGATAGGTACCGAACATTCGATTGATCGGTATCGCACATTCGATTTATCGGTAACGCACATTCAATTGATCGAATTCGCACATTCCATTAATCGGTACCGTACATTCGATTGATCGGTACCGAACATTCGATTGATCGGTACCGAACATTCGATTGATAGGTACCGAACATTCGATTGATCGGTATCGCACATTCGATTGATCGGTACCGAACATTCGATTCATCGGTACCGAACATTCGATTGATAGGTACCGAACATTCGATTGATCGGTATCGCACATTCGATTTATCGGTAACGCACATTCAATTGATCGAATTCGCACATTCCATTAATCGGTACCGTACATTCGATTGATCGGTACCGCACATTCAATTCATCGATACCGCCCATTCGATTGATCGGTACAGCACACTCGATACATCGGTTACGCACATTCGATTCATAGGTGCCGCACATTCGATTAATCGGTACCGCACATTCGATTAATCGGTACCGAACATTCGATTGATCGGTACTGCACATTCGAATGTACGGTACCGCATTTTCGATTGATAGGTACCGAACTTTCGATTGATCGGTTGCGAACATTCGATTGATCGATAACGCACATTCGATTGATCGGTTCCGCACATTCGATTGATCAGTTCCGAACATTCAATTGGTCGGTACCGCACATTCGATTCATCGGTACCGAACATTCGATTGATCGGTACCGCACATTCGATTGATAGGTACCGAACATTCGATTGATCGGTATCGCACATTCGATTGATCGGTACCGCACTTTCGATTGATCGGTACCGCACATTCGATTGATAGGTACCGAACATTCGATTGATAGGTACCGTACATTCCATTGATAGATACCGAACATTCGATTGATCGGTACCGCACATTCGATTGATCGGTACCGCCCATTCGATTGATCGGTAACGCACATTCGATTGATCGGTATCGCACATTCGTTTGTTCGGTACCGCACTTTCGATTGATCGGTACCGCACATTCGAATGCTCGGTGCGGCACATTCGATTGATCGGTACCGAACATTCTTATGATCGATACCGAACATTCGATTCATCGGTAGCGAACATTATATTGATCGGTATCGCATATTCCTTCGATCGATACCGAACATTCGATTGACCGGTACCGCACATTCGATTGATCGGTACCGCACATTCGATTGATCGGTACCGAACATTCGATTGATCAGTACCGCACATTCGATTGATAGGTACCGAACATTCGATTGATCGATACCGCTCATTCGATTAATCGCTGCGCACATTCGATTGTGCGGTAACGCACATTCGATTGATTGGTAACGCACATTCGATTAATCGGTACCGAACTTTCGATTGGTCGGTTCCGAACATTCGATTGATCGGTAACGTACATTCGATTGTTCGGTACCGCACATTCGATTGATCGGTACCGAACTTTCGATTGATCGCTACCGCACATTCGATTGATAGGTACCGAACATTCGATTGATCAGTACCGCACATTCGATTGATAGGTACCGAACATTCGATTCATCGATACCGCTCATTCGATTAATGGCTGCGCACATTCGATTGATCGGTAACGCACATTCGATTGATTGGTACCGCACATTCGACTGATCGGTACCGCACATTCGATTGATCGGTACCGAACATTCGATTGATCGGTACCGAACATTCGATTGATCGGTACCGAACATTCGATTGATCGGTATCGCACATTCGATTGATCGGTACCGAACATTCGATTCATCGGTACCTCACATTCGATTGATAGGTACCGAACATTCGATTGATCGGTATCGCACATTCGATTTATCGGTAACGCACATTCAATTGATCGAATTCGCACATTCCATTAATCGGTACCGTACATTCGATTGATCGGTACCGCACTTTCAATTCATCGATACCGCCCATTCGATTGATCGGTACAGCACACTCGATACATCGGTTACGCACATTCGATTAATCGGTACCGCACATTCGATTAATCGGTACCGAACATTCGATTGATCGGTACTGCACATTCGAATGTACGGTACCGCATTTTCGATTGATAGGTACCGAACTTTCGATTGATCGGTTGCGAACATTCGATTGATCGATAACGCACATTCGATTGATCGGTTCCGCACATTCGATTGATCAGTTCCGAACATTCAATTGGTCGGTACCGCACATTCGATTCATCGGTACCGAACATTCGATTGATCGGTACCGCACATTCGATTGATAGGTACCGAACATTCGATTAATGGCTGCGCACATTCGATTGATCGGTAACGCACATTCGATTGATTGGTAACGCACATTCGATTAATCGGTACCGTACATTCGATTCATCGGTACCGCACATTCGATTCATCGGTACTACACATTCGATTGATCGGTATCGCACATTCGATTCATCGGTACCGCACTTTCGATTGATCGGTACCGCACATTCGATTGATAGGTACCGAACATTCGATTGATAGGTACCGAACATTCGATTGATCGGTACCGCACATTCGATTGTTCGGTACCGCACATTCGATTGATCGGTACCGCACATTCGACTGATCGGTACCGCACATTCGACTGATCGGTACCGCACATTCGATTGATCGGTACCGAACATTCGATTGATCGGTACCGAACATTCGATTGATAGGTACCGAACATTCGATTGATCGGTATCGCACATTCGATTGATCGGTACCGAACATTCGATTCATCGGTACCTCACATTCGATTGATAGGTACCGAACATTCGATTGATCGGTATCGCACATTCGATTTATCGGTAACGCACATTCAATTGATCGAATTCGCACATTCCATTAATCGGTACCGTACATTCGATTGATCGGTACCGCACTTTCAATTCATCGATACCGCCCATTCGATTGATCGGTACAGCACACTCGATACATCGGTTACGCACATTCGATTCATAGGTGCCGCACATTCGATTAATCGGTACCGCACATTCGATTAATCGGTACCGAACATTCGATTGATCGGTACTGCACATTCGAATGTACGGTACCGCATTTTCGATTGATAGGTACCGAACTTTCGATTGATCGGTTGCGAACATTCGATTGATCGATAACGCACATTCGATTGATCGGTTCCGCACATTCGATTGATCAGTTCCGAACATTCAATTGGTCGGTACCGCACATTCGATTCATCGGTACCGAACATTCGATTGATCGGTACCGCACATTCGATTGATAGGTACCGAACATTCGATTGATCGGTATCGCACATTCGATTGATCGGTACCGCACTTTCGATTGATCGGTACCGCACATTCGATTGATAGGTACCGAACATTCGATTGATCTGTACCGTACATTCGATTGATCGGTACCGCACATTCGATTGTTCGGTACCGCACATTCGATTGATCGGTACCGCACATTCGATTGATCGGTACCGCACATTCGACTGATCGGTACCGCACATTCGATTGATCGGTACCGAACATTCGATTGATCGGTACCTCACATTCGATTGATCGGTACCGAACATTCGATTGATCGGTATCGCACATTCGATTGATCGGTACCGCACATTCGATTGATCGGTATTGCACATTCGATTGATAGGTACCGAACATTCGATTGATCTGTACCGTACATTCCATTGATAGATACCGAACATTCGATTGATCGGTACCGCACATTCGATTGATCGGTACCGCCCATTCGATTGATCGGTAACGCACATTCGATTGATCGGTATCGCACATTCGTTTGTTCGGTACCGCACTTTCGATTGATCGGTACCGCACATTCGAATGCTCGGTGCGGCACATTCGATTGATCGGTACCGAACATTCTTATGATCGATACCGAACATTCGATTCATCGGTAGCGAACATTATATTGATCGGTATCGCATATTCCTTCGATCGATACGACACATTCGATTGACCGGTACCGCACATTCGATTGATCGGTACCGCACATTCGATTGATCGGTACCGAACATTCGATTGATCAGTACCGCACATTCGATTGATAGGTACCGAACATTCGATTGATCGATACCGCTCATTCGATTAATCGCTGCGCACATTCGATTGTGCGGTAACGCACATTCGATTGATTGGTAACGCACATTCGATTAATCGGTACCGAACTTTCGATTGGTCGGTTCCGAACATTCGATTGATCGGTAACGTACATTCGATTGTTCGGTACCGCACATTCGATTGATCGGTACCGAACTTTCGATTGATCGCTACCGCACATTCGATTGATAGGTACCGAACATTCGATTGATCAGTACCGCACATTCGATTGATAGGTACCGAACATTCGATTCATCGATACCGCTCATTCGATTAATGGCTGCGCACATTCGATTGATCGGTAACGCACATTCGATTGATTGGTAACGCACATTCGATTAATCGGTACCGTACATTCGATTCATCGGTACCGCACATTCGATTCATCGGTACTACACATTCCATTCATCGATACCGCTCATTCGATTAATCGGTAACGCACATTCCATTGATCGGTACCGCACTTTCGATTGATCGGTACCGCACATTCGATTCATCGGTACCGCACATTCGATTCATCGGTACCGCACATTCGATTGATCGGTACCGAACATTCGATTCATCTGTAGGCCTACCGCACATTCGATTCATCGGTACTGCACATTCGATCAATCCGTTTCGCACATTCGATACATCGGTAACGCACATTCGATTGATAGGTGCCGCGCATTCGATTGATCGGTACCGCACATTCGATTGATCGATACCGCACATTCGATTGATCGGTACCGCACATTCGATTGATCGGTACCGCACATTCGATTCATCGGTACCGAACATTCGATTGATCGGTACCGCACATTCGATTGATAGGTACCGAACATTCGATTGATCGGTACTGCACATTCGAATGTTCGGTACCGCATTTTCGATTGATCGGTACCGAACTTTCGATTGATCGGTTGCGAACATTCGATTGATCGATAACGCACATTCGATTGATCGGTTCAACACATTCGATTGATCAGTTCCTAACATTCAATTGATCGATACCGCACATTCCATTCATCGGTACCGAACATTCGATTGATCGGTACCGCACATTCGATTGATAGGTACCGAACATTCGATTGATCGGTATCGCACATTCGATTGATCGGTACCGCACATTCGATTGTTCGGTAACGCACATTCGATTGATCGGTACCGCACATTCGATTGATCGGTACCGAACATTCGATTGATCGGTACCGCACATTCGATTGATAGGTACCGAACATTCGATTGATCGGTACCGCACATTCGATTCATCGGTACCGCACTTTTGATTGATCGGTACAGCACATTCGATTGATAGGTACCGAACATTCGATTGATCTGTACCGTACATTCGATTGATCGGTACCGCACATTCGATTGTTCGGTACCGCACATTCGATTCATCGGTACCGCACATTCGATTCATCGGTACCGCACATTCGATTGATCGGTACCGCACTTTCGATTGATCGGTACCGAACATTCGATTCATCGGTACCTCACATTCGATTGATAGGTACCGAACATTCGATTGATCGGTATCGCACATTCGATTTATCGGTACCGCACATTCGATTGATCGATAACGCACATTCGATTGATCGGTTCAGCACATTCGATTGATCAGTTCCTAACATTCAATTGATCGATACCGCACATTCGATTCATCGGTACCGAACATTCGATTGATCGGTACCGCACATTCGATTGATAGGTACCGAACATTCGATTGATCGGTATCGCACATTCGATTGATCGGTACCGCACATTCGATTGTTCGGTAACGCACATTCGATTGATCGGTACCGCACATTCGATTGATCGGTACCGAACATTCGATTGATCGGTACCGCACATTCGATTGATAGGTACCGAACATTCGATTGATCGGTACCGCACATTCGATTCATCGGTACCGCACATTCGATTCATCGGTACCGCACATTCGATTGTTCGGTACCGCATTTTCGATTGATCGGTACCGAACATTCGATTCATCGGTACCTCACATTCGATTGATAGGTACCGAACATTCGATTGATCGGTATCGCACATTCGATTTATCGGTACCGCACATTCGATTGATCAGTTCCGAACATTCAATTGATCGGTACCGCACATTCCATTCATCGGTACCGAACATTCGATTGATCGGTACCGCACATTCGATTGATAGGTACCGAACATTCGATTGATCGGTACCGAACATTCGATTGATCGGTACCGCACATTCGATTAATAGGTACCGAACATTCGATTGATCGGTATCGCACATTCGATTCATCGGTACCGCACTTTCGATTGATCGGAACCGCACATTCGATTGATAGGTACCGAACATTCCATTGATAGGTACCGAACATTCGATTGATCGGTACCGCACATTCGATTGTTCGGTACCGCACATTCGATTGATCGGTACCGCACATTCGACTGATCGGTACCGCACATTCGATTGATCGGTACCACACATTCGATTGATCGGTACCGAACATTCGATTGATAGGTACCGAACATTCGATTGATCGGTATCGCACATTCGATTGATCGGTACCGAACATTCGATTCATCGGTACCTCACATTCGATTGATAGGTACCGAACATTCGATTGATCGGTATCGCACATTCGATTTATCGGTAACGCACACTCAATTGATCGAATTCGCACATTCCATTAATCGGTACCGTACATTCGATTGATCGGTACCGCACTTTCGATTGATCGGTACCGCACATTCGAATGCTCGGTGCGGCACATTCGATTGATCGGTACCGAACATTCTTATGATCGATACCGAACATTCGATTCATCGGTAGCGAACATTATATTGATCGGTATCGCATATTCCTTCGATCGATACGACACATTCGATTGACCGGTACCGCACATTCGATTGATCGGTACCGCACATTCGATTGATCGGTACCGAACATTCGATTGATCAGTACCGCACATTCGATTGATAGGTACCGAACATTCGATTGATCGATACCGCTCATTCGATTAATCGCTGCGCACATTCGATTGTGCGGTAACGCACATTCGATTGATTGGTAACGCACATTCGATTAATCGGTACCGAACTTTCGATTGGTCGGTTCCGAACATTCGATTGATCGGTAACGTACATTCGATTGTTCGGTACCGCACATTCGATTGATCGGTACCGAACTTTCGATTGATCGCTACCGCACATTCGATTGATAGGTACCGAACATTCGATTGATCAGTACCGCACATTCGATTGATAGGTACCGAACATTCGATTGATCGATACCGCTCATTCGATTAATGGCTGCGCACATTCGATTGATCGGTAACGCACATTCGATTGATTGGTAACGCACATTCGATTAATCGGTACCGTACATTCGATTCATCGGTACCGCACATTCGATTCATCGGTACTACACATTCCATTCATCGATACCGCTCATTCGATTAATCGGTAACGCACATTCCATTGATCGGTACCGCACTTTCGATTGATCGGTACCGCACATTCGATTCATCGGTACCGCACATTCGATTCATCGGTACCGCACATTCGATTGATCGGTACCGAACATTCGATTCATCTGTAGGCCTACCGCACATTCGATTCATCGGTACTGCACATTCGATCAATCCGTTTCGCACATTCGATACATCGGTAACGCACATTCGATTGATAGGTGCCGCGCATTCGATTGATCGGTACCGCACATTCGATTGATCGATACCGCACATTCGATTGATCGGTACCGCATTTTCGATTGATCGGTACCGAACTTTCGATTGATCGGTTGCGAACATTCGATTGATCGATAACGCACATTCGATTGATCGGTTCAGCACATTCGATTGATCAGTTCCTAACATTCAATTGATCGATACCGCACATTCGATTCATCGGTACCGAACATTCGATTGATCGGTACCGCACATTCGATTGATAGGTACCGAACATTCGATTGATCGGTATCGCACATTCGATTCATCGGTACCGCACATTCGATTGTTCGGTAACGCACATTCGATTGATCGGTACCGCACATTCGATTGATCGGTACCGAACATTCGATTGATCGGTACCGCACATTCGATTGATAGGTACCGAACATTCGATTGATCGGTACCGCACATTCGATTGATCGGTACCGCACTTTTGATTGATCGGTACCGCACATTCGATTGATAGGTACCGAACATTCGATTGATCTGTACCGTACATTCGATTGATCGGTACCGCACATTCGATTGTTCGGTACCGCACATTCGATTCATCGGTACCGCACATTCGATTCATCGGTACCGCACATTCGATTCATCGGTACCGCACTTTCGATTGATCGGTACCGAACATTCGATTCATCGGTACCTCACATTCGATTGATAGGTACCGAACATTCGATTGATCGGTATCGCACATTCGATTGATCGGTACCGCACATTCGATTGATCGATAACGCACATTCGATTGATCGGTTCAGCACATTCGATTGATCAGTTCCTAACATTCAATTGATCGATACCGCACATTCGATTCATCGGTACCGAACATTCGATTGATCGGTACCGCACATTCGATTGATAGGTACCGAACATTCGATTGATCGGTATCGCACATTCGATTGATCGGTACCGCACATTCGATTGTTCGGTAACGCACATTCGATTGATCGGTACCGCACATTCGATTGATCGGTACCGAACATTCGATTGATCGGTACCGCACATTCGATTGATAGGTACCGAACATTCGATTGATCGGTACCGCACATTCGATTCATCGGTACCGCACATTCGATTCATCGGTACCGCACATTCGATTCATCGGTACCGCACTTTCGATTCATCGGTACCGAACATTCGATTCATCGGTACCTCACATTCGATTGATAGGTACCGAACATTCGATTGATCGGTATCGCACATTCGATTTATCGGTACCGCACATTCGATTGATCAGTTCCGAACATTCAATTGATCGGTACCGCACATTCCATTGATCGGTACCGAACATTCGATTGATCGGTACCGCACATTCGATTGATAGGTACCGAACATTCGATTGATCGGTACCGAACATTCGATTGATCGGTACCGCACATTCGATTAATAGGTACCGAACATTCGATTGATCGGTATCGCACATTCGATTCATCGGTACCGCACTTTCGATTGATCGGAACCGCACATTCGATTGATAGGTACCGAACATTCGATTGATAGGTACCGAACATTCGATTGATCGGTACCGCACATTCGATTGTTCGGTACCGCACATTCGATTGATCGGTACCGCACATTCGACTGATCGGTACCGCACATTCGATTGATCGGTACCGCACATTCGATTGATCGGTACCGAACATTCGATTGATCGGTACCGAACATTCGATTGATAGGTACCGAACATTCGATTGATCGGTATCGCACATTCGATTGATCGGTACCGAACATTCGATTCATCGGTACCTCACATTCGATTGATAGGTACCGAACATTCGATTGATCGGTATCGCACATTCGATTTATCGGTAACGCACATTCAATTGATCGAATTCGCACATTCCATTAATCGGTACCGTACATTCGATTGATCGGTACCGCACATTCAATTCATCGATACCGCCCATTCGATTGATCGGTACAGCACACTCGATACATCGGTTACGCACATTCGATTCATAGGTGCCGCACATTCGATTAATCGGTACCGCACATTCGATTAATCGGTACCGAACATTCGATTGATCGGTACTGCACATTCGAATGTACGGTACCGCATTTTCGATTGATAGGTACCGAACTTTCGATTGATCGGTTGCGAACATTCGATTGATCGATAACGCACATTCGATTGATCGGTTCCGCACATTCGATTGATCAGTTCCGAACATTCAATTGGTCGGTACCGCACATTCGATTCATCGGTACCGAACATTCGATTGATCGGTACCGCACATTCGATTGATAGGTACCGAACATTCGATTGATCGGTATCGCACATTCGATTGATCGGTACCGCACATTCGATTGATAGTACCGAACATTCGATTGATCTGTACCGTACATTCGATTGATCGGTACCGCATTTTCGATTGATAGGTACCGCACATTCGATTGATCGGTACCGCACATTCGATTGATCGGTACCGCACATTCGACTGATCGGTACCGCACATTCGATTGATCGGTACCGAACATTCGATTGATCGGTACCTCACATTCGATTGATAGGTACCGAACATTCGATTGATCGGTATCGCACATTTGATTGACCGGTACCGCACATTCGATTGATCGGTATCGCACATTCGATTGATAGGTACCGAACATTCGATTGATCTGTACCGTACATTCCATTGATAGATACCGAACATTCGATTGATCGGTACCGCCCATTCGATTGATCGGTAACGCACATTCGATTGATCGGTATCGCACATTCGTTTGTTCGGTACCGCACTTTCGATTGATCGGTACCGCACATTCGAATGCTCGGTGCGGCACATTCGATTGATCGGTACCGAACATTCTTATGATCGATACCGAACATTCGATTCATCGGTAGCGAACATTATATTGATCGGTATCGCATATTCCTTCGATCGATACGACACATTCGATTGACCGGTACCGCACATTCGATTGATCGGTACCGCACATTCGATTGATCGGTACCGAACATTCGATTGATCAGTACCGCACATTCGATTGATAGGTACCGAACATTCGATTGATCGATACCGCTCATTCGATTAATCGCTGCGCACATTCGATTGTGCGGTAACGCACATTCGATTGATTGGTAACGCACATTCGATTAATCGGTACCGAACTTTCGATTGGTCGGTTCCGAACATTCGATTGATCGGTAACGTACATTCGATTGTTCGGTACCGCACATTCGATTGATCGGTACCGAACTTTCGATTGATCGCTACCGCACATTCGATTGATAGGTACCGAACATTCGATTGATCAGTACCGCACATTCGATTGATAGGTACCGAACATTCGATTCATCGATACCGCTCATTCGATTAATGGCTGCGCACATTCGATTGATCGGTAACGCACATTCGATTGATTGGTAACGCACATTCGATTAATCGGTACCGTACATTCGATTCATCGGTACCGCACATTCGATTCATCGGTACTACACATTCCATTCATCGATACCGCTCATTCGATTAATCGGTAACGCACATTCCATTGATCGGTACCGCACTTTCGATTGATCGGTACCGCACATTCGATTCATCGGTACCGCTCATTCGATTCATCGGTACCGCACATTCGATTGATCGGTACCGAACATTCGATTCATCTGTAGGCCTACCGCACATTCGATTCATCGGTACTGCACATTCGATCACTCCGTTTCGCACATTCGATACATCGGTAACGCACATTCGATTGATAGGTGCCGCGCATTCGATTGATCGGTACCGCACATTCGATTGATCGATACCGCACATTCGATTGATCGGTACCGCACATTCGATTGATCGGTACCGCACATTCGATTCATCGGTACCGAACATTCGATTGATCGGTACCGCACATTCGATTGATAGGTACCGAACATTCGATTGATCGGTATTGCACATTCGATTCATCGGTACCGAACATTCGATTGATCGGTACTGCACATTCGATTGATCGGTACTGCACATTCGAATGTTCGGTACCGCATTTTCGATTGATCGGTACCGAACTTTCGATTGATCGGTTGCGAACATTCGATTGATCGATAACGCACATTCGATCGTTCGGTACCGCACATTCGATTGATCGGTACCGAACTTTCGATTGATCGCTACCGCACATTCGATTGATAGGTACCGAACATTCGATTGATCAGTACCGCACATTCGATTGATAGGTACCGAACATTCGATTCATCGATACCGCTCATTCGATTAATGGCTGCGCACATTTCGATTGATCGGTAACGCACATTCGATTGATTGGTAACGCACATTCGATTAATCGGTACCGTACATTCGATTCATCGGTACTACACATTCCATTCATCGATACCGCTCATTCGATTAATCGGTAACGCACATTCCATTGATCGGTACCGCACTTTCGATTGATCGGTACCGCACATTCGATTGATCGGTACCGCACATTCGATTCATCGGTACCGCACATTCGATTCATCGGTACCGAACATTCGATTCAACTGTAGGCCTACCGCACATTCGATTCATCGGTACTGCACATTCGATCAATCCGTTTCGCACATTCGATACATCGGTAACGCACATTCGATTGATAGGTGCCGCGCATTCGATTCATCGGTACCGCACATTCGATTCATCGGTACCGCACATTCGATTCATCGGTACCGCACATTCGATTCATCGGTACCGAACATTCGATTGATCAGTACCGCACATTCGATTGATAGGTACCGAACATTCGATTGATCGATACCGCTCATTCGATTAATCGCTGCGCACATTCGATTGTTCGGTAACGCACATTCGATTGATTGGTAACGCACATTCGATTAATCGGTACCGAACTTTCGATTGGTCGGTTCCGAACATTCGATTGATCGGTAACGTACATTCGATTGTTCGGTACCGCACATTCGATTGATCGGTACCGAACACCGCACATTCGATTGATCGGTACCGAACATTCGATTGATCAGTACCGCACATTCGATTGATAGGTACCGAACATTCGATTCATCGATACCGCTCATTCGATTAATGGCTGCGCACATTCGATTGTTCGGTAACGCACATTCGATTGATTGGTAACGCACATTCGATTAATCGGTACCGTACATTCGATTCATCGGTACCGCACATTCGATTCATCGGTACTGCACATTTCATTGATCGATACCGCTCATTCGATTGATCGGTACCGCACATTCGATTCATCGGTACCGCACATTCGATTCATCGGTACCGAACATTCGATTGATCGGTACCGCACATTCGATTGATAGGTACCGAACATTGGCTTGATCGGTACCGCACATTCGATTGATCGGTACCGCACTTTTGATTGATCGGTACCGCACATTCGATTGATAGGTACCGAACATTCGATTAATCTGTACCGTACATTCGATTGATCGGTACCGCACATTCGATTGTTCGGTACCGCACATTCGATTCATCGGTACCGCACATTCGATTCATCGGTACCGCACATTCGATTCATCGGTACCGCACTTTCGATTGATCGGTACCGAACATTCGATTCATCGGTACCTCACATTCGATTGATAGGTACCGAACATTCGATTGATCGGTATCGCACATTCGATTTATCGGTAACGCACATTCGATTGATCAGTTCCGAACATTCAATTGATCGGTACCGCACATTCCATTCATCGGTACCGAACATTCGATTGATCGGTACCGCACATTCGATTGATAGGTACCGAACATTCGATTGATCGGTACCGAACATTCGATTGATCGGTACCGAACATTCGATTAATAGGTACCGCACATTCGATTGATAGGTACCGAACATTCGATTGATAGGTACCGAACATTCGATTCATCGGTACCGCACATTCGATTGATAGGTACCGAACATTCGATTGATCGGTACCGCACATTCGATTGTTCGGTACCGCACATTCGATTGATCGGTACCGAACATTCGATTGATCGGTACCTCACATTCGATTGATAGGTACCGAACATTCGATTGATCGGTATCGCACATTCGATTGATCGGTACCGAACATTCGATTCATCGGTACCTCACATTCGATTGATAGGTACCGAACATTCGATTGATCGGTATCGCACATTCGATTTATCGGTAACGCACATTCAATTGATCGAATTCGCACATTCCATTAATCGGTACCGTACAGTCGATTGATCGGTACCGAACATTCGATTGATCGGTACCGAACATTCGATTGATAGGTACCGAACATTCGATTGATCGGTATCGCACATTCGATTGATCGGTACCGAACATTCGATTCATCGGTACCTCACATTCGATTGATAGGTACCGAACATTCGATTGATCGGTATCGCACATTCGATTTATCGGTAACGCACATTCAATTGATCGAATTCGCACATTCCATTAATCGGTACCGTACATTCGATTGATCGGTACCGCACATTCAATTCATCGATACCGCCCATTCGATTGATCGGTACAGCACACTCGATACATCGGTTACGCACATTCGATTCATAGGTGCCGCACATTCGATTAATCGGTACCGCACATTCGATTAATCGGTACCGAACATTCGATTGATCGGTACTGCACATTCGAATGTACGGTACCGCATTTTCGATTGATAGGTACCGAACTTTCGATTGATCGGTTGCGAACATTCGATTGATCGATAACGCACATTCGATTGATCGGTTCCGCACATTCGATTGATCAGTTCCGAACATTCAATTGGTCGGTACCGCACATTCGATTCATCGGTACCGAACATTCGATTGATCGGTACCGCACATTCGATTGATAGGTACCGCACATTCGATTGATCGGTATCGCACATTCGATTGATCGGTACCGCACTTTCGATTGATCGGTACCGCACATTCGATTGATAGGTACCGAACATTCGATTGATCTGTACCGTACATTCGATTGATCGGTACCGCCCATTCGATTGATCGGTATCGCACATTCGATTGATAGGTACCGAACATTCGATTGATCTGTACCGTACATTCCATTGATAGATAAAGAACATTCGATTGATCGGTACCGCACATTCGATTGATCGGTACCGCCCATTCGATTGATCGGTAACGCACATTCGATTGATCGGTATCGCACATTCGTTTGTTCGGTACCGCACTTTCGATTGATCGGTACCGCACATTCGAATGCTCGGTGCGGCACATTCGATTGATCGATACCGAACATTCTTATGATCGATACCGAACATTCGATTCATCGGTAGCGAACATTATATTGATCGGTATCGCATATTCCTTCGATCGATACGACACATTCGATTGACCGGTACCGCACATTCGATTGATCGGTACCGCACATTCGATTGATCGGTACCGAACATTCGATTGATCAGTACCGCACATTCGATTGATAGGTACCGAACATTCGATTGATCGATACCGCTCATTCGATTAATCGCTGCGCACATTCGATTGTGCGGTAACGCACATTCGATTGATTGGTAACGCACATTCGATTAATCGGTACCGAACTTTCGATTGGTCGGTTCCGAACATTCGATTGATCGGTAACGTACATTCGATTGTTCGGTACCGCACATTCGATTGATCGGTACCGAACTTTCGATTGATCGCTACCGCACATTCGATTGATAGGTACCGAACATTCGATTGATCAGTACCGCACATTCGATTGATAGGTACCGAACATTCGATTCATCGATACCGCTCATTCGATTAATGGCTGCGCACATTCGATTGATCGGTAACGCACATTCGATTGATTGGTAACGCACATTCGATTAATCGGTACCGTACATTCGATTCATCGGTACCGCACATTCGATTCATCGGTACTACACATTCGATTGATCGGTATCGCACATTCGATTCATCGGTACCGCACTTTCGATTGATCGGTACCGCACATTCGATTAATAGGTACCGAACATTCGATTGATAGGTACCGAACATTCGATTGATCGGTACCGCACATTCGATTCATCGGTACTACACATTCGATTGATCGGTACCGCACATTCGACTGATCGGTACCGCACATTCGACTGATCGGTACCGCACATTCGATTGATCGGTACCGAACATTCGATTGATCGGTACCGAACATTCGATTGATAGGTACCGAACATTCGATTGATCGGTATCGCACATTCGATTCATCGGTACCGAACATTCGATTCATCGGTACCTCACATTCGATTGATAGGTACCGAACATTCGATTGATCGGTATCGCACATTCGATTTATCGGTAACGCACATTCAATTGATCGAATTCGCACATTCCATTAATCGGTACCGTACATTCGATTGATCGGTACCGCACATTCAATTCATCGATACCGCCCATTCGATTGATCGGTACAGCACACTCGATACATCGGTTACGCACATTCGATTCATAGGTGCCGCACATTCGATTAATCGGTACCGCACATTCGATTAATCGGTACCGAACATTCGATTGATCGGTACCGCACATTCGAATGTACGGTACCGCATTTTCGATTGATAGGTACCGAACTTTCGATTGATCGGTTGCGAACATTCGATTGATCGATAACGCACATTCGATTGATCAGTTCCGAACATTCAATTGGTCGGTACCGCACATTCGATTCATCGGTACCGAACATTCGATTGATCGGTACCGCCCATTCGATTGTTCGGTACCGCACATTCCATTGATCGGTACCGCACATTCGATTGATCGGTACCGCACATTCGACTGATCGGTACCGCACATTCGATTGATCGGTACCGAACATTCGATTGATCGGTACCTCACATTCGATTGATAGGTACCGAACATTCGATTGATCGGTATCGCACATTCGATTGATCGGTACCGCACATTCGATTGATTGGTATCGCACATTCGATTGATAGGTACCGAACATTCGATTGATCTGTACCGTACATTCCATTGATAGATACCGAACATTCGATTGATCGGTACCGCACATTCGATTGATCGGTACCGCCCATTCGATTGATCGGTAACGCACATTCGATTGATCGGTATCGCACATTCGTTTGTTCGGTACCGCACTTTCGATTGATCGGTACCGCACATTCGAATGCTCGATGCGGCACATTCGATTGATCGGTACCGCACATTCGATTGATCGATACCGAACATTCGATTCATCGGTAGCGAACATTATATTGATCGGTATCGCATATTCCTTCGATCGATACGACACATTCGATTGATCGGTACCGCACATTCGATTGATCGGTACCGAACATTCGATTGATCAGTACCGCACATTCGATTGATAGGTACCGAACATTCGATTGATCGATACCGCTCATTCGATTAATCGCTGCGCACATTCGATTGTGCGGTAACGCACATTCGATTGATTGGTAACGCACATTCGATTAATCGGTACCGAACTTTCGATTGGTCGGTTCCGAACATTCGATTGATCGGTAACGTACATTCGATTGTTCGGTACCGCACATTCGATTGATCGGTACCGAACTTTCGATTGATCGCTACCGCACATTCGATTGATAGGTACCGAACATTCGATTGATCAGTACCGCACATTCGATTGATAGGTACCGAACATTCGATTCATCGATACCGCTCATTCGATTAATGGCTGCGCACATTCGATTCATCGGTACCGCACATTCGATTGATTGGTAACGCACATTCGATTAATCGGTACCGTACATTCGATTCATCGGTACCGCACATTCGATTGATCGGTACTACACATTCCATTCATCGATACCGCTCATTCGATTAATCGGTAACGCACATTCCATTGATCGGTACCGCACTTTCGATTGATCGGTACCGCACATTCGATTCATCGGTACCGCACATTCGATTTATCGGTACCGCACATTCGATTGATCGGTACCGCACTTTCGATTCATCTGTAGGCCTACCGCACATTCGATTCATCGGTACTGCACATTCGATCAATCCGTTTCGCACATTCGATACATCGGTAACGCACATTCGATTGATAGGTGCCGCGCATTCGATTGATCGGTACCGCACATTCGATTGATCGATACCGCACATTCGATTGATCGGTACCGCACATTCGATTGATCGGTACCGCACATTCGATTCATCGGTACCGAACATTCGATTGATCGGTACCGCACATTCGATTGATAGGTACCGAACATTCGATTGATCGGTATTGCACATTCGACAAATCGGTACCGAACATTCGATTGATCGGTACTGCACATTCGAATGTTCGGTACCGCACTTTCGATTGATCGGTACCGAACTTTCGATTGATCGGTTGCGAACATTCGATTGATCGATAACGCACATTCGATTGATCAGTTCAGCACATTCGATTGATCAGTTCCTAACATTCAATTGATCGATACCGCACATTCGATTCATCGGTACCGAACATTCGATTGATCGGTACCGCACATTCGATTGATAGGTACCGAACATTCGATTGATCGGTATCGCACATTCGATTGATCGGTACCGCACATTCGATTGTTCGGTACCGCACATTCGATTGATCGGTACCGCACATTCGATTGATCGGTACCGAACATTCGATTGATCGGTACCGCACATTCGATTGATAGGTACCGAACATTCGATTGATCGGTACCGCACATTCGATTGATCGGTACCGCACTTTTGATTGATCGGTACCGCACATTCGATTGATAGGTACCGAACATTCGATTGATCTGTACCGTACATTCGATTGATCGGTACCGCACATTCGATTGTTCGGTACCGCACATTCGATTCATCGGTACCGCACATTCGATTCATAGGTACCGCACATTCGATTCATCGGTACCGCACTTTCGATTGATCGGTACCGAACATTCGATTCATCGGTACCTCACATTCGATTTATCGGTACCGCACATTCGATTGATCAGTTCCGAACATTCGATTTATCGGTACCGCACATTCGATTGATCAGTTCCGAACATTCAATTGATCGGTACCGCACATTCCATTCATCGGTACCGAACATTCGATTGATCGGTACCGCACATTCGATTGATAGGTACCGAACATTCGATTGATCGGTACCGAACATTCGATTGATCGGTACCGCACATTCGATTAATAGGTACCGAACATTCGATTGATCGGTATCGCACATTCGATTCATCGGTACCGCACTTTCGATTGATCGGTACCGCACATTCGATTGATAGGTACCGAACATTCGATTGATAGGTACCGAACATTCGATTGATCGGTACCGCACATTCGATTGTTCGGTACCGCACATTCGATTGATCGGTACCGCACATTCGACTGATCGGTACCGAACATTCGATTGATAGGTACCGAACATTCGATTGATCGGTACCGAACATTCGATTGATAGGTACCGAACATTCGATTGATAGGTACCGAACATTCGATTGATCGGTACCGCACATTCGATTGATCGGTACCGCACATTCGATCGTTCGGTACCGCACATTCGATTGATCGGTACCGCACATTCGACTGATCGGTACCGAACATTCGATTGATAGGTACCGAAGATTCGATTGATCGGTACCGAACATTCGATTGATAGGTACCGAACATTCGATTGATAGGTACCGAACATTCGATTGATCGGTACCGCACATTCGATTGATCGGTACCGCACATTCGATTGATCGGTACCGAACATTCGATTGATCGGTACCGAACATTCGATTGATAGGTACCGAACATTCGATTGATCGGTATCGCACATTCGATTGATCGGTACCGAACATTCGATTCATCGGTACCTCACATTCGATTGATAGGTACCGAACATTCGATTGATCGGTATCGCACATTCGATTTATCGGTAACGCACATTCAATTGATCGAATTCGCACATTCCATTAATCGGTACCGTACATTCGATTGATCGGTACCGCACTTTCAATTCATCGATACCGCCCATTCGATTTATCGGTACAGCACACTCGATACATCGGTTACGCACATTCGATTCATAGGTGCCGCACATTCGATTAATCGGTACCGCACATTCGATTAATCGGTACCGAACATTCGATTGATCGGTACTGCACATTCGAATGTACGGTACCGCATTTTCGATTGATAGGTACCGAACTTTCGATTGATCGGTTGCGAACATTCGATTGATCGATAACGCACATTCGATTGATCGGTTCCGCACATTCGATTGATCAGTTCCGAACATTCGATTGGTCGGTACCGCACATTCGATTCATCGGTACCGAACATTCGATTGATCGGTACTGCACATTCGATTGATAGGTACCGAACATTCGATTGATCGGTATCGCACATTCGATTGATCGGTACCGCACTTTCGATTGATCGGTACCGCACATTCGATTGATAAGTACCGAACATTCGATTGATCTGTACCGTACATTCGATTGATCGGTACCGCACATTCGATTGTTCGGTACCGCACTTTCGATTGATCGGTACCGCACATTCGATTGATCGGTACCGCACATTCGACTGATCGGTACCGCACATTCGATTGATCGGTACCGAACATTCGATTGATCGGTACCTCACATTCGATTGATAGGTACCGAACATTCGATTGATCGGTATCGCACATTCCATTGATCTGTACCGTACATTCCATTGATAGATACCGAACATTCGATTGATCGGTACCGCCCATTCGATTGATCGGTAACGCACATTCGATTGATCGGTATCGCACATTCGTTTGTTCGGTACCGCACTTTCGATTGATCGGTACCGCACATTCGAATGCTCGGTGCGGCACATTCGATTGATCGGTACCGAACATTCTTATGATCGATACCGAACATTCGATTCATCGGTAGCGAACATTATATTGATCGGTATCGCATATTCCTTCGATCGATACGACACATTCGATTGACCCATACCGCACATTCGATTGATCGGTACCGCACATTCGATTCATCGGTACCGAACATTCGATTGATCAGTACCGCACATTCGATTGATAGGTACCGAACATTCGATTGATCGATACCGCTCATTCGATTAATCGCTGCGCACATTCGATTGTGCGGTAACGCACATTCGATTGATTGGTAACGCACATTCGATTAATCGGTACCGAACTTTCGATTGGTCGGTTCCGAACATTCGATTGATCGGTAACGTACATTCGATTGTTCGGTACCGCACATTCGATTGATCGGTACCGAACTTTCGATTGATCGCTACCGCACATTCGATTGATAGGTACCGAACATTCGATTGATCAGTACCGCACATTCGATTGATAGGTACCGAACATTCGATTCATCGATACCGCTCATTCGATTAATGGCTGCGCACATTCGATTGATCGGTAACGCACATTCGATTGATTGGTAACGCACATTCGATTAATCGGTACCGTACATTCGATTCATCGGTACCGCACATTCGATTCATCGGTACTACACATTCCATTCATCGATACCGCTCATTCGATTAATCGGTAACGCACATTCCATTGATCGGTACCGCACTTTCGATTGATCGGTACCGCACATTCGATTCATCGGTACCGCTCATTCGATTCATCGGTACCGCACATTCGATTCATCGGTACCGAACATTCGATTCATCTGTAGGCCTACCGCACATTCGATTCATCGGTACTGCACATTCGATCACTCCGTTTCGCACATTCGATACATCGGTAACGCACATTCGATTGATAGGTGCCGCGCATTCGATTGATCGGTACCGCACATTCGATTGATCGATACCGCACATTCGATTGATCGGTACCGCACATTCGATTGATCGGTACCGCACATTCGATTCATCGGTACCGAACATTCGATTGATCGGTACCGCACATTCGATTGATAGGTACCGAACATTCGATTGATCGGTATTGCACATTCGATAAATCGGTACCGAACATTCGATTGATCGGTACTGCACATTCGATTGATCGGTACTGCACATTCGAATGTTCGGTACCGCATTTTCGATTGATCGGTACCGAACTTTCGATTGATCGGTTGCGAACATTCGATTGATCGATAACGCACATTCGATCGTTCGGTACCGCACATTCGATTGATCGGTACCGAACTTTCGATTGATCGCTACCGCACATTCGATTGATAGGTACCGAACATTCGATTGATCAGTACCGCACATTCGATTGATAGGTACCGAACATTCGATTCATCGATACCGCTCATTCGATTAATGGCTGCGCACATTCGATTGATCGATACCGCTCATTCGATTAATCGGTAACGCACATTCCATTGATCGGTACCGCACTTTCGATTGATCGGTACCGCACATTCGATTGATCGGTACCGCACATTCGATTCATCGGTACCGCACATTCGATTCATCGGTACCGAACATTCGATTCAACTGTAGGCCTACCGCACATTCGATTCATCGGTACTGCACATTCGATCAATCCGTTTCGCACATTCGATACATCGGTAACGCACATTCGATTGATAGGTGCCGCGCATTCGATTGATCGGTACCGCACATTCGATTCATCGGTACCGCACATTCGATTCATCGGTACCGCACATTCGATTCATCGGTACCGAACATTCGATTGATCAGTACCGCACATTCGATTGATAGGTACCGAACATTCGATTGATCGATACCGCTCATTCGATTAATCGCTGCGCACATTCGATTGTTCGGTAACGCACATTCGATTGATTGGTAACGCACATTCGATTAATCGGTACCGAACTTTCGATTGGTCGGTTCCGAACATTCGATTGATCGGTAACGTACATTCGATTGTTCGGTACCGCACATTCGATTGATCGGTACCGAACACCGCACATTCGATTGATCGGTACCGAACATTCGATTGATCAGTACCGCACATTCGATTGATAGGTACCGAACATTCGATTCATCGATACCGCTCATTCGATTAATGGCTGCGCACATTCGATTGTTCGGTAACGCACATTCGATTGATTGGTAACGCACATTCGATTAATCGGTACCGTACATTCGATTTATCGGTACCGCACATTCGATTCATCGGTACTGCACATTTCATTGATCGATACCGCTCATTCGATTGATCGGTACCGCACATTCGATTCATCGGTACCGCACATTCGATTCATCGGTACCGAACATTCGATTGATCGGTACCGCACATTCGATTGATAGGTACCGAACATTCGATTGATCGGTACCGCACATTCGATTGTTCGGTACCGCACATTCGATTGATCGGTACCGAACATTCGATTCATCGGTACCTCACATTTGATTGATAGGTACCGAACATTCGATTGATCGGTACTGCACATTCGAATGTACGGTACCGCATTTTCGATTGATAGGTACCGAACTTTCGATTGATCGGTTGCGAACATTCGATTGATCGATAACGCACATTCGATTGATCAGTTCCGAACATTCAATTGGTCGGTACCGCACATTCGATTCATCGGTACCGAACATTCGATTGATCGGTACCGCACATTCGATTGATAGGTACCGAACATTCGATTGATCGGTATCGCACATTCGATTGATCGGTACCGCACTTTCGATTGATCGGTACCGCACATTCGATTGATAGGTACCGAACATTCGATTGATCTGTACCGTACATTCGATTGATCGGTACCGCCCATTCGATTGTTCGGTACCGCACATTCCATTGATCGGTACCGCACATTCGATTGATCGGTACCGCACATTCGACTGATCGGTACCGCACATTCGATTGATCGGTACCGAACATTCGATTGATCGGTACCTCACATTCGATTGATAGGTACCGAACATTCGATTGATCGGTATCGCACATTCGATTGATCGGTACCGCACATTCGATTGATCGGTATCGCACATTCGATTGATAGGTACCGAACATTCGATTGATCTGTACCGTACATTCCATTGATAGATACCGAACATTCGATTGATCGGTACCGCACATTCGATTGATCGGTACCGCCCATTCGATTGATCGGTAACGCACATTCGATTGATCGGTATCGCACATTCGTTTGTTCGGTACCGCACTTTCGATTGATCGGTACCGCACATTCGAATGCTCGGTGCGGCACATTCGATTGATCGGTACCGCACATTCGATTGATCGATACCGAACATTCGATTCATCGGTAGCGAACATTATATTGATCGGTATCGCATATTCCTTCGATCGATACGACACATTCGATTGATCGGTACCGCACATTCGATTGATCGGTACCGAACATTCGATTGATCAGTACCGCACATTCGATTGATAGGTACCGAACATTCGATTGATCGATACCGCTCATTCGATTAATCGCTGCGCACATTCGATTGTGCGGTAACGCACATTCGATTGATTGGTAACGCACATTCGATTAATCGGTACCGAACTTTCGATTGGTCGGTTCCGAACATTCGATTGATCGGTAACGTACATTCGATTGTTCGGTACCGCACATTCGATTGATCGGTACCGAACTTTCGATTGATCGCTACCGCACATTCGATTGATAGGTACCGAACATTCGATTGATCAGTACCGCACATTCGATTGATAGGTACCGAACATTCGATTCATCGATACCGCTCATTCGATTAATGGCTGCGCACATTCGATTGATCGGTACCGCACATTCGATTGATTGGTAACGTACATTCGATTGTTCGGTACCGCACATTCGATTGATCGGTACTACACATTCCATTCATCGATACCGCTCATTCGATTAATCGGTAACGCACATTCCATTGATCGGTACCGCACTTTCGATTGATCGGTACCGCACATTCGATTCATCGGTACCGCACATTCGATTCATCGGTACCGCACATTCGATTGATCGGTACCGAACATTCGATTCATCTGTAGGCCTACCGCACATTCGATTCATCGGTACTGCACATTCGATCAATCCGTTTCGCACATTCGATACATCGGTAACGCACATTCGATTGATAGGTGCCGCGCATTCGATTGATCGGTACCGCACATTCGATTGATCGATACCGCACATTCGATTGATCGGTACCGCACATTCGATTGATCGGTACCGCACATTCGATTCATCGGTACCGAACATTCGATTGATCGGTACCGCACATTCGATTGATAGGTACCGAACATTCGATTGATCGGTATTGCACATTCGACAAATCGGTACCGAACATTCGATTGATCGGTACTGCACATTCGAATGTTCGGTACCGCATTTTCGATTGATCGGTACCGAACTTTCGATTGATCGGTTGCGAACATTCGATTGATCGATAACGCACATTCGATTGATCGGTTCAGCACATTCGATTGATCAGTTCCTAACATTCAATTGATCGATACCGCACATTCGATTCATCGGTACCGAACATTCGATTGATCGGTACCGCACATTCGATTGATAGGTACCGAACATTCGATTGATCGGTATCGCACATTCGATTGATCGGTACCGCACATTCGATTGTTCGGTAACGCACATTCGATTGATCGGTACCGCACATTCGATTGATCGGTACCGAACATTCGATTGATCGGTACCGCACATTCGATTGATAGGTACCGAACATTCGATTGATCGGTACCGCACATTCGATTGATCGGTACCGCACTTTTGATTGATCGGTACCGCACATTCGATTGATAGGTACCGAACATTCGATTCATCGGTACCGCACTTTCGATTGATCGGTACCGCACATTCGATTGTTCGGTACCGCACATTCGATTGATAGGTACCGAACATTCGATTCATCGGTACCGCACATTCGATTGTTCGGTACCGCACATTCGATTGATCGGTACCGCACATTCGACTGATCGGTACCGAACATTCGATTGATAGGTACCGAACATTCGATTGATCGGTACCGAACATTCGATTGATAGGTACCGAACATTCGATTGATAGGTACCGAACATTCGATTGATCGGTACCGCACATTCGATTGATCGGTACCGCACATTCGATCGTTCGGTACCGCACATTCGATTGATCGGTACCGCACATTCGACTGATCGGTACCGAACATTCGATTGATAGGTACCGAACATTCGATTGATCGGTACCGAACATTCGATTGATAGGTACCGAACATTCGATTGATAGGTACCGAACATTCGATTGATCGGTACCGCACATTCGATTGATCGGTACCGCACATTCGATTGATCGGTACCGAACATTCGATTGATCGGTACCGAACATTCGATTGATAGGTACCGAACATTCGATTGATCGGTACCGCACATTCGATTGATCGGTACCGAACATTCGATTCATCGGTACCTCACATTCGATTGATAGGTACCGAACATTCGATTGATCGGTATCGCACATTCGATTTATCGGTAACGCACATTCAATTGATCGAATTCGCACATTCCATTAATCGGTACCGTACATTCGATTGATCGGTACCGCACATTCAATTCATCGATACCGCCCATTCAATTGATCGGTACAGCACACTCGATACATCGGTTACGCACATTCGATTCATAGGTGCCGCACATTCGATTAATCGGTACCGCACATTCGATTAATCGGTACCGAACATTCGATTGATCGGTACTGCACATTCGAATGTACGGTACCGCATTTTCGATTGATAGGTACCGAACTTTCGATTGATCGGTTGCGAACATTCGATTGATCGATTACGCACATTCGATTGATCGGTTCCGCACATTCGATTGATCAGTTCCGAACATTCGATTGGTCGGTACCGCACATTCGATTCATCGGTACCGAACATTCGATTGATCGGTACTGCACATTCGATTGATAGGTACCGAACATTCGATTGATCGGTATCGCACATTCGATTGATCGGTACCGCACTTTCGATTGATCGGTACCGCACATTCGATTGATAAGTACCGAACATTCGATTGATCTGTACCGTACATTCGATTGATCGGTACCGCACATTCGATTGTTCGGTACCGCACATTCGATTGATCGGTACCGCACATTCGATTGATCGGTACCGCACATTCGACTGATCGGTACCGCACATTCGATTGATCGGTACCGAACATTCGATTGATCGGTACCTCACATTCGATTGATAGGTACCGAACATTCGATTGATCGGTATCGCACATTCCATTGATCTGTACCGTACATTCCATTGATAGATACCGAACATTCGATTGATCGGTACCGCCCATTCGATTGATCGGTAACGCACATTCGATTGATCGGTATCGCACATTCGTTTGTTCGGTACCGCACTTTCGATTGATCGGTACCGCACATTCGAATGCTCGGTGCGGCACATTCGATTGATCGGTACCGAACATTCTTATGATCGATACCGAACATTCGATTCATCGGTAGCGAACATTATATTGATCGGTATCGCATATTCCTTCGATCGATACGACACATTCGATTGACCGGTACCGCACATTCGATTGATCGGTACCGCACATTCGATTGATCGGTACCGAACATTCGATTGATCAGTACCGCACATTCGATTGATAGGTACCGAACATTCGATTGATCGATACCGCTCATTCGATTAATCGCTGCGCACATTCGATTGTGCGGTAACGCACATTCGATTGATTGGTAACGCACATTCGATTAATCGGTACCGAACTTTCGATTGGTCGGTTCCGAACATTCGATTGATCGGTAACGTACATTCGATTGTTCGGTACCGCACATTCGATTGATCGGTACCGAACTTTCGATTGATCGCTACCGCACATTCGATTGATAGGTACCGAACATTCGATTGATCAGTACCGCACATTCGATTGATAGGTACCGAACATTCGATTCATCGATACCGCTCATTCGATTAATGGCTGCGCACATTCGATTGATCGGTAACGCACATTCGATTGATTGGTAACGCACATTCGATTAATCGGTACCGTACATTCGATTCATCGGTACCGCACA
The DNA here is from genome assembly GCF_037975245.1 of Apostichopus japonicus. Taxonomy (NCBI): domain Eukaryota; kingdom Metazoa; phylum Echinodermata; class Holothuroidea; order Aspidochirotida; family Stichopodidae; genus Apostichopus; species Apostichopus japonicus. The sequence continues at coordinate 12,652,159 of NC_092566.1, read as the reverse complement.
TTCGATTGATCGGTACTACACATTCCATTCATCGATACCGCTCATTCGATTAATCGGTAACGCACATTCCATTGATCGGTACCGCACTTTCGATTGATCGGTACCGCACATTCGATTCATCGGTACCGCTCATTCGATTCATCGGTACCGCACATTCGATTGATCGGTACCGAACATTCGATTCATCTGTAGGCCTACCGCACATTCGATTCATCGGTACTGCACATTCGATCACTCCGTTTCGCACATTCGATACATCGGTAACGCACATTCGATTGATAGGTGCCGCGCATTCGATTGATCGGTACCGCACATTCGATTGATCGATACCGCACATTCGATTGATCGGTACCGCACATTCGATTGATCGGTACCGCACATTCGATTCATCGGTACCGAACATTCGATTGATCGGTACCGCACATTCGATTGATAGGTACCGAACATTCGATTGATCGGTATCGCACATTCGATTCATCGGTACCGAACATTCGATTGATCGGTACTGCACATTCGATTGATCGGTACTGCACATTCGAATGTTCGGTACCGCATTTTCGATTGATCGGTACCGAACTTTCGATTGATCGGTTGCGAACATTCGATTGATCGATAACGCACATTCGATCGTTCGGTACCGCACATTCGATTGATCGGTACCGAACTTTCGATTGATCGCTACCGCACATTCGATTGATAGGTACCGAACATTCGTTTGATCAGTACCGCACATTCGATTGATAGGTACCGAACATTCGATTCATCGATACCGCTCATTCGATTAATGGCTGCGCACATTCGATTGATCGGTAACGCACATTCGATTGATTGGTAACGCACATTCGATTAATCGGTACCGTACATTCGATTCATCGGTACTACACATTCCATTCATCGATACCGCTCATTCGATTAATCGGTAACGCACATTCCATTGATCGGTACCGCACTTTCGATTGATCGGTACCGCACATTCGATTGATCGGTACCGCACATTCGATTCATCGGTACCGCACATTCGATTCATCGGTACCGAACATTCGATTCAACTGTAGGCCTACCGCAAATTCGATTCATCGGTACTGCACATTCGATCAATCCGTTTCGCACATTCGATACATCGGTAACGCACATTCGATTGATAGGTGCCGCGCATTCGATTGATCGGTACCGCACATTCGATTGATCGATACCGCACATTCGATTGATCGGTACCGCACATTCGATTGATCGGTACCGCACATTCGATTCATCGGTACCGCACATTCGATTCATCGGTACCGAACATTCGATTGATCAGTACCGCACATTCGATTGATAGGTACCGCACATTCGATTGATCGATACCGCTCATTCGATTAATCGCTGCGCACATTCGATTGTTCGGTAACGCACATTCGATTGATTGGTAACGCACATTCGATTAATCGGTACCGAACTTTCGATTGGTCGGTTCCGAACATTCGATTGATCGGTAACGTACATTCGATTGTTCGGTACCGCACATTCGATTGATCGGTACCGAACACCGCACATTCGATTGATCGGTACCGAACATTCGATTGATCAGTACCGCACATTCGATTGATAGGTACCGAACATTCGATTCATCGATACCGCTCATTCGATTAATGGCTGCGCACATTCGATTGTTCGGTAACGCACATTCGATTGATTGGTAACGCACATTCGATTAATCGGTACCGTACATTCGATTCATCGGTACCGCACATTCGATTGATCGGTACTACACATTCCATTCATCGATACCGCTCATTCGATTAATCGGTAACGCACATTCCATTGATCGGTACCGCACTTTCGATTGATCGGTACCGCACATTCGATTCATCGGTACCGCACATTCGATTCATCGGTACCGCACATTCGATTGATCGGTACCGAACATTCGATTCATCTGTAGGCCTACCGCACATTCGATTCATCGGTACTGCACATTCGATCAATCCGTTTCGCACATTCAATACATCGGTAACGCACATTCGATTGATAGGTGCCGCGCATTCGATTGATCGGTACCGCACATTCGATTGATCGATACCGCACATTCGATTGATCGGTACCGCACATTCGATTGATCGGTACCGCACATTCGATTCATCGGTACCGAACATTCGATTGATCGGTACCGCACATTCGATTGATAGGTACCGAACATTCGATTGATCGGTATTGCACATTCGACAAATCGGTACCGAACATTCGATTGATCGGTACTGCACATTCGAATGTTCGGTACCGCATTTTCGATTGATCGGTACCGAACTTTCGATTGATCGGTTGCGAACATTCGATTGATCGATAACGCACATTCGATTGATCGGTTCAGCACATTCGATTGATCAGTTCCTAACATTCAATTGATCGATACCGCACATTCGATTCATCGGTACCGAACATTCGATTGATCGGTACCGCACATTCGATTGATAGGTACCGAACATTCGATTGATCGGTATCGCACATTCGATTGATCGGTACCGCACATTCGATTGTTCGGTAACGCACATTCGATTGATCGGTACCGCACATTCGATTGATCGGTACCGAACATTCGATTGATCGGTACCGCACATTCGATTGATAGGTACCGAACATTCGATTGATCGGTACCGCACATTCGATTGATCGGTACCGCACTTTTGATTGATCGGTACCGCACATTCGATTGATAGGTACCGAACATTCGATTGATCTGTACCGTACATTCGATTGATCGGTACCGCACATTCGATTGTTCGGTACCGCACATTCGATTCATCGGTACCGCACATTCGATTCATCGGTACCGCACATTCGATTCATCGGTACCGCACTTTCGATTGATCGGTACCGAACATTCGATTCATCGGTACCTCACATTCGATTGATAGGTACCGAACATTCGATTGATCGGTATCGCACATTCGATTTATCGGTACCGCACATTCGATTGATCAGTTCCGAACATTCAATTGATCGGTACCGCACATTCCATTCATCGGTACCGAACATTCGATTGATCGGTACCGCACATTCGATTGATAGGTACCGAACATTCGATTGATCGGTACCGAACATTCGATTGATCGGTACCGCACATTCGATTAATAGGTACCGAACATTCGATTGATCGGTATCGCACATTCGATTCATCGGTACCGCACTTTCGATTGATCGGTACCGCACATTCGATTGATAGGTACCGAACATTCGATTGATAGGTACCGAACATTCGATTGATCGGTACCGCACATTCGATTGTTCGGTACCGCACATTCGATTGATCGGTACCGCACATTCGACTGATCGGTACCGAACATTCGATTGATAGGTACCGAACATTCGATTGATCGGTACCGAACATTCGATTGATAGGTACCGAACATTCGATTGATAGGTACCGAACATTCGATTGATCGGTACCGCACATTCGATTGATCGGTACCGCACATTCGATCGTTCGGTACCGCACATTCGATTGATCGGTACCGCACATTCGACTGATCGGTACCGCACATTCGATTGATAGGTACCGAACATTCGATTGATCGGTACCGAACATTCGATTGATAGGTACCGAACATTCGATTGATAGGTACCGAACATTCGATTGATCGGTACCGCACATTCGATTGATCGGTACCGCACATTCGATTGATCGGTACCGAACATTCGATTGATCGGTACCGAACATTCGATTGATAGGTACCGAACATTCGATTGATCGGTACCGCACATTCGATTGATCGGTACCGAACATTCGATTCATCGGTACCTCACATTCGATTGATCGGTATCGCACATTCGATTTATCGGTAACGCACATTCAATTGATCGAATTCGCACATTCCATTAATCGGTACCGTACATTCGATTGATCGGTACCGCACATTCAATTCATCGATACCGCCCATTCGATTGATCGGTACAGCACACTCGATACATCGGTTACGCACATTCGATTCATAGGTGCCGCACATTCGATTAATCGGTACCGCACATTCGATTAATCGGTACCGAACATTCGATTGATCGGTACTGCACATTCGAATGTACGGTACCGCATTTTCGATTGATAGGTACCGAACTTTCGATTGATCGGTTGCGAACATTCGATTGATCGATAACGCACATTCGATTGATCGGTTCCGCACATTCGATTGATCAGTTCCGAACATTCGATTGGTCGGTACCGCACATTCGATTCATCGGTACCGAACATTCGATTGATCGGTACTGCACATTCGATTGATAGGTACCGAACATTCGATTGATCGGTATCGCACATTCGATTGATCGGTACCGCACTTTCGATTGATCGGTACCGCACATTCGATTGATAAGTACCGAACATTCGATTGATCTGTACCGTACATTCGATTGATCGGTACCGCACATTCGATTGTTCGGTACCGCACATTCGATTGATCGGTACCGCACATTCGATTGATCGGTACCGCACATTCGACTGATCGGTACCGCACATTCGATTGATCGGTACCGAACATTCGATTGATCGGTACCTCACATTCGATTGATAGGTACCGAACATTCGATTGATCGGTATCGCACATTCCATTGATCTGTACCGTACATTCCATTGATAGATACCGAACATTCGATTGATCGGTACCGCCCATTCGATTGATCGGTAACGCACATTCGATTGATCGGTATCGCACATTCGTTTGTTCGGTACCGCACTTTCGATTGATCGGTACCGCACATTCGAATGCTCGGTGCGGCACATTCGATTGATCGGTACCGAACATTCTTATGATCGATACCGAACATTCGATTCATCGGTAGCGAACATTATATTGATCGGTATCGCATATTCCTTCGATCGATACGACACATTCGATTGACCGGTACCGCACATTCGATTGATCGGTACCGCACATTCGATTGATCGGTACCGAACATTCGATTGATCAGTACCGCACATTCGATTGATAGGTACCGAACATTCGATTGATCGATACCGCTCATTCGATTAATCGCTGCGCACATTCGATTGTGCGGTAACGCACATTCGATTGATTGGTAACGCACATTCGATTAATCGGTACCGAACTTTCGATTGGTCGGTTCCGAACATTCGATTGATCGGTAACGTACATTCGATTGTTCGGTACCGCACATTCGATTGATCGGTACCGAACTTTCGATTGATCGCTACCGCACATTCGATTGATAGGTACCGAACATTCGATTGATCAGTACCGCACATTCGATTGATAGGTACCGAACATTCGATTCATCGATACCGCTCATTCGATTAATGGCTGCGCACATTCGATTGTTCGGTAACGCACATTCGATTGATTGGTAACGCACATTCGATTAATCGGTACCGTACATTCGATTCATCGGTACCGCACATTCGATTGATCGGTACTACACATTCCATTCATCGATACCGCTCATTCGATTAATCGGTAACGCACATTCCATTGATCGGTACCGCACTTTCGATTGATCGGTACCGCACATTCGATTCATCGGTACCGCTCATTCGATTCATCGGTACCGCACATTCGATTCATCGGTACCGAACATTCGATTCATCTGTAGGCATACCGCACATTCGATTCATCGGTACTGCACATTCGATCACTCCGTTTCGCACATTCGATACATCGGTAACGCACATTCGATTGATAGGTGCCGCGCATTCGATTGATCGGTACCGCACATTCGATTGATCGATACCGCACATTCGATTGATCGGTACCGCACATTCGATTGATCGGTACCGCACATTCGATTCATCGGTACCGAACATTCGATTGATCGGTACCGCACATTCGATTGATAGGTACCGAACATTCGATTGATCGGTATTGCACATTCGATTCATCGGTACCGAACATTCGATTGATCGGTACTGCACATTCGATTGATCGGTACTGCACATTCGAATGTTCGGTACCGCATTTTCGATTGATCGGTACCGAACTTTCGATTGATCGGTTGCGAACATTCGATTGATCGATAACGCACATTCGATCGTTCGGTACCGCACATTCGATTGATCGGTACCGAACTTTCGATTGATCGCTACCGCACATTCGATTGATAGGTACCGAACATTCGTTTGATCAGTACCGCACATTCGATTGATAGGTACCGAACATTCGATTCATCGATACCGCTCATTCGATTAATGGCTGCGCACATTCGATTGATCGGTAACGCACATTCGATTGATTGGTAACGCACATTCGATTAATCGGTACCGTACATTCGATTCATCGGTACTACACATTCCATTCATCGATACCGCTCATTCGATTAATCGGTAACGCACATTCAATTGATCGGTACCGCACTTTCGATTGATCGGTACCGCACATTCGATTGATCGGTACCGCACATTCGATTCATCGGTACCGCACATTCGATTCATCGGTACCGAACATTCGATTCAACTGTAGGCCTACCGCAAATTCGATTCATCGGTACTGCACATTCGATCAATCCGTTTCGCACATTCGATACATCGGTAACGCACATTCGATTGATAGGTGCCGCGCATTCGATTGATCGGTACCGCACATTCGATTGATCGATACCGCACATTCGATTGATCGGTACCGCACATTCGATTGATCGGTACCGCACATTCGATTCATCGGTACCGCACATTCGATTCATCGGTACCGAACATTCGATTGATCAGTACCGCACATTCGATTGATAGGTACCGCACATTCGATTGATCGATACCGCTCATTCGATTAATCGCTGCGCACATTCGATTGTTCGGTAACGCACATTCGATTGATTGGTAACGCACATTCGATTAATCGGTACCGAACTTTCGATTGGTCGGTTCCGAACATTCGATTGATCGGTAACGTACATTCGATTGTTCGGTACCGCACATTCGATTGATCGGTACCGAACACCGCACATTCGATTGATCGGTACCGAACATTCGATTGATCAGTACCGCACATTCGATTGATAGGTACCGAACATTCGATTCATCGATACCGCTCATTCGATTAATGGCTGCGCACATTCGATTGTTCGGTAACGCACATTCGATTGATTGGTAACGCACATTCGATTAATCGGTACCGTACATTCGATTCATCGGTACCGCACATTCGATTCATCGGTACTGCACATTTCATTGATCGATACCGATCATTCGATTGATCGGTACCGCACATTCGATTCATCGGTACCGCACATTCGATTCATCGGTACCGCACTTTCGATTGATCGGTACCGAACATTCGATTCATCGGTACCTCACATTCGATTGATAGGTACCGAACATTCGATTGATCGGTATCGCACATTCGATTTATCGGTAACGCACATTCGATTGATCAGTTCCGAACATTCAATTGATCGGTACCGCACATTCCATTCATCGGTACCGAACATTCGATTGATCGGTACCGCACATTCGATTGATAGGTACCGAACATTCGATTGATCGGTACCGAACATTCGATTGATCTGTACCGCACATTCGATTAATAGGTACCGAACATTCGATTGATCGGTATCGCACATTCGATTCATCGGTACCGCACTTTCGATTGATCGGTACCGCACATTTGATTGATAGGTACCGAACATTCGATTGATAGGTACCGAACATTCGATTGATCGGTACCGCACATTCGATTGTTCGGTACCGCACATTCGATTGATCGGTACCGCACATTCGACTGATCGGTATCGCACATTCGATTGATCGGTACCGAACATTCATTTGATCGGTACCGAATATTCGATTGATAGGTACCGAACATTCGATTGATCGGTATCGCACATTCGATTGATCGGTACCGAACATTCGATTCATCGGTACCTCACATTCGATTGATAGGTACCGAACATTCGATTGATCGGTATCGCACATTCGATTTATCGGTAACGCACATTCAATTGATCGAATTCGCACATTCCATTAATCGGTACCGTACATTCGATTGATCGGTACCGCACATTCAATTCATCGATACCGCCCATTCGATTGATCGGTGCAGCACACTCGATACATCGGTTACGCACATTCGATTCATAGGTGCCGCACATTCGATTAATCGGTACCGCACATTCGATTAATCGGTACCGAACATTCGATTGATCGGTTGCGAACATTCGATTGATCGATAACGCACATTCGATTGATCGGTTCCGCACATTCGATTGATCAGTTCCGAACATTCAATTGGTCGGTACTGCACATTCGATTGATAGGTACCGAACATTCGATTGATCGGTACCGCACATTCGATTGATAGGTACCGAACATTCGATTGATCTGTACCGTACATTCGATTGATCGGTACCGCACATTCGATTGTTCGGTACCGCACATTCGATTGATCGGTACCGCACATTCGATTGATCGGTACCGCACATTCGACTGATCGGTACCGCACATTCGATTGATCGGTACCGAACATTCGATTGATCGGTACCTCACATTCGATTGATAGGTACCGAACATTCGATTGATCGGTATCGCACATTCGATTGATCGGTACCGCACATTCGATTGATCGGTATCGCACATTCGATTGATAGGTACCGAACATTCGATTGATCTGTACCGTACATTCCATTGATAGATACCGAACATTCGATTGATCGGTACCGCACATTCGATTGATCGGTACCGCCCATTCGATTGATCGGTAACGCACATTCGATTGATCGGTATCGCACATTCGTTTGTTCGGTACCGCACTTTCGATTGATCGGTACCGCACATTCGAATGCTCGGTGCGGCACATTCGATTGATCGGTACCGAACATTCTTATGATCGATACCGAACATTCGATTCATCGGTAGCGAACATTATATTGATCGGTATCGCATATTCCTTCGATCGATACGACACATTCGATTGACCGGTACCGCACATTCGATTGATCGGTACCGCACATTCGATTGATCGGTACCGAACATTCGATTGATCAGTACCGCACATTCGATTGATAGGTACCGAACATTCGATTGATCGATACCGCTCATTCGATTAATCGCTGCGCACATTCGATTGTGCGGTAACGCACATTCGATTGATTGGTAACGCACATTCGATTAATCGGTACCGAACTTTCGATTGGTCGGTTCCGAACATTCGATTGATCGGTAACGTACATTCGATTGTTCGGTACCGCACATTCGATTGATCGGTACCGAACTTTCGATTGATCGCTTCCGCACATTCGATTGATAGGTACCGAACATTCGATTGATCAGTACCGCACATTCGATTGATAGGTACCGAACATTCGATTCATCGATACCGCTCATTCGATTAATGGCTGCGCACATTCGATTGATCGGTAACGCACATTCGATTGATTGGTAACGCACATTCGATTAATCGGTACCGTACATTCGATTCATCGGTACCGCACATTCGATTCATCGGTACTACACATTCCATTCATCGATACCGCTCATTCGATTAATCGGTAACGCACATTCCATTGATCGGTACCGCACTTTCGATTGATCGGTACCGCACATTCGATTGATCGGTACCGCTCATTCGATTCATCGGTACCGCACATTCGATTGATCGGTACCGAACATTCGATTCATCTGTAGGCCTACCGCACATTCCATTGATCGGTACCGCACTTTCGATTGATCGGTACCGCACATTCGATTGATCGGTACCGCTCATTCGATTCATCGGTACCGCACATTCGATTGATCGGTACCGCACATTCGATTCATCGGTACCGAACATTCGATTGATCGGTACCGCACATTCGATTGATAGGTACCGAACATTCGATTGATCGGTATTGCACATTCGATTAATCGGTACCGAACATTCGATTGATCGGTACTGCACATTCGAATGTTCGGTACCGCATTTTCGATTGATCGGTACCGAACTTTCGATTGATCGGTTGCGAACATTCGATTGATCGATAACGCACATTCGATTGATCGGTTCAGCACATTCGATTGATCAGTTCCTAACATTCAATTGATCGATACCGCACATTCGATTCATCGCTACCGAACATTCGATTCATCGGTACCGCACATTCGATTGATAGGTACCGAACATTCGATTGATCTGTACCGTACATTCGATTGATCGGTATCGCACATTCGATAATTTGGTAACGCACATTCGATTGATAGGTGCCGAACATTCGATTGATCGGTACCGCACATTCGATTGATAGGTACCGAACATTCGATTGATCAGTACCGCACATTCGATTGATAGGTACCGAACATTCGATTGATCGATACCGCTCATTCGATTAATCGCTGCGCACATTCGATTGTGCGGTAACGCACATTCGATTGATTGGTAACGCACATTCGATTAATCGGTACCGAACTTTCGATTGGTCGGTTCCGAACATTCGATTGATCGGTAACGTACATTCGATCGTTCGGTACCGCACATTCGATTGATCGGTACCGAACTTTCGATTGATCGCTACCGCACATTCGATTGATAGGTACCGAACATTCGATTGATCAGTACCGCACATTCGATTGATAGGTACCGAACATTCGATTCATCGATACCGCTCATTCGATTAATGGCTGCGCACATTCGATTGATCGGTAACGCACATTCGATTGATTGGTAACGCACATTCGATTAATCGGTACCGTACATTCGATTCATCGGTACCGCACATTCGATTCATCGTTACTACACATTCCATTCATCGATACCGCTCATTCGATTAATCGGTAACGCACATTCCATTGATCGGTACCGCACTTTCGATTGATCGGTACCGCACATTCGATTGATCGGTACCGCACATTCGATTCATCGGTACCGCACATTCGATTTATCGGTACCGAACATTCGATTCAACTGTAGGCCTACCGCACATTCGATTCATCGGTACTGAACATTCGATCAATCCGTTTCGCACATTCGATACATCGGTAACGCACATTCGATTGATCGGTACCGCACATTCGACTGATCGGTACCGCACATTCGATTGATCGGTACCTCACATTCGATTGATCGGTACCTCACATTCGATTGATCGGTACCGAACATTCGATTGATCGGTATCGCACATTCGATTGATCGGTACCGCACATTCGATTGATCGGTATCGCACATTCGATTGATAGGTACCGAACATTCGATTGATCTGTACCGTACATTCCATTGATAGATACCGAACATTCGATTGATCGGTACCGCACATTCGATTGATCGGTACCGCCCATTCGATTGATCGGTAACGCACATTCGATTGATCGGTATCGCACATTCGTTTGTTCGGTACCGCACTTTCGATTGATCGGTACCGCACATTCGAATGCTCGGTGCGGCACATTCGATTGATCGGTACCGAACATTCGATTCATCGGTACCGAACATTCGATTCATCGGTACCGCACATTCGATTGATAGGTACCGAACATTCGATTGATCGGTATTGCACATTCGATTAATCGGTACCGAACATTCGATTGATCGGTACTGCACATTCGAATGTTCGGTACCGCATTTTCGATTGATCGGTACCGAACTTTCGATTGATCGGTTGCGAACATTCGATTGATCGATAACGCACATTCGATTGATCGGTTCAGCACATTCGATTGATCAGTTCCTAACATTCAATTGATCGATACCGCACATTCGATTCATCGGTACCGAACATTCGATTCCTCGGTACCGCACATTCGATTGATAGGTACCGAACATTCGATTGATCGGTATCGCACATTCGATAATTTGGTAACGCACATTCGATTGATAGGTGCCGAACATTCGATTGATCGGTACCGCACATTCGATTGATAGGTACCGAACATTCGATTGATCAGTACCGCACATTCGATTGATAGGTACCGAACATTCGATTGATCGATACCGCTCATTCGATTAATCGCTGCGCACATTCGATTGTGCGGTAACGCACATTCGATTGATTGGTAACGCACATTCGATTAATCGGTACCGAACTTTCGATTGGTCGGTTCCGAACATTCGATTGATCGGTAACGTACATTCGATCGTTCGGTACCGCACATTCGATTGATCGGTACCGAACTTTCGATTGATCGCTACCGCACATTCGATTGATAGGTACCGAACATTCGATTGATCAGTACCGCACATTCGATTGATAGGTACCGAACATTCGATTCATCGATACCGCTCATTCGATTAATGGCTGCGCACATTCGATTGATCGGTAACGCACATTCGATTGATTGGTAACGCACATTCGATTAATCGGTACCGTACATTCGATTCATCGGTACCGCACATTCGATTCATCGGTACTACACATTGCATTCATCGATACCGCTCATTCGATTAATCGGTAACGCACATTCCATTGATCGGTACCGCACTTTCGATTGATCGGTACCGCACATTCGATTGATCGGTACCGCACATTCGATTCATCGGTACCGCACATTCGATTCATCGGTACCGAACATTCGATTCAACTGTAGGCCTACCGCACATTCGATTCATCGGTACTGCACATTCGATCAATCCGTTTCGCACATTCGATACATCGGTAACGCACATTCGATTGATAGGTGCCGCGCATTCGATTGATCGGTACCGCACATTCGATTGATCGATACCGCACATTCGATTGATCGGTACCGCACATTCGATTCATCGGTACCGCACATTCGATCGATCCGTTTCGCACATTCGATAAATTGGTAACGCACATTCGATTGATAGGTGCCGCGCATTCGATTGATCGGTATTGCACATTCGATTAATCGGTACCGAACATTCGATTGATCGGTACTGCACATTCGAATGTTCGGTACCGCATTTTCGATTGATCGGTACCGAACTTTCGATTGATCGGTTGCGAACATTCGATTGATCGATAACGCACATTCGATTGATCGGTTCAGCACATTCGATTGATCAGTTCCTAACATTCAATTGATCGATACCGCACATTCGATTCATCGCTACCGAACATTCGATTCATCGGTACCGCACATTCGATTGATAGGTACCGAACATTCGATTGATCTGTACCGTACATTCGATTGATCGGTATCGCACATTCGATAATTTGGTAACGCACATTCGATTGATAGGTGCCGAACATTCGATTGATCGGTACCGCACATTCGATTGATAGGTACCGAACATTCGATTGATCAGTACCGCACATTCGATTGATAGGTACCGAACATTCGATTGATCGATACCGCTCATTCGATTAATCGCTGCGCACATTCGATTGTGCGGTAACGCACATTCGATTGATTGGTAACGCACATTCGATTAATCGGTACCGAACTTTCGATTGGTCGGTTCCGAACATTCGATTGATCGGTAACGTACATTCGATCGTTCGGTACCGCACATTCGATTGATCGGTACCGAACTTTCGATTGATCGCTACCGCACATTCGATTGATAGGTACCGAACATTCGATTGATCAGTACCGCACATTCGATTGATAGGTACCGAACATTCGATTCATCGATACCGCTCATTCGATTAATGGCTGCGCACATTCGATTGATCGGTAACGCACATTCGATTGATTGGTAACGCACATTCGATTAATCGGTACCGTACATTCGATTCATCGGTACCGCACATTCGATTCATCGTTACTACACATTCCATTCATCGATACCGCTCATTCGATTAATCGGTAACGCACATTCCATTGATCGGTACCGCACTTTCGATTGATCGGTACCGCACATTCGATTGATCGGTACCGCACATTCGATTCATCGGTACCGCACATTCGATTTATCGGTACCGAACATTCGATTCAACTGTAGGCCTACCGCACATTCGATTCATCGGTACTGCACATTCGATCAATCCGTTTCGCACATTCGATACATCGGTAACGCACATTCGATTGATCGGTACCGCACATTCGACTGATCGGTACCGCACATTCGATTGATCGGTACCGAACATTCGATTGATCGGTACCTCACATTCGATTGATCGGTACCGAACATTCGATTGATCGGTATCGCACATTCGATTGATCGGTACCGCACATTCGATTGATCGGTATCGCACATTCGATTGATAGGTACCGAACATTCGATTGATCTGTACCGTACATTCCATTGATAGATACCGAACATTCGATTGATCGGTACCGCACATTCGATTGATCGGTACCGCCCATTCGATTGATCGGTAACGCACATTCGATTGATCGGTATCGCACATTCGTTTGTTCGGTACCGCACTTTCGATTGATCGGTACCGCACATTCGAATGCTCGGTGCGGCACATTCGATTGATCGGTACCGAACATTCGATTCATCGGTACCGAACATTCGATTCATCGGTACCGCACATTCGATTGATAGGTACCGAACATTCGATTGATCGGTATTGCACATTCGATTAATCGGTACCGAACATTCGATTGATCGGTACTGCACATTCGAATGTTCGGTACCGCATTTTCGATTGATCGGTACCGAACTTTCGATTGATCGGTTGCGAACATTCGATTGATCGATAACGCACATTCGATTGATCGGTTCAGCACATTCGATTGATCAGTTCCTAACATTCAATTGATCGATACCGCACATTCGATTCATCGGTACCGAACATTCGATTCCTCGGTACCGCACATTCGATTGATAGGTACCGAACATTCGATTGATCGGTATCGCACATTCGATAATTTGGTAACGCACATTCGATTGATAGGTGCCGAACATTCGATTGATCGGTACCGCACATTCGATTGATAGGTACCGAACATTCGATTGATCAGTACCGCACATTCGATTGATAGGTACCGAACATTCGATTGATCGATACCGCTCATTCGATTAATCGCTGCGCACATTCGATTGTGCGGTAACGCACATTCGATTGATTGGTAACGCACATTCGATTAATCGGTACCGAACTTTCGATTGATCGGTTCCGAACATTCGATTGATCGGTAACGTACATTCGATCGTTCGGTACCGCACATTCGATTGATCGGTACCGAACTTTCGATTGATCGCTACCGCACATTCGATTGATAGGTACCGAACATTCGATTGATCAGTACCGCACATTCGATTGATAGGTACCGAACATTCGATTCATCGATACCGCTCATTCGATTAATGGCTGCGCACATTCGATTGATCGGTAACGCACATTCGATTGATTGGTAACGCACATTCGATTAATCGGTACCGTACATTCGATTCATCGGTACCGCACATTCGATTCATCGGTACTACACATTGCATTCATCGATACCGCTCATTCGATTAATCGGTAACGCACATTCCATTGATCGGTACCGCACTTTCGATTGATCGGTACCGCACATTCGATTGATCGGTACCGCACATTCGATTCATCGGTACCGCACATTCGATTCATCGGTACCGAACATTCGATTCAACTGTAGGCCTACCGCACATTCGATTCATCGGTACTGCACATTCGATCAATCCGTTTCGCACATTCGATACATCGGTAACGCACATTCGATTGATAGGTGCCGCGCATTCGATTGATCGGTACCGCACATTCGATTGATCGATACCGCACATTCGATTGATCGGTACCGCACATTCGATTCATCGGTACCGCACATTCGATCGATCCGTTTCGCACATTCGATAAATTGGTAACGCACATTCGATTGATAGGTGCCGCGCATTCGATTGATCGGTACCGCACATTCGATTCATCGGTACCGAACATTCGATTCATCGGTACCGAACATTCGATTGATCGGTACCGCACATTCGATTGATAGGTACCGAACATTCGATTGATTGATACCGCTCATTCGATTAATCGCTGCGCACATTCGATTGTTCGGTAACGCACATTCGATTGATTGGTATCGCACATTCGATTAATCGGTACCGAACTTTCGATTGGTCGGTTCCGAACATTCGATTGATCGGTAACGTACATTCGATTGTTCGGTACCGCACATTCGATTGATCGGTACCGAACACCGCACATTCGATTGATCGGTACCGAACATTCGATTGATCAGTACCGCACATTCGATTGATAGGTACCGAACATTCGATTCATCGATACCGCTCATTCGATTAATGGCTGCGCACATTCGATTGTTCGGTAACGCACATTCGATTGATTGGTAACGCACATTCGATTAATCGGTACCGTACATTCGATTCATCGGTACCGCACATTCAATTCATCGGTACTGCACATTTCATTGATCGATACCGCTCATTCGATTGATCGGTACCGCACATTCGATTGATCGGTACCGCACATTCGATTGATCGGTACCGCACATTCGATTCATCGGTACCGAACATTCGATTCATCTGTAGGCCTACCGCACATTCGATTTATCGGTACTGCACATTCGATCAATCCGTTTCGCACATTCGATACATCGGTAACGCACCTTCGATTGATAGTTGCCGCGCATTCGATTGATCGGTACCGCACATTCGATTGATCGATACCGCACATTCGATTGATCGGTACCGCACATTCGATTGATCGGTACCGCACATTCGATCGATCCGTTTCGCACATTCGATAATTTGGTAACGCACATTCGATTGATAGGTGCCGAACATTCGATTGATCGGTACCGAACATTCGAATGTTCGGTACCGCACATTCGATTGATCGATACCGCACATTCGATTGATCGGTACCGCACATTCGATTGATCGGTACCGCACATTCGATCGATCCGTTTCGCACATGATTCGATAATTTGGTAACGCACATTCGATTGATAGGTGCCGCGCATTCGATTGATCGGTACCGCACATTAGATTGATCGATACCGCACATTCGATTGATCGGTACCGAACATTCGATTGATCAGTACCGCACATTCGATTGATAGGTACCGAACATTCGATTGATCGATACCGCTCATTCGATTAATCGCTGCGCACATTCGATTGATCGGTAACGCACATTCGATTGATTGGTAACGCACATTCGATTAATCGGTACCGAACTTGCGATTGGTCGGTTCCGAACATTCGATTGATCGGTACTACACATTCCATTCATCGATACCGCTCATTCGATTAATCGGTAACGCACATTCCATTGATCGGTACCGCACTTTCGATTGATCGGTACCGCACATTCGATTCATCGGTACCGCTCATTCGATTCATCGGTACCGCACATTCGATTGATCGGTACCGAACATTCGATTCATCTGTAGGCCTACCGCACATTCGATTCATCGGTACTGCACATTCGATCACTCCGTTTCGCACATTCGATACATCGGTAACGCACATTCGATTGATAGGTGCCGCGCATTCGATTGATCGGTACCGCACATTCGATTGATCGATACCGCACATTCGATTGATCGGTACCGCACATTCGATTGATCGGTACCGCACATTCGATTCATCGGTACCGAACATTCGATTGATCGGTACCGCACATTCGATTGATAGGTACCGAACATTCGATTGATCGGTATTGCACATTCGATTCATCGGTACCGAACATTCGATTGATCGGTACTGCACATTCGATTGATCGGTACTGCACATTCGAATGTTCGGTACCGCATTTTCGATTGATCGGTACCGAACTTTCGATTGATCGGTTGCGAACATTCGATTGATCGATAACGCACATTCGATCGTTCGGTACCGCACATTCGATTGATCGGTACCGAACTTTCGATTGATCGCTACCGCACATTCGATTGATAGGTACCGAACATTCGTTTGATCAGTACCGCACATTCGATTGATAGGTACCGAACATTCGATTCATCGATACCGCTCATTCGATTAATGGCTGCGCACATTCGATTGATCGGTAACGCACTTTCGATTGATTGGTAACGCACATTCGATTAATCGGTACCGTACATTCGATTCATCGGTACTACACATTCCATTCATCGATACCGCTCATTCGATTAATCGGTAACGCACATTCCATTGATCGGTACCGCACTTTCGATTCATCGGTACCGCACATTCGATTGATCGGTACCGCACATTCGATTCATCGGTACCGCACATTCGATTCATCGGTACCGAACATTCGATTCAACTGTAGGCCTACCGCAAATTCGATTCATCGGTACTGCACATTCGATCAATCCGTTTCGCACATTCGATACATCGGTAACGCACATTCGATTGATAGGTGCCGCGCATTCGATTGATCGGTACCGCACATTCGATTGATCGATACCGCACATTCGATTGATCGGTACCGCACATTCGATTCATCGGTACCGCACATTCGATTCATCGGTACCGCACATTCGATTCATCGGTACCGAACATTCGATTGATCAGTACCGCACATTCGATTGATAGGTACCGCACATTCGATTGATCGATACCGCTCATTCGATTAATCGCTGCGCACATTCGATTGTTCGGTAACGCACATTCGATTGATTGGTAACGCACATTCGATTAATCGGTACCGAACTTTCGATTGGTCGGTTCCGAACATTCGATTGATCGGTAACGTACATTCGATTGTTCGGTACCGCACATTCGATTGATCGGTACCGAACACCGCACATTCGATTGATCGGTACCGAACATTCGATTGATCAGTACCGCACATTCGATTGATAGGTACCGAACATTCGATTCATCGATACCGCTCATTCGATTAATGGCTGCGCACATTCGATTGTTCGGTAACGCACATTCGATTGATTGGTAACGCACATTCGATTAATCGGTACCGTACATTCGATTCATCGGTACCGCACATTCGATTCATCGGTACTGCACATTTCATTGATCGATACCGATCATTCGATTGATCGGTACGGCACATTCGATTCATCGGTACCGCACATTCGATTCATCGGTACCGCACTTTCGATTGATCGGTACCGAACATTCGATTCATCGGTACCTCACATTCGATTGATAGGTACCGAACATTCGATTGATCGGTATCGCACATTCGATTTATCGGTAACGCACATTCGATTGATCAGTTCCGAACATTCAATTGATCGATACCGCACATTCCATTCATCGGTACCGAACATTCGATTGATCGGTACCGCACATTCGATTGATAGGTACCGAACATTCGATTGATCGGTACCGAACATTCGATTGATCTGTACCGCACATTCGATTAATAGGTACCGAACATTCGATTGATCGGTATCGCACATTCGATTCATCGGTACCGCACTTTCGATTGATCGGTACCGCACATTTGATTGATAGGTACCGAACATTCGATTGATAGGTACCGAACATTCGATTGATCGGTACCGCACATTCGATTGTTCGGTACCGCACATTCGATTGATCGGTACCGCACATTCGACTGATCGGTATCGCACATTCGATTGATCGGTACCGAACATTCGATTGATCGGTACCGAACATTCGATTGATAGGTACCGAACATTCGATTGATCGGTATCGCACATTCGATTGATCGGTACCGAACATTCGATTCATCGGTACCTCACATTCGATTGATAGGTACCGAACATTCGATTGATCGGTATCGCACATTCGATTTATCGGTAACGCACATTCAATTGATCGAATTCGCACATTCCATTAATCGGTACCGTACATTCGATTAATCGGTAACGCACATTCCATTGATCGGTACCGCACTTTCGATTCATCGGTACCGCACATTCGATTGATCGGTACCGCACATTCGATTCATCGGTACCGCACATTCGATTCATCGGTACCGAACATTCGATTCAACTGTAGGCCTACCGCAAATTCGATTCATCGGTACTGCACATTCGATCAATCCGTTTCGCACATTCGATACATCGGTAACGCACATTCGATTGATAGGTGCCGCGCATTCGATTGATCGGTACCGCACATTCGATTGATCGATACCGCACATTCGATTGATCGGTACCGCACATTCGATTCATCGGTACCGCACATTCGATTCATCGGTACCGCACATTCGATTCATCGGTACCGAACATTCGATTGATCAGTACCGCACATTCGATTGATAGGTACCGCACATTCGATTGATCGATACCGCTCATTCGATTAATCGCTGCGCACATTCGATTGTTCGGTAACGCACATTCGATTGATTGGTAACGCACATTCGATTAATCGGTACCGAACTTTCGATTGGTCGGTTCCGAACATTCGATTGATCGGTAACGTACATTCGATTGTTCGGTACCGCACATTCGATTGATCGGTACCGAACACCGCACATTCGATTGATCGGTACCGAACATTCGATTGATCAGTACCGCACATTCGATTGATAGGTACCGAACATTCGATTCATCGATACCGCTCATTCGATTAATGGCTGCGCACATTCGATTGTTCGGTAACGCACATTCGATTGATTGGTAACGCACATTCGATTAATCGGTACCGTACATTCGATTCATCGGTACCGCACATTCGATTCATCGGTACTGCACATTTCATTGATCGATACCGATCATTCGATTGATCGGTACGGCACATTCGATTCATCGGTACCGCACATTCGATTCATCGGTACCGCACTTTCGATTGATCGGTACCGAACATTCGATTCATCGGTACCTCACATTCGATTGATAGGTACCGAACATTCGATTGATCGGTATCGCACATTCGATTTATCGGTAACGCACATTCGATTGATCAGTTCCGAACATTCAATTGATCGATACCGCACATTCCATTCATCGGTACCGAACATTCGATTGATCGGTACCGCACATTCGATTGATAGGTACCGAACATTCGATTGATCGGTACCGAACATTCGATTGATCTGTACCGCACATTCGATTAATAGGTACCGAACATTCGATTGATCGGTATCGCACATTCGATTCATCGGTACCGCACTTTCGATTGATCGGTACCGCACATTTGATTGATAGGTACCGAACATTCGATTGATAGGTACCGAACATTCGATTGATCGGTACCGCACATTCGATTGTTCGGTACCGCACATTCGATTGATCGGTACCGCACATTCGACTGATCGGTATCGCACATTCGATTGATCGGTACCGAACATTCGATTGATCGGTACCGAACATTCGATTGATAGGTACCGAACATTCGATTGATCGGTATCGCACATTCGATTGATCGGTACCGAACATTCGATTCATCGGTACCTCACATTCGATTGATAGGTACCGAACATTCGATTGATCGGTATCGCACATTCGATTTATCGGTAACGCACATTCAATTGATCGAATTCGCACATTCCATTAATCGGTACCGTACATTCGATTGATCGGTACCGCACATTCAATTCATCGATACCGCCCATTCGATTGATCGGTGCAGCACACTCGATACATCGGTTACGCACATTCGATTCATAGGTGCCGCACATTCGATTCATCGGTACCGCACATTCGATTAATCGGTACCGAACATTCGATTGATCGGTACTGCACATTCGAATGTACGGTACCGCATTTTCGATTGATAGGTACCGAACTTTCGATTGATCGGTTGCGAACATTCGATTGATCGATAACGCACATTCGATTGATCGGTTCCGCACATTCGATTGATCAGTTCCGAACATTCAATTGGTCGGTACCGCACATTCGATTGATAGGTACCGAACATTCGATTGATCGGTATCGCACATTCGATTGATCGGTACCGCACTTTCGATTGATCGGTACCGCACATTCGATTGATAGGTACCGAACATTCGATTGATCTGTACCGTACATTCGATTGATCGGTACCGCACATTCGATTGTTCGGTACCGCACATTCGATTGATCGGTACCGCACATTCGATTGATCGGTACCGCACATTCGACTGATCGGTACCGCACATTCGATTGATCGGTACCGAACATTCGATTGATCGGTACCTCACATTCGATTGATAGGTACCGAACATTCGATTGATCGGTATCGCACATTCGATTGATCGGTACCGCACATTCGATTGATCGGTATCGCACATTCGATTGATAGGTACCGAACATTCGATTGATCTGTACCGTACATTCCATTGATAGATACCGCACATTCGATTGATCGGTACCGCACATTCGATTGATCGGTACCGCCCATTCGATTGATCGGTAACGCACATTCGATTGATCGGTATCGCACATTCGTTTGTTCGGTACCGCACTTTCGATTGATCGGTACCGCACATTCGAATGCTCGGTGCGGCACATTCGATTGATCGGTACCGAACATTCTTATGATCGATACCGAACATTCGATTCATCGGTAGCGAACATTATATTGATCGGTATCGCATATTCCTTCGATCGATACGACACATTCGATTGACCGGTACCGCACATTCGATTGATCGGTACCGCACATTCGATTGATCGGTACCGAACATTCGATTGATCAGTACCGCACATTCGATTGATAGGTACCGAACATTCGATTGATCGATACCGCTCATTCGATTAATCTCTGCGCACATTCGATTGTGCGGTAACGCACATTCGATTGATTGGTAACGCACATTCGATTAATCGGTACCGAACTTTCGATTGGTCGGTTCCGAACATTCGATTGATCGGTAACGTACATTCGATTGTTCGGTACCGCACATTCGATTGATCGGTACCGAACTTTCGATTGATCGCTTCCGCACATTCGATTGATAGGTACCGAACATTCGATTGATCAGTACCGCACATTCGATTGATAGGTACCGAACATTCGATTCATCGATACCGCTCATTCGATTAATGGCTGCGCACATTCGATTGATCGGTAACGCACATTCGATTGATTGGTAACGCACATTCGATTAATCGGTACCGTACATTCGATTCATCGGTACCGCACATTCGATTCATCGGTACTACACATTCCATTCATCGATACCGCTCATTCGATTAATCGGTAACGCACATTCCATTGATCGGTACCTCACTTTCGATTGATCGGTACCGCACATTCGATTGATCGGTACCGCTCATTCGATTCATCGGTACCGCACATTCGATTGATCGGTACCGAACATTCGATTCATCTGTAGGCCTACCGCACATTCGATTGATCGGTACTGCACATTCGATCAATCCGTTTCGCACATTCGATACATCGGTAACGCACATTCGATTGATAGGTGCCGCGCATTCGATTGATCGGTACCGCACATTCGATTGATCGATACCGCACATTCGATTGATCGGTACCGCACATTCGATTGATCGGTACCGCACATTCGATTCATCGGTACCGAACATTCGATTGATCGGTACCGTACATTCGATTGATCGGTATCGCACATTCGATAATTTGGTAACGCACATTCGATTGATAGGTGCCGAACATTCGATTGATCGGTACCGCACATTCGATTGATAGGTACCGAACATTCGATTGATCAGTACCGCACATTCGATTGATAGGTACCGAACATTCGATTGATCGATACCGCTCATTCGATTAATCGCTGCGCACATTCGATTGTGCGGTAACGCACATTCGATTGACTGGTAACGCACATTCGATTAATCGGTACCGAACTTTCGATTGGTCGGTTCCGAACATTCGATTGATCGGTAACGTACATTCGATCGTTCGCTACCGCACATTCGATTGATAGGTACCGAACATTCGATTGATCAGTACCGCACATTCGATTGATAGGTACCGAACATTCGATTCATCGATACCGCTCATTCGATTAATGGCTGCGCACATTCGATTGATCGGTAACGCACATTCGATTGATTGGTAACGCACATTCGATTAATCGGTACCGTACATTCGATTCATCGGTACCGCACATTCGATTCATCGGTACTACACATTCCATTCATCGATACCGCTCATTCGATTAATCGGTAACGCACATTCCATTGATCGGTACCGCACTTTCGATTGATCGGTACCGCACATTCGATTGATCGGTACCGCACATTCGATTCATCGGTACCGCACATTCGATTCATCGGTACCGAACATTCGATTCAACTGTAGGCCTTCCGCACATTCGATTCATCGGTACTGCACATTCGATCAATCCGTTTCGCACATTCGATACATCGGTAACGCACATTCGATTGATCGGTACCGCACATTCGACTGATCGGTACCGCACATTCGATTGATCGGTAACGAACATTCGATTGATCGGTACCTCACATTCGATTGATAGGTACCGAACATTCGATTGATCGGTATCGCACATTCGATTGATCGGTACCGCACATTCGATTGATCGGTATCGCACATTCGATTGATAGGTACCGAACATTCGATTGATCTGTACCGTACATTCCATTGATAGATACCGAACATTCGATTGATCGGTACCGCACAATCGATTGATCGGTACCGCCCATTCGATTGATCGGTAACGCACATTCGATTGATCGGTATCGCACATTCGTTTGTTCGGTACCGCACTTTCGATTGATCGGTACCGCACATTCGAATGCTCGGTGCGGCACATTCGATTGATCGGTACCGAACATTCGATTCATCGGTACCGAACATTCGATTGGTCGGTTCCGAACATTCGATTGATCGGTAACGTACATTCGATCGTTCGGTACCGCACATTCGATTGATCGGTACCGAACTTTCGATTGATCGCTACCGCACATTCGATTGATAGGTACCGAACATTCGATTGATCAGTACCGCACATTCGATTGATAGGTACCGAACATTCGATTCATCGATACCGCTCATTCGATTAATGGCTGCGCACATTCGATTGATCGGTAACGCACATTCGATTCATCGGTACCGCACATTCGATTCATCGGTACTACACATTCCATTCATCGATACCGCTCATTCGATTAATCGGTAACGCACATTCCATTGATCGGTACCGCACTTTCGATTGATCGGTACCGCACATTCGATTGATCGGTACCGCACATTCGATTCATCGGTACCGCACATTCGATTCATCGGTACCGAACATTCGATTCAACTGTAGGCCTACCGCACATTCGATTCATCGGTACTGCACATTCGATCAATCCGTTTCGCACATTCGATACATCGGTAACGCACATTCGATTGATAGGTGCCGCGCATTCGATTGATCGGTACCGCACATTCGATTGATCGATACCGCACATTCGATTGATCGGTACCGCACATTCGATTCATCGGTACCGCACATTCGATCGATCCGTTTCGCACATTCGATAAATTGGTAACGCACATTCGATTGATAGGTGCCGCGCATTCGATTGATCGGTACCGCACATTCGATTCATCGGTACCGAACATTCGATTCATCGGTACCGAACATTCGATTGATCGGTACCGCACATTCGATTGATAGGTACCGAACATTCGATTGATCGATACCGCTCATTCGATTAATCGCTGCGCACATTCGATTGTTCGGTAACGCACATTCGATTAATCGGTACCGTACATTCGATTCATCGGTACCGCACATTCGATTCATCGGTACTGCACATTTCATTGATCGATACCGCTCATTCGATTGATCGGTACCGCACATTCGATTGATCGGTACCGCACATTCGATTCATCGGTACCGCACATTCGATTCATCGGTACCGAACATTCGATTCATCTGTAGGCCTACCGCACATTCGATTTATCGGTACTGCACATTCGATCAATCCGTTTCGCACATTCGATACATCGGTACCGAACATTCGATTAATCGGTACCGAACATTCGATTGATCGGTACTGCACATTCGAATGTTCGGTACCGCATTTTCGATTGATCGGTACCGAACTTTCGATTGATCGGTTGCGAACATTCGATTCATCGATAACGCACATTCGATTGATCGGTTCAGCACATTCGATTGATCAGTTCCTAACATTCAATTGATCGATACCGCACATTCGATTCATCGCTACCGAACATTCGATTCATCGGTACCGCACATTCGATTGATAGGTACCGAGCATTCGATTGATCTGTACCGTACATTCGATTGATCGGTATCGCACATTCGATAATTTGGTAACGCACATTCGATTGATAGGTGCCGAACATTCGATTGATCGGTACCGCACATTCGATTGATAGGTACCGAACATTCGATTGATCAGTACCGCACATTCGATTGATAGGTACCGAACATTCGATTGATCGATACCGCTCATTCGATTAATCGCTGCGCACATTCGATTGTGCGGTAACGCACATTCGATTGATTGGTAACGCACATTCGATTAATCGGTACCGAACTTTCGATTGGTCGGTTCCGAACATTCGATTGATCGGTAACGTACATTCGATCGTTCGGTACCGCACATTCGATTGATCGGTACCGAACTTTCGATTGATCGCTACCGCACATTCGATTGATAGGTACCGAACATTCGATTGATCAGTACCGCACATTCGATTGATAGGTACCGAACATTCGATTCATCGATACCGCTCATTCGATTAATGGCTGCGCACATTCGATTGATCGGTAACGCACATTCGATTGATTGGTAACGCACATTCGATTAATCGGTACCGTACATTCGATTCATCGGTACCGCACATTCGATTCATCGGTACTACACATTCCATTCATCGATACCGCTCATTCGATTAATCGGTAACGCACATTCCATTGATCGGTACCGCACTTTCGATTGATCGGTACCGCACATTCGATTGATCGGTACCGCACATTCGATTCATCGGTACCGCACATTCGATTCATCGGTACCGAACATTCGATTCAACTGTAGGCCTACCGCACATTCGATTCATCGGTACTGCACATTCGATCAATCCGTTTCGCACATTCGATACATCGGTAACGCACATTCGATTGATCGGTACCGCACATTCGACTGATCGGTACCGCACATTCGATTGATCGGTAACGAACATTCGATTGATCGGTACCTCACATTCGATTGATAGGTACCGAACATTCGATTGATCGGTATCGCACATTCGATTGATCGGTACCGCACATTCGATTGATCGGTATCGCACATTCGATTGATAGGTACCGAACATTCGATTGATCTGTACCGTACATTCCATTGATAGATACCGAACATTCGATTGATCGGTACCGCACATTCGATTGATCGGTACCGCCCATTCGATTGATCGGTAACGCACATTCGATTGATCGGTATCGCACATTCGTTTGTTCGGTACCGCACTTTCGATTGATCGGTACCGCACATTCGAATGCTCGGTGCGGCACATTCGATTGATCGGTACCGAACATTCGATTCATCGGTACCGAAAATTCGATTCATCGGTACCGCACATTCGATTGATAGGTACCGAACATTCGATTGATCGGTATTGCACATTCGATTAATCGGTACCGAACATTCGATTGATCGGTACTGCACATTCGAATGTTCGGTACCGCATTTTCGATTGATCGGTACCGAACTTTCGATTGATCGGTTGCGAACATTCGATTGATCGATAACGCACATTCGATTGATCGGTTCAGCACATTCGATTGATCAGTTCCTAACATTCAATTGATCGATACCGCACATTCGATTCATCGGTACCGAACATTCGATTCATCGGTACCGCACATTCGATTGATAGGTACCGAACATTCGATTGATCGGTATCGCACATTCGATAATTTGGTAACGCACATTCGATTGATAGGTGCCGAACATTCGATTGATCGGTACCGCACATTCGATTGATAGGTACCGAACATTCGATTGATCAGTACCGCACATTCGATTGATAGGTACCGAACATTCGATTGATCGATACCGCTCATTCGATTAATCGCTGCGCACATTCGATTGTTCGGTAACGCACATTCGATTGATTGGTAACGCACATTCGATTAATCGGTACCGAACTTTCGATTGGTCGGTTCCGAACATTCGATTGATCGGTAACGTACATTCGATCGTTCGGTACCGCACATTCGATTGATCGGTACCGAACTTTCGATTGATCGCTACCGCACATTCGATTGATAGGTACCGAACATTCGATTGATCAGTACCGCACATTCGATTGATAGGTACCGAACATTCGATTCATCGATACCGCTCATTCGATTAATGGCTGCGCACATTCGATTGATCGGTAACGCACATTCGATTCATCGGTACCGCACATTCGATTCATCGGTACTACACATTCCATTCATCGATACCGCTCATTCGATTAATCGGTAACGCACATTCCATTGATCGGTACCGCACTTTCGATTGATCGGTACCGCACATTCGATTGATCGGTACCGCACATTCGATTCATCGGTACCGCACATTCGATTCATCGGTACCGAACATTCGATTCAACTGTAGGCCTACCGCACATTCGATTCATCGGTACTGCACATTCGATCAATCCGTTTCGCACATTCGATACATCGGTAACGCACATTCGATTGATAGGTGCCGCGCATTCGATTGATCGGTACCGCACATTCGATTGATCGATACCGCACATTCGATTGATCGGTACCGCACATTCGATTCATCGGTACCGCACATTCGATCGATCCGTTTCGCACATTCGATAAATTGGTAACGCACATTCGATTGATAGGTGCCGCGCATTCGATTGATCGGTACCGCACATTCGATTCATCGGTACCGAACATTCGATTCATCGGTACCGAACATTCGATTGATCGGTACCGCACATTCGATTGATAGGTACCGAACATTCGATTGATCGATACCGCTCATTCGATTAATCGCTGCGCACATTCGATTGTTCGGTAACGCACATTCGATTGATTGGTAACGCACATTCGATTAATCGGTACCGAACTTTCGATTGGTCGGTTCCGAACATTCGATTGATCGGTAACGTACATTCGATTGTTCGGTACCGCACATTCGATTGATCGGTACCGAACACCGCACATTCGATTGATCGGTACCGAACATTCGATTGATCAGTACCGCACATTCGATTGATAGGTACCGAACATTCGATTCATCGATACCGCTCATTCGATTAATGGCTGCGCACATTCGATTGTTCGGTAACGCACATTCGATTGATTGGTAACGCACATTCGATTAATCGGTACCGTACATTCGATTCATCGGTACCGCACATTCGATTCATCGGTACTGCACATTTCATTGATCGATACCGCTCATTCGATTGATCGGTACCGCACATTCGATTGATCGGTACCGCACATTCGATTGATCGGTACCGCACATTCGATTCATCGGTACCGAACATTCGATTCATCTGTAGGCCTACCGCACATTCGATTTATCGGTACTGCACATTCGATCAATCCGTTTCGCACATTCGATACATCGGTACCGCACATTCGATTGATAGTTGCCGCGCATTCGATTGATCGGTACCGCACATTCGATTGATCGATACCGCACATTCGATTGATCGGTACCGCACATTCGATTGATCGGTACCGCACATTCGATCGATCCGTTTCGCACATTCGATAATTTGGTAACGCACATTCGATTGATAGGTGCCGAACATTCGATTGATCGGTACCGAACATTCGAATGTTCGGTACCGCACATTCGATTGATCGATACCGCACATTCGATTGATCGGTACCGCACATTCGATTGATCGGTACCGCACATTCGATCGATCCGTTTCGCACATGATTCGATAATTTGGTAACGCACATTCGATTGATAGGTGCCGCGCATTCGATTGATCGGTACCGCACATTAGATTGATCGATACCGCACATTCGATTGATCGGTACCGAACATTCGATTGATCAGTACCGCACATTCGATTGATAGGTACCGAACATTCGATTGATCGATACCGCTCATTCGATTAATCGCTGCGCACATTCGATTGATCGGTAACGCACATTCGATTGATTGGTAACGCACATTCGATTAATCGGTACCGAACTTTCGATTGGTCGGTTCCGAACATTCGATTGATCGGTAACGTACATTCGATTGTTCGGTACCGCACATTCGATTGATCGGTACCGAACTTTCGATTGATCGCTACCGCACATTCGATTGATCGGTACCGAACATTCGATTGATCAGTACCGCACATTCGATTGATAGGTACCGAACATTCGATTCATCGATACCGCTCATTCGATTAATGGCTGCGCACATTCGATTGTTCGGTAACGCACATTCGATTGATTGGTAACGCACATTCGATTAATCGGTACCGTACATTCGATTCATCGGTACCGCACATTCGATTCATCGGTACTGCACATTTCATTGATCGATACCGCACATTCGATTGATCGGTACCGCACTTTCGATTGATCGGTACCGCACATTCGATTGATCGGTACCGCACATTCGATTCATCGGTACCGCACATTCGATTCATCGGTACCGAACATTCGATTCAACTGTAGGCCTACCGCACATTCGATTCATCGGTACTGCACATTCGATCAATCCGTTTCGCACATTCGATACATCGGTAACGTACGTTCGATTGATAGGTGCCGCGCATTCGATTGATCGGTACCGCACATTCGATTGATCGATACCGCACATTCGATTGATCGGTACCGCACATTCGATTCATCGGTACCGCACTTTCTATTGATCGGTACCGCACATTCGATTCATCGGTACCGAACATTCGATTCATCTGTAGGCCCACCGCACATTCGATTCATCGGTACTGCACATTCGATCAATCCGTTTCGCACATTCGATACATCGGTAACGCACATTCGATTGATAGGTGCCGCGCATTCGATTGATCGGTACCGCACATTCGATTGATCGGTACCGCACATTCGATCGATCCGTTTCGCATATTCGATAAATTGGTAACGCACATTCGATTGATAGGTGCCGCACATTCGATTGATCGGTACCGCACATTCGAATGTTCGGTACCGCACATTCGATTGATTGCTACCGCACATTGGATTGACCGGTACCGCACATTGGATTGATCGGTACCGCACATTCGATTCATCGGTACCGAACATTCGATTGATCGGTACCGCACATTCGATTGATAGATACCGAACATTCGATTGATCGGTACCGCACATTCGATTGATCGGTACCGCACATTTGATTTATCGGTAACGCACTTTCGATTGATCGATACCGCACATTCGATTGTTCGGTACCGCACATTCGTTGAATAGGTATTTTAATAATAGGAGTTACACCTAATTAGACTCTAGCAGTGGCGTAGCCAGGATTTCCTTCAGTGGGGGGGGGGGGGGCGTTGAGGGGCTTGACCATTTCCTGGGAGGGTTTCATTTAACTAATTAAGCGGACCGCCACCATTCGTTGGCGCGCAGCCTACCGAAAAAATTGAGCTTTTTTTGTTTGTTTAAATCTTTAGATCGTTGGAAATGACACT
Source organism: Apostichopus japonicus (assembly GCF_037975245.1). Taxonomy (NCBI): domain Eukaryota; kingdom Metazoa; phylum Echinodermata; class Holothuroidea; order Aspidochirotida; family Stichopodidae; genus Apostichopus; species Apostichopus japonicus. The sequence goes on along the minus strand of NC_092566.1, from coordinate 12,620,936 downwards.
TCCCAGGCCTTGTAAGCTGCCATAAAGTTTCCTCAACATCCTTTATTTTGAGATCCCATGTCTTGATATGGCCATTAAATAGTTTAGTGATATAGAAAGGGGACGAACAGTCTGGTAAGTTACTTTGAAATATCTGGACTATTTTTTGTGAGTTTGACACCGGCCTTAACATTTTTCGACAAATCTGCAAATTGCGCTTGGAAAATAAGGAAAGATTGACTGGGCTTTCAGGCAAGTAACATACTGAAATGACCGAACTATATGTAAAACTGACATCAAAGATTGCGTCTGAAATATTATTAGGGTGATAGACTGATTGAGCGGTAGTTTTCAGCGATAGTATTATCTCCTTTCTTGAAAATTTGGTTTTGTAGCGGTTTCAAGAGCATCAGGGTACGTCTCAGAAGTGAAAACCTGATTCATCATGGAGATTCGAGACCATTCAGACCAACGATATATTTTTCGCACATTTAATTTTTTGTTCGACACCCAAAACCCCAGTGGGAGGGCGGCTGGGGCGACAAGCTTTCATGGGGGCTGTTTCGTACGGATTTTCGCCAATGTTGGATCGGTTTGCTGTTGTCCTTTTAGAACTTCTGGAGTTACGATACCAGGTAGAGGATTCTTAATTCTTAGAGGCTTAAACGCTTTATCTTTCTTTAAATGACTACGCGTTTCAACTGCATTAGCAATTGCGTTTGTTTCGTGTTCAGTCTGTTGACTGGTCACGTCATCAATCACTCGATTTGGCGGGTTCTCTACAATTTCAACCATTTCATTTGGAGGGGTTGCTACGGGTTCAAGAATTTCATTTGAAGCGGTTGTCACATTTTGAGGTTTTCATTTTGGATCAGGGTTGCCATGGTTATTTTAATTTTAATAAGCATGTTCATCCAACTTTTTCTTCAAATTTAGGAGCTAAATGAATTGGAATAGCATTACATTCTATACTGTGTGATAGTATATACTTAGAGACCTCATGTGTACACACCATGTTTGTTTACAAACATCAACTCACTGCAACATGCTATATATGCAGTGTGTGGGTGAGTGCATTGTAGTATAGTCAGATACTCCCATGTTACACACTGTTTTGCTTCAAAAATCAAACTTTCCCTCTCATTAAAAAAAAAATTATAAAATGTCACAAGTCTTCCAATATTAAAGGAAATGCATTAAGCCCCCAATAGCAATACCACTCATGAATTAGGAATGGTACCCTGCTCAGTTTGCCTGGGCCGCTTTTAACATACTAAAAGGGGGACATAGCCCCCTTCACAGCCAAGCCAGTTAGATCATCAGGCCCTCCAGTGACATATTTTAGCCATGCCAGTATATTGTTGTATTCTAAATTGTGCCGACATGTCATGGTGATGATGGTCGCTTCTTGAACATTGCCCCCCCCCTCCACCCACCCCCTCCACTAAAAATGTCTTAAAACCAGGCCCTGAAGTGTGCCTGTTCTCAACATATGTCATGTCTTGCTATGCATGGAGGACAATGCTGAAAGGGAAGTAATCAGAGGAAGCAAAAACACATAAATCATGTCCTCATTATTGTTACCGTTTCAGGTTTGCATAAACTATAAGCTGTAAAGAACACAAACAGGTTAACAGGTGGTAAAAATGACTGCTTTATTTCAATTCCCATGAGTAGGTGATGAAGATAAATTACAAATTTTACCTTTCTTGTGATTAAAATTTGAACTTATAATAAAGGAGATATTAAAGTCTTCTTGGGTTTGAACAGTAATTTTTACTTATTTCAAAAGCATCAACCATCTACATGCAAATTCCTAATGAGCACTGTGTTGCATGATAACATAAAGTAAATCTTGCTTTTTATGTGGATTGTACAGTAATGTTAAAAATATTGGAGTTAATTCCTGTCTGACTACTGATAGAATCTTCTACCTGGTATATCCATAACATCCATAGCTATCAATGTGATGTTTCTGCATAGGGACATTCAAAACAATTACAATGTACCATATCTAAGGAAGATTTAAAATAAAATACATTTGGTATGGATTTACACTAGCAAGGTCACTCAGGAATATTTTAAAGTTTGATTCAATTCCAAGCCTTGCGTTACCTTATTATATGAACCAGGTGAGCCCCAAACATTAGTTCAATTTCATTTTTAGGGACATGTTTATGTATAACAGCTTGGTTTCAGAATAGTAATGTTAATAGTTAAGTTTGAAGTCCATGGTTTGAATATTTAATGCCCATGACATACATAAGATCTTATAGCCTTTGCAATTTAAACTAAAGTCACTTCACACCTTTTTGGCTTTAAGTGTTTTACCTTTTTGTATTTGAAAGTTGCATCAAGGTGACATATAACCCACGTTGGGGTTGATGTCTGTCTGATTACAAATAGAAGCTATACTTGGTATATATTCCATAACATCCATAGCTATCACTGTGATGTTCTGGAATAGTAGGGACATTCAAAAAAATTACAATGTACCATATCTAAAGAAGATTTAAAGGTAGTCAGTACACGCCCCAAACTTATAGCATGCTATAATTGCTAGAAGTTTTCAAAAAGTATTTTCCTGGAGGACTTTACTCTCCAAGTTGTTCTCAGACATTTTTATGGAACACACAAGATGACTGATTGTCCCAGTGGGGAAACTTTCCTCGAAACTTGTAATTGGAACAGTTTAAAAATTTTGACCAAAGGTGACCATTTATGAATATCTAGCATATTTGGGGCCAATACAGCATACCTTTAAATAGAATTAAGTTGGTGCCATTAACACTGAGCAAGGCCACTCACAATTGTCAAAGGTCACACCCTGTAAAGTCACTCTAAACACAATAAATTAAAGTGGCATGAAGTTCCCACCAGATCTTGTGCTTGGCACATGACTATCATCTAATGGGTATTCAGGTATATCCATAATATTCCTAGCTAAGATGTTCCAGCATAGGGAAAATTCAAGCCAATTACAATATACCATATCAAAGATAAAGAAGAATAAATTTGGTGCGCATTTACACTGAGCAATGTCACTCAGGAATACGTATTATAAGTTAGTGGTCACTGTACTGATTAGTGTGGTTGAAGGGTGGCCATTTGGGGTCATCCAAAGTTCAAATGCAAACTATTAAAAGGTCTTAAGTGTATCTCCAGGACTGCCTGCTGTACAAAATCTGGAGCAATATCTAAAATATGGTTCAAATCAAAGCCTTGGGTGGTTTATAGGAAACAGTAGAGCCGATGTTAGTGCAATGCCCTGGTCATTTTACAAGCACAATTATATTGTCCCAATATTGTCCCAAATAAGATGTTGACAACACCTAGAATATATCAAGAGAAGCAGCAGTGGTTCAAACAATGTAAATTTCACTAGAACTATACCACAGTGAGTGAAGTGATGGAAAAATACTTTGTCATATTTACATTAATCGTGATGGAAGGTGACCAGCAAAAAGTGTCTTCATCCTGGTTATTGTAGTTCCTCTTCAGTATCATCATCATCATTATCATCATCACCATTGTTGACTTGTTATTTGTCGCTATTCGCAACCCATGGAACTTAAGTTTACTTTTGCACCATAGCAGCCACTTGTTTACTGTGGTCTGAAAACATCATGCATAGAAAAGACCTTGGGCAAGAGAAGTACGTATATGCTGGGAGCATCAGAATTAGAGCCAACAATCAGAGCTCAAAGTAAGTTAGTTTTACAATCATCATCGTCATTGTAATCATCACTCACTCCTAATTCACAAAAACTAATATAACCATGCCTTCCTTGAAAGACCTGAACTGCTCTACACAAGATTCATTCAGTGAACGAAAGGAATGTTCCTCCTCTTTGAGTAGTGAAAGGAGACCCTCCTCTCTGAGAGACAATGGTTCTCCGAGCTGACATATGGCACTTTGCACAGCCTCAACTTGTGCACCATAACATTTAGTGAAATTATCCATTTCTTTTGATATAATTTGGTTGTCCTCTGAAGATCTTTCGAAGTGGTTGAAGGCATCAATGGCTCTTCTACGGATAGAGAATGGTACATGATCTTGATGGTCCTGTAAATAATAAACGGTAGTTACCATTTCATGAGAAACACTTAGATGACAATAGATGTCACTCATGGGGTCAGCAGCTGAAATGGGAATGGGTTTGTCTGATAAACAGCATTTGTTCAACAGGCTCAGGGAACTTTTCAATGATTGACTGGTTCTTTTCATCTGCCCAGTCACTCTATGAGCAATTGCTTGTCCATCTATATATCAAGAAGTGAATTGAAAATGAACTGCTAATGTTGGTTCTTGTTATATTCTGGTATGCAAAAGGTGTCATTCGGTTATTGCTAGTATTTGAATAAGCAATAATTATGAAAGAAAACAGAACATAGTACACATACTTGCATACATAGGCGTACGAGGCGGGGGGCAGGGGGCAGACTGCCCCCCCAAATTTCCAGAGGACAATAAATTCGGGCAAAAGTCCTGAAAAATTCGGGCAGCCTTAGAGGAGAAAAAAAAATATATATATATAGAAATATGCAGTAGCTTGCCCGAATCTTTTTCAAATTTTTGCCCGACAATTCTGTGGAGAGCGTTTTATGTTATTTATTTTGTGACATTAATATTACTATAGGCCTAATGATTTTCTTTATTTAGCATCATGTTGCCCGATATTTCCGGGTAACACCACCGTAAGCGCAGCTCATCTGGGCTACCATGGTTTTTGCACTATCAAAAAAATTTCTAACTAGTACGGTCAACTGTATACCTGGACATCCCTGACATGAGTGTATATAAGAAACGTTTTCTTGTTCATGGATGTTGGGTTTACAGGTTTATCATATTCTTTGTTATTTTTTATACTTTTTTGTGAGACAAATTGCAGTCTCACCCGACACAGCGACATTATTCCGCCTACGTGTCGTTGAACAATGTATGTTTTTCTGGAGGTAGCTGAGTACTGTGTTAAAATAATAAATATGGTAACTAAATAGGAGCTTAAAAAATATACTGTCCAATTTTTCCCCTTCAAAGTGATGTTACCATTTTTTCTTCTTCTAATTTACCAAAGTTTTGGGGAATAGGCCATCAGCTGAAGGTCGAAATTCGCTTGTTTCGTTCCAGCAACTGCGGGTCTAAAATTTCTCTACAGCATTGAATACATAAATTAATTAAGATTCATGATCCAAAAGTTCTCCATGTACTTTCCTGCAGTTTTTTTGCAATTCCGCTCGAAAGATCGAACTATATTTTTTATTGCGTATGTCAAGGAACTTGCCGTTTTACGTTCAAAAGTTGTGCGCCAGTGAGATATCTGTACCATGTGATATGAATTGTCCAATGAGCCATGAGTTCTGTGTGCAACTTTGTAGAAAACAACAAACATGGCGGCTCCCACGGGCGCTAGTCAGTCTCCGACACACGGAAATCTACAGTGCTCAGTGCACATTGAATCTGTAAAATTTGAAGCATTCAAGGCACTGACGAATAAACGATGGACTAAAGTTACTTCCTGCGCTAAAGATTGGCTTAATCTCAGCGGCGGAGACAGTGATATCGCCGTACTACTGATTACTCCATGGCCTACTACGATCAAGCGTGTGTTCAACAGCATAGTATGATGGGGTTCCACGATAAGTGTTACAGGCGGTTCATTGATAGCAAGCACATTGCTGCAAGAAAACGGACAGTTCCAGAGGAGACCCCATATGATTTTAAACGAAGAATTGACGGAAAAGATCGAGGAAACCAAGCAGAAGCTCTGGTGTATTGCCTGTTCAATTTATTATATGTGGGAAAAGGTACAATACATTACTAGGCGTTGCAAACGGGACAAGCTGCAGCAGGCAGAGACTTTCGATGGAGGTAAGCCTAAACATACTACACGACTCTACTTGTACTTCTGTGGCATAGTTGAAGTGTTAAGAGAAGTTGCATAATGCAAGATCAGTAGCTCTTATGGGATATAATCCAAGTCAAAACTCAAAGGGCACAGTGTTGGACCTGAACATAATATAATTAGTGGCATGGTCATCTGATTTGTTTTGTTATATGGTGGTAGGAACGGAAATTTGTTTCAAATTCTCCATCTGGGCACTAGCCTAAGTGTTAAATACAGGCTTCATAGTTTTCTTACTGTGGCCCTTTATTTGAATGATAGAGATATTATATTAGTTAGAAAAATAAGTGTAACAAAGGTGCAATAAGGTTAGGTTTGCAAGGTCTTATGGTCAGCCTGTCTAGCTTTACCAAAATGAACAAGTATCTGTCTCCTTTATTATTAGTAACAGATATAATCTACCATTGTATAATTTAAACCATAACCATAACATTAAGAGATAATGTACTGTACTGTCAAAAAAACCTGTTTTAATTCTTTTTTGCATGACACTGGTTTGCAAAATTTGAATGTGTCTTTGTTTGTCCGTAGAAGATGAGCAGATCACATGGTATATAAATAAAATTGTCTTAGTTCTTATTTGTTCAAACTTACATTTTGATCAACAGAAAATGCAAAACAATTTGCTTTTTTTATTTCATTTTATTAAGGTATTGCTTCGACAAGCAGCAGAGCGGAAAAAAGATGAGCCCAGATTTTATGAATATTAGAGGAAAAGACCGTGTTGCCATTGAAGTGAGGTACCACTCTCTATGTTGAAGAAACTAGATACAATTCTTGACAAGGAAGACATACAGATCTTGAAAGGTAAAGTACTCTCTCTCCAATGTGTGGTTCATTGAGTGTTCAGGGGTGGATCTAGGACTTTTGGAATATGGGGGTCCTCCCCAAAGGAAAATTAAAAAATTCTCTAAACGCTTTGAGATGCAATATCAGGTTAATCTTTTCATTGAAATTATTAAAGTAATTTGCAACATATTTCTAGCTGAATTGTACTAATTATATTGGTACCCCATCATAAAATGTGAGACTCAAAAATATCGCATTTCATGGTACAAGGTGTTCTGTTCATCTCCTCCTCAGAGCAGAGTTTACCACCAAAAAAGATGGTCTGATCCAGCATGTTAAGCGCTGCACCAACCAGGCTGCTATTCACAGTAGGGCATTGCAGCAAAGGATTGATGCACTCTCACCAGAGGGACATGGATGGAAACTTGAAAATGATGACCTTATAATCACTTGGATGACGAAGCCACCTGACCCAGATGTTTTGCTTCAGTGTGTCAGCAGTAGCTGTAGAGTCGGCAAATGTCTTAAAGGAAGATGTTCCTGAATGAATGCACAACTACCGTGTACAGACCTATGTAAATATAGAAATTGCAGCAACTTCCAAGAAGATGTTGAGATTGTTGATGCAGGGGAAGATGATTTGGAGGATGAACTGTGATGGTGTTAAATCTTGATATCTTAGTCTGAAATTTTAATCAAGTTTGAAGTTTTTGAAGAGGGTTAACTTTTTCAAAGTCATGTTGTCATTATTTTGTTCCCCAGAGTTTAAAGGAACCAGAAAACATGATCTTATTCATATATTCATTTTAGCTATTAGTAGTTTTACGTAGATTATCCTACCTACCAGACACCTTTGATAAATATCCACATTTTCTTCAAATCACACTTTTTTTTGAGAGGGGAGGGGAGGGGGGAGGAGGGTGTTATGGGCATGCTTTGCCTCTTGCATATTCACAACTACATTTACTGATGACGATGACGCAAATACCGCGTCCTGAAACCAGTCAAAGGTTTATATACTGCTGTTGGGGAACCATCGCCCCTGACCCTGTTCCAATATCACGGTTCTTTATTGTTTGCCGTAACATTTCGTTACCTGTTTTATTCATATTGTTAATATGTTCTGTGCATCTGTTCAAGTTTTGACTGAAGGATATTCAAGTCTTTAGTGACTTTTATTTCATCTAATTATCTTCACCTCTACTACGGAATAGACTTTCCCTTTTCCATACCATATCTGACTTCCATGCAGTGAATTGAAGTGGATACTGTTAAGACTAGTACAACTGTCCTTGGATGAACTTTTAATCACTTATTAATTCCGCGCCGCGCCTTTTGATGAAGAACCTGTATCTTGAATCATCGCAAAGGCCCAGCTCTACTACACCATTGAGTGTATCGACCCAGTCTTAATAGATACATTATTTCTTTCTATCTGGGGCTTAAGTTAACTGTCTTTGTTATTCACTTATTTGTACCATTCACCTTTATTATTCATATTATTTGTAGAATATAGAACTATTATTATTCAAAATACCATTCGAAACCTTGTCGATCTTTTCTTTTATACGTTAACTCCCTTGGAAACTCTTTTTGCAGGAATACGAATTATAAACATGTCGTTTCAGTAACAAGGAGAAAGTACCTAGTTTTGCAGAAGACTGTAGAAAGAGTATTAAGGTAACGGATATATACCGACTATAACTTTATTTCACATCTACGATATGCCATGACGTCTTAGTGTGCCAACTTATATATTGATTTATACAAAAGAAATAGCTCACTGGTCTTGGGGCATTGGTACATCTCATTGTAACTAGGGATTTAGCTACATGTAAAGTAGAGGGGGTCGCATTTGTAAAACAGTTTGGATGGGGAGTGTAACAATTATGGAGAGGAACTTTTCATTATATGTGTATATTTACGCATACATGCACAGACGAAATGCATTCATAACATAGGGGGGAAATCTAAAAATATTTGATTTATTACAAAGCATTATATCTGAGTTTATTAAAAGTGGTACATTTTTATAATCAAAACCCTTAAGTTATAATGTGCAAAAATTGTATTTCATATTTCAAAGTTGAAAATGTGATTTTTTACCATTTTGGCGAAAATGGAGGGGGGGGGGGGCACAACTTGTAATGCCTGAAAACAACCCTCACTGACCCTTAGACCAGAATCCTCTTCCACCATTCTTGTAACCCTGACCCAACTATTTTACAAAAAAAATATATCAGTCGTAATTTAACATATAAGAAAAGAGTGGTATGTATGCACCACTGTACCAAATCTAACGTTAGCACATGTGTTCCTAATACATAGCATCGTAGCACGTAATGTCTACATAACATACCCAATTTCAAGGGTTTCTTACAAAAATACTGCAGGAAATTTTTTGGAGAACTTTTGATATAATGTTTGTGATGCATTAAACTACCCAAAAATGCATTAAAAGTCTAGACCCGTTGTTGCTGGAACGAAACTGATTTTACAGCCACATTTTGAGCTTCAGCTGATGGCCTAGAAGTGTAAATTTCTAAACAGGAGATTATAAAATAAAGAATGTTTAGATGCAACTTGCAAGACCTCAGAAGTGCCATTTCCGGCAATCTGAGTGGCAGTTTTTGCCAAAAAATTTCTTGTACGCTACACGCCAACCGATGGTGGCGCTCCGCTTAGATAGTGTCACAGGTACTTTCGGGCACAAAATTTTCTGCCCCCCCCCAAACTGAAATGGTCCCGTACGCTTATGCTTGCATAGTCAATGTATACATTCCTGTGCGTGAATGAGTTATACCTACCAATTGATCTCGCTATATACACACATATAGGCCCTGGATATTTATGCAAATCAGAATCTCTGTAATAGTGAAAGGAAATGAAATATGTGTTATTGTATGCTTTGCTGAGAATACGCAATTACATACATGTATAGCAACCGAAACGTAGTGCATTCAATGAAATGGCTGAACAACCCACCACTGTACTTCCTTCAGGTAGATATACTCAACAGCCTGGCTTCTCATTTTTTTCCAGCAACCCATTTTTTCTTTTCAGCTGTACTTCATGCATTTTACTTATATATTGTGGAGAATTGGTGGTCCATCTGTTGATACCATTATTTTTCTCCGTGTTGGCCAATGATTCTCTAAGTCTGCAGGTGACAAAAGTACATCAAACATTCCTATCTATTTCTGTATAACACATCCATGGGCGGCGATCATGGGGGGGTGGGGACGAGGGGACATGTCCCCCCAATATTTTAGGTGGGGGGATATAGTATCTAATATTCCCCCAATATTTGGTGGCATAGTCTTTTTGTGTGGCTATAAACAGAAAATAATGCGTGAGATTATTTATCCAAATCATATTTGGCGGTGGCTAAAACTTCATCCAACACATGCTCCATGAGGTAAATGACTCTTGTGGTCGTTTCTGTGACCTGTGACCGTATAGCATGTTGTCACTCATGATTATTATCATGTCTGTACATCTCTTGTGTATGAGCGTAAGTACGTACAATCATATATATGATCCACATCGATACGGGTTCACTGGGTTTCCATTTGGCCTGTTTCCTACATGATTTCTAACCGCAGGGGCTAAAGGGGTGACCAGGGGCAAAGGGGTGACCGCCCCACCGCCCCCCCCCTCGAGCATATTTTTTGCATTTTTTATGATATCGAAGTTTTATAGTAGCCGTTATAAGAGGTTTTAATATTTTAATGATGCCACAAACTGCAGATTTCACTTGTCCCTTAACTGAGCTTCAAGCTAAGTTTAGATCCACAATGGCTACATAGTATGGCAAGCCATATGGGACAAACACCACATAATATATTAATACAAATATATACGCGTCTTATTTCAAATATATACGCGTAAATATTATTAGCCAATCACAGGGCTTGAATATATCCCAGCATTAATTTGAATATATACACGGATTAATTAGAGTATATACGCGTATTAAATCTAATATATCCTCGTACTAATTTGAACATATACGTGGATTAATTCGAATATTTATGCAGATTAATTTGAAAATAAAGGCGGATTATTTCAGCCAATCAGCAAAGCAGGACTATATACACGTACTAAATCCAATTTATCTTCGTATTAATTCGAATATAAACGCATATTAATTCTGATTATACACATATTAAATCAGACAATAACTAGCATGTCTTATAGCTTTCTCAAACGAGATTAATGAGAGATTGCAAAGAACTAGTCTCTATTGACGTACACCCAGGCCAAACGTACTTGATCTAGACCAGGGTTGTCCAACCTACGGCCCGCAGGCCACAGTGCGGCCCGCCGCAAGGTCCCGTCCGGCCCGCCAACCTCATTAATTTACAAATGTACTTTTACCCAGGAATTCTTTCTTGATAAATTTCAGAGATCATTATATCTCAATATGAAGATTGTTTTGATACAGATCAGAAGGCTTGTGAAGTGTCATTTCCTGCAATATGGGGGTCTTTTGGGCGATTTTTTTTCCTTGTACGCCACGTGCCAACCTACGGTGGCGCTCCGCTTGTATAGTAACTTCATTTCCCATACCCCCTAACAGACCCCTGGCGGGGCCACTGAAATTTGCCGCTCTGGCACGAAACCCTGGATATGCCACAGGAACTTGTATAGGCTCACGCGGCCCCTCCTTTATCATAATCATTCGAGGTGGCCCTCCTTATCAAAAGGTTGGACAACCCTGATCTAGACTGATAATAACATGGCTCGTCCAACAAACAAGGAACAGTATTTGAGTGATTTTCGCCAGGAGTTTAACAACTGCTGTAGAATTTTGAACGCAGGTGCATCTGGCGGCACTGGGCAAGTTCCAAATGTTTGGCCTGTTCGCAACATTCTGAACCGAGTGATACGATTAAACAGATCGTTAAGATATGCTCGGAATGGCATCGCCTCGACATGGAGGAGTACAGGTCGATTGAAGTTCCCCTCACCTAGTTGATAAGACTTATATAACAACTTGCCACACACATGCAATCTGGTAAGTTTATTATACTCCAAGCAAATATGTAACAAAGGTTTTGTTTTCCACAACGCAATCAGTCCTGATCCAGAATGAAATACCATAGTCTTAGGAAATCTGAATTGTGTAAATATGCTTAATTTGCATTTTAAAGGACGGTTTGATGTTTATTTGTCCATATCTTGAGATCTTACGTTCTAAAAAGAAGAATTTTGGTGTCTTCACTGATGTTTTCAAGCTCTGTGAACACAATCATAGCAATATTTGGTTCAAGACTAATTTGCATAAGTTCAGAATTGCTGCTATATATTTCATATCCCAAGTAGACAAGAGCCAAGACAAATGAGTTTGGTGTCCATACACATCTTTACAGTGCTTTGAGCTGTCATAACTATACTAAACATTCACATACATGTAAGTCCAAATCGGCTAGGCAGCTATTTTGAATGACTAATTTTATCCATATAGGCCTACCTGTATCTTGAATTAGACTTCAGAGGCATCCTAACTGCTCTCCTCTGGTGATTACAACAAAATTTTCATAATCTCATCAATATGGAGCACTTGGTTCTTGCTTAATTTGCACAGACCTTTATGTATGCCTTCTCCAAGTGGTACTTAAGTATTCCCCTAAGTCACACCTGGCATTGATTGCATATTTACTTCATCTAACTTAGATCCAGGAAATACAGACCACTTTCACAGTATCAGAGTTTCAGGGCCAAGCAACAAGAAGTCATCCAAATTCAGCATGTCACCAGGACAATTACAGTTTTCTTCTGAGTTGTCGGTTTACAAAACTTCAAATCGCAGACATCTTACAAGTTTCACCTAAAACTATCTACCTTCATGTGAGGTAAGCATGTCCTACATATCTGTGTTTTGTTTTTATTCATTAGCTTATGTATTGGGGCACCAATCCAAGGGTGCATGGTTGGATAGGGGCCATTAATACCCCTTCACTCTTCAAACTAATGGCACATAACACAAAAAGCCCCCATTCCCCAAATGTGCTTCAGAGAACCATTGACATATATGTTTCAACATTTTCTATATCAGGTAGCAAGAAAAAGGTTATTTATTTTGAAATGTGTTGTGAAACATAATTTACCTTACTTTACATAAATTCATATTGTAACAGTCATTTCAGTTTGTCATATCCAGTTTTGTAGTCATTTTATTGTGCATCCAATGCCATATTGGGAGACCGATTATAAATTTACAATAAGCTTAATGGGACAATGCAGAAACAAAAAAAATTGAACCATGGATACATGTACATACCACAAGAAACCAGAATGCAAAATGCATTGAGGTTTCGATGACTTCAGTGCACTAGACTTCTGGTTGTTAGTATAACCAGAACTAGCTGTTATAATAGAAATGGCCCGAACCACCATTTTGATACAATAACACTATGGTATGTTTAACACAGGTCAGTATACTGTACGTGGCTATGCACACCTCCACCAAAAACAATAGGGATATTGTACTCAATGTTATGAATCCACACACCAAGTACTAAGGGAATCCACGATTTCTATCGTTAGATATCATGTAAAGGGTTTTTCAGAGCTTGACCTCTGGTGACCTATAGGAGATTTGACCTCACAAGCAACAGGATTCTTTTACTCAATATGGCAAATCCATCTAACATTTATCAAAGGTATCAATGATTTCTACCATGAGAAATCATGTTTCCAAGGTTTTCAGGCCTTGACAAATATTTTTAAAAGTACTCGCTATTTGGCGACCGTAACTAAAAATCTACTCGCCAATTTTCACTCACCAGTAGGCCTATGATTGCTGTTCAAATCGCCAAAGTACACATCTACAACATCAACACTTTCTGTGAAAAATATTAGGCACTTAGGCAGATGCATGGTGCTACGTAATTGCACATTGGAAAATTATGTTTCTGTGCCTTTTTCCACCAAAAGTAAGTGATGAACAAAGTAAAACATGACGCAGAATCGAAAATAAGCAGCTAGGCCTACTGTAGTGTCTCAAACAATTAAATATACAACATCTGTAAAAATACCTATAAAGATAGCTTGGCTTCTATTACATTAGGGCGCCACTATTTTACTAGTCATGCAGTAACGAGAAGTGCGGGAGTCCTAAGCATATACAGTACTTCACTGCTACTTTGAACCACTGCTCGATTAGAGGGAGGACTTCGTACATTTTCCCAATTATATATCTGTCTTTTAGCTGCATATTGATGCGCGAAAAAAATATCGCTATTATTCCATTACACTGCCTAAATCAAAGCGATCTCTTATGCAATGAAAATCTGAGGTTGTAAGAGCATCTATCTTCCAAATATCCTAGCAGCAACAACAGCAAACTTGTTTCAAAACTCCTTAAATTGTTCTATACTTTGCGTATTATGACTGATAGCCTGTAGGAAAATTGCCTTAAGAAATAATGAAGGAGATTTTTTTTTGCCATCTTAAGTGTATTGGTATTCTGACTGGTATTCTTCCTGTTGTTGTGTTAACCAACCCTATTCTACCCAACCGTTGCTGGCCTAGAGACCATTTTACACAATTATTTTATTGGTCATAGCATGGAGGTAAAACAGACCTCCATGGTCATAGTAACAAATCTAACTAGACGAACCGTAAGTTTTATAAACACTGCCTGGTCACAATGAAACTACATCCAATCTTAAATAAATACGACTACGGAGAGCCAAACGTTCCATAAATGTCGAAAAAGAAAGTGAAGTGTCCAAGTTAATATATATATGTCCAAATCGATATCAACATGTTACAATTCGATATCAGCATGTTACAATTCCATATGAACATGTCGAAACAAAATACAATATGCCATTGCGTCTATCAACATGTCAAATTCAACATCAGCATGTCGAAAACTTGTAACAGCATGCCATTACTACATTGGTCATGTCAACATGCTATATTTACGTCGTGCTATAATTTTGGCACTTCGGCGCGCGCCAACGTTTCGTATATGTCGAGATTTATTTCAGTATGTCCAAAACTTGTGTCAGCATGGTGAGCGAAGAGTAGTGAAGTATTGCCATGACAACGTTGCACATGGTTCGTGTCGTTCACACGGTACTATGGTTGAATCATGGAGCTATAAACAGAAGGAGAAAACCCACTTTGAAGTATCATTGTAACCGACAAAATTTGATCGCCATAAGTAAACATGCCTCAGGGCACAAACACGGGTAAAGCCATCATCAGCTATTACGTAATCCTGGTACAAAGGTCATTTCGTATATAGCGTCCCTCACAACACAACAACAGACACTCCGATCCTAACGTATATGTAATTGAAATAGTATACACAGTACTCATATATGTTACGTTACGCATACCTGTGAGAATTTCGATCGGAATATATCTTTCATTTCTCACCGAATCATGCGAAGATTCGTATTTAATAATTAATTGTTTATCTCAGCATATATTTCATCGCAATATATGAACAAGTAATGGCGAAATAGGTACTTTTAGTCAAGTGTAAGGGGCTTTACTATCTTGCCCATATACTTTATACTTGTTATCTTTATTTTTGGTGGGCTTCTTGTACAAGCTACGGCTTCCAAGCCCTTCCACCATTTTCTCTCCGAAATTTCCATTATTTTTCTTTTATATGATTTATTACTTATTATTTTCTTTGCATGGTATTGTCTTCACAGTCCTATTATTATATAAACATTGTGAGGAAATGGAAAAATAAAATAAATGAAATAAAACTTTTCTTCGTTCGTTAGGCAAATAACGTTAGTGCTGTTTGTTATTGCATTGGGAACCTAGTGTTATAAAATTAACAAAATTAATTTAACACGAAACATGGCTGCCAAAAAACTTTGCATCCGCCGAGGACATTAGAAATGTTCATGCTACAGGATATAGTTGAATTTATGGTGAAGCTGATGATTGAAGAGTTTGAGAGGATGGATGTTCCAGACGACATAAATTTGGAAGATACATTAATTGTTGAAAAACATGAGGAACAAATTCTAAGATAATTAGCAGGTTATGTGCCATTTGCCCTTAAAAAACGTTACATGAAAGTTAAGAGTACTCAGAATGCTTTAATATTTTTACAGTACTTAAACTGTATGTCTGTTGCAGGTGAAGGTCACAGTTTTTTAGATGAGTTGCGAACAATGGGATCGACTCACACACCCACCGCCGTGCCTGCCTATGCCAGTCACGGGAATACATCGATATAGCAAAATTACGTAATCAGTTCCTGTTCCTGTTTCGGATAAACATCTCTCGTTACCTCCGCGGAGCGCAACAGATGTAACCCCTGAGGGAACGAAACGTATCTCACTAAGGAAAAGTCGTAGCTTTCCGCTACAGTATATTCAACCATAGTACCGTGTGAACGACACGAACCATGTGCAACGTTGTCATGGCAATACTTCACTACTCTTCGCTCACCATGCTGACACAAGTTTTGGACATACTGAAATAAATCTCGACATATACGAAACGTTGGCGCGCGCCGAAGTGCCAAAATTATAGCACGACGTAAATATAGCATGTTGACATGACCAATGTAGTAATGGCATGCTGTTACAAGTTTTCGACATGCTGATGTTGAATTTGACATGTTGATAGACGCAATGGCATATTGTATTTTGTTTCGACATGTTCATATGGAATTGTAACATGCTGATATCGAATTGTAACATGTTGATATCGATTTGGACATATATATATTAACTTGGACACTTCACTTTCTTTTTCGACATTTATGGAACGTTTGGCTCTCCGTATACGACGGAAAACGTCCAATAGAACCACTGTACTAAAAAGTACACTTTTCTGCATGCAAAATAAGGCTTCCGAGCGACACGTTAAAGCAAATGCAAGTTTGCTCGTCTTTTCAGTTTTAGATTCTACCGATGCCCATAAGCTCATTTCCAATTGCCAATAGCCTCCTATTCGTATGAGGCATAATGCACATTTTATCTGATAGGCTGGTCTGTGGGAGATTTGGTAGCTTAATAAACAATGTTTCAACAATTTGGCGTCTGGTGACTTCAAATGACCTTTGACCTCAATAAAATCTTGTACTGAACATGTACCAACTACATACTAAATATAAGAGTCGTCCAACCTTCCCTTCTTGAGTTTATCGTGTTTACAATTTTTCACAATTTGACCCCTAGTGACCCAAAAAGGACTTGGACCTCCACCAAAAACAATAGAGATCTTAAACTTAATGTGGTACTCCTTCACACGAAATGCGAGATTGATCTCTTTTCTTCTTGAGATATCGTATTAACAAGGTTTACTCACTTTCACCCCTTGTGACCCCAAATGACCTTTCATCTCCACAAAAAAAAAACTATAGGCTGTTGCTCCTTAATGTGGTCCTCCTACTAACGAAATATGAGATTGGTCCAAGTTTACCTCCTTGAGATATCGTGTTTACGAGGTTTTCTCTATTTGGCCCCTGGTGACCCCAAATGACTTTAAGCCCCCCCCCCCCCCACAAAACAATAGGGTTCTTCTACTCAATGTGGTACTCATGTGCACCAAATATTAGATTGGTCCAAGCTTGCCTTCTTGAGATATTGTGTTTACAAGCTAGGTGTCACACACACATAAACATACACCCACGCACACACACACACAGTGTTTTAAATATATTCTGTACGTACACATATTTATCTGATAACAGTAACTTTGACTTAATCATTCACCAAGTCTAATGACTTAGCAGTGGTATAGCCAAACATTCTTTCTCATTCAATACTTTTATTATATTTTTAAACTCTTGCCATAGGTAGTTTTCATGTAGATAAAAAAGACTATATATTCTCTACATTGACTTCTTTGAGGGTAAACACATCATTGATTCATATAGTGATCATTTCCTTTGACTTTTTAGACATCAAGTTTGTATTATCTTTGTTTTAAGTTTATTCTGTACGTACACGTGACATATTTATCTGTTAACAGTATTTTTAACTTAATCAGTCACCAAGTCTAATGAATTTTATCAGCCTAGAAAACCGTCAATGTGTGCATGCACTACTATCTGCCATCTGAAAGTAACCAGAATGCAAAACTTATAGCTTTTATTGATGGTGTGCAATGACTAATTTGGTTAGGAATTCAACACAATTCATAGAGATTGTATGCATCATACTTGTATGATCTGACACAAATAATGTGATACATTAGCATTTCTAAACAAAGATCTATCTAAAGTCTCATTGTGGCCTTATTTACATTTTCACATTTCATCCCTGTTGCCCACAAATGACGTATGAACAACACCAAATACAACCGGTTTCTTGTACTCAATCTGATACACCTATATAAAAGTAAATATGAGATTTGAGAACGATTCATTTCTTAAAGGAAGATGTGTAGTTCATATAACAAACATGTTTCATAACTTCCATTGGAGATTCTCTCCAAAGCTGGTGTACATGTGCCTTCTGCTGAAATGTCAATAAAAGACTACCTTTAGGAATGGGAATTTTAACCTGAAAGATACTAAAATTAATACAAACATCAGTTTTTTTCTCCAATATCCTTCTGTATGGGACGTCACTTTAATGAAATGCATGCATGCAAGACACTCCCTTTATTAACCTATTCCTTGGGAAAATCCTATGAATTAGTCCAGTAATGATAAAAAAGAACAACACTTTGGAGGGGCATTATAATTCCCCACCCCCCCCCTCCCCCCATGAAACATGTTGAATATGGGTCTGTGAATGCATATGTTCCTTTAATTGCTTTCAGCTGTGAACCATAAACCAATTGTTGCACACAGTGATTGCGGCATACTGTAACTTAGACAGTGTTGATATTTAAAAGTAATCTATAGGCTCTTGAAGAAGTATCCAAAATACTTATGGATATATTTGAAGTGATTTTCTTTATATATATTATATATGTATATTTTCAAATTGGGGCATTTGTTCTGGTATCAACTCAAATGATAAACATTTGAAATGTAGTTTATTACACACCAAATTCATTTCTAATTTATTCCTCCTTTTAGATGCTATATTGTCCTCAGGACTAAATTGACACTTATGTTAGTCACATTGGTATTAACTGCAAGGTTAAGGGGGAGGTGGGGCATAAACCCAATGATTTTGGCAGTGGGCAATGTGTAAAAACATGCCTAATGGTCCCTTGATTTGTGTTTCTGATCAACCACGATTTCTTATTCACCCAACATAATTGATGGGTGGCATTTATTTCCCCCTGAATTTCCAACCCCATGTTAAAACAAGACTAAAATGCATTTTAACAATTTAAACTGAGCCACCTAACATTTAGAGACCAGTGGCAAAATAAGCATCTGATGGGGTGTCTGCACTGGCGGATCCAGGGCCTTTGTTTGGGAGGGGCCAAAATGGCATTAGAGTGATATGGGGGAGGGTCTAAGGGGAGGGGGTGCCCCCCTCCCCTTTGGAAAATTTTCTATTGCTGAATGCCCTCAGATGCAATTTGGTGCGACAAAAGTGTACAATGGTGATGTTAATTTACTTCTAAAAAAATGTTTCCCAGGTGTAACTTTCTAAAATATTTATAAAACAAAGTTGGGATCATCTTTCTCAAGAAATTTTATTTCTCATAGGTTATAAATTTCTTACAACCAGCCTGCAACTGCAAAATTGTGTTAAACTGTAAATCCTCATGCTCATACATTCATGGGCGGCGATCCGTACTTCCGAGTGAAAGGGGATATGACCTTGTTGACTATCTAAGCGTAGCGCCACCATGTGTTGGCGCGAAGCGTACAAGAAAACTTGGGGATTTACAAACCCTCTAGATGGCCGGAAACGGCACTTCCCGAGGTTTCCAAGCGGCATATACCCAACTTTAAAATAGGGATATCATGTCCGAAATATCTCATAATCAGGATCCAAAATACTTTTTTTTAATTTCGGGTGTTATTTTGGGAAAATTGCCCCTGTCAATCTTATTTCAGGCGCTACGTTAGAATGTTCGAGAGCTCTTTTATTCGATGAAGAAAATGGCCTCATGCAGGCTATTATAGGCCTATACACATGCAATACACAATTACACATAGTTACATTCCTAGGTACCGATTGCTAGGGCATCCAGGTGAAACGTGTATTAAGCATTACCCTGGTAACATGAGATTCTCAGCTGTTCGAGGGAACATGTACGTGTGTAGGCCTACTATAGGGCCTATATGAATACTATGAGGGTGCATATATGTACTATATCAATACCGTGATAAAGATAAAGACGGTTTATTTGAAAAGATCGCACTGCGTTTATGGTAGGCGAGAAATGAAGCTAAAAAAGAGCCGTACATTCACGATGATGCATAAATGTAGGCATGAAAATATTCGTATCCCTGGCATTTGGTGGGGGGGGGATATGGTGTATTACATCCCCTCCACCCATTTTCATGGGGGGAAATATTCCCCCCCCCCCGGGATTGCCGCCCATGCATACATTTACATAGCTCCCAACTCTTGAGAAGGCAAATGCTGGTCCATGCCACGAATCGCCGTCCTGGGGGTGGGGTTTAATGGGAGGGGGTGTCCCCCTCCCCTTTTGATTTTTTTTGGAATCCTGGTGATGCCTACATGTAAAATGGTGGCACTTAGAAAGGCTTTTGTCACCCAAAATTTTCTGAGATATTTGCATTTTTGTGTGTAACATCAATAAATTGAATAGTAGGTGATAATTCATTCTTTCCTGTGGCATGAAAATGTTCGCTGCTCGCCCCATTGAAAAGAAATATAGGCTAATTTGAGGTTCAAATGATGCTGTAAAGGAGGTTTTATACTCTATTATGCTAAATGCTAAAGAAATGATGGTTGCTAAGTCAAAAATTGATGCAAATTTTTTTATGTATACTTGACAATTACAATGCGTTTTTTTCGGACGCTTGTGCGGGTCAGCGGGTTTGGGTGTTAGAATGCGGGTCTAATTCCCGCGAATTGCGGGTCAGTTGGGAGCTCTGCATTTAATTTTAAACCAGAAAACGAAAAGGTTTAGACTAGTCTACCACTGCTATTCCTCTCGATTTTTTAATTTCCAATCATATGATTTAGCGGATGTTCGGAAACACTTTTTGGCTCACCATTGGGGGGGCCATGGCCCCCCTTGGCCCCCCCTTGGATCCGCCAGTGGGTGTCTGTAGTCTGATGCGGGTCATTAAAATTTCACGTTTAATTTTAGTCTGTTAGTACTTAGAAAATTCTGGCTATGTGCAGGGGCGTAGCGAAGGGGTTTTTGTTGGGGGGTGTGGAGAATTTGATTTGCCGACGGATCTGGAAGTGGTGACTGAAATGGGGGAGGGGTCTAAGGGTAGGGGGTCTACCCCTCCCCTTTGGAAAATTTTTAGTTTTGTAACGTCCTTAGATGCAATCTGGTGCATATTTTAAGTCAAATTTGGCACGGAAGAAGCTCCCGTTCTCCTTTTCTCTATTCAGCTTTCCTTCTTTCTTCCCCTTCCGCTCTCTTCACCTTTTCTCCTTTTGCCGACAGACCCAAAATTTGCCGACAGCGACCAAATTATTGGGGGGGTGTGACACCCCCCACACCCCCCCCCCCGCTCGCTACGCCCCTGGCTATGTGCAAAGGTCTAATGAACTCAATCCAGTCACAAACTATTTCATTGACATAATGTTATATTTACCGAATCAGTTTGTGGTTTCCGTCCAAATGCCAGAGGGAACTGGGCCTTTCAACTCTATATACTCTCCTCCTCAGCACTTTCCTTGAAGGGAGAGTTACCCCAGCAGCATCTACTCTGCACACTATGGAACGCCAAAAGGGCAATGTATTTTGTTGTCTCCTTTGATGTTGTCTCCTTCGATGCTGTTGTCTAATTTAATGTTGTTGTTTACTTTTATGTTGTCTCATTTGATGTTGTTGTCTCCTTTGATGTTGTCTACTTTTATGCCGTTGTCTACTTTAATGTTGTTGTCTACTTCAATGTTGTTGTCTCCCTTAACGCCGCTGTCTCCTTTAATGTTGTTTTCTCCCTTGATGCCGTTGTCTCCCTTGATGCCGATGCCTCATTTAATGCTGTTGTTGTCTACTTCAATGTTGTTTTCTCCTCTGATGCCGTTGCCTCCTTTAACGTTGTTGTCTACTTTGATGCCGTTGTCTCATTTGATGCCGTTGTCTACTTTGATGCTGACGGCGCTGTTCACCAAAAGCAGTATGGTATGACGTCGAAGTACGTAATACAGAGCGCATATATATGGAACGCCAAAAGGGCAATGTATTTTGTTGTCTCCTTTGATGTTGTCTCCTTCGATGCTGTTGTCTAATTTAATGTTGTTGTTTACTTTTATGTTGTCTCATTTGATGTTGTTGTCTCCTTTGATGTTGTTGTCTACTTTTATGCCGTTGTTTCATTTGATGCCGTTGTCTACTTCAATGTTGTTGTCTCATCTGATGCAGTTGCCTCCTTTCATGAAGTTGTCTACTTTAATGTTGTTGTCTACTTTAATGTTGTTGTCTCCTTTAATGCCGTTGTCTACTTCAATGTTGTTGTCTCCTTTAATGTTGTTGTCTACTTTAATGCCGTTGTCTACTTCAATGTTGTTGTCTCGTTTAATGTTGTTGCCTACTTTAATGTTGTTGTCTACTTCAATGGTGTTGTCTCCTCTGATGCCGTTGCCTCCTTTAATGCCGTGGTCTACTTTAATGTTGTTGTCTCCTTTAATGCCGTTGTCTCCTTCGATGCCGTTGTCTCCTTCGATGCCGTTGTCTCCTTCGATGCCGTTGTCTCATTCGATGCCGTTGTCTCCTTCGATGCCGTTGTCTACTTTGATGTTGTTGTCTCATTTGATGCCGTTCTCTAATATGTTGTTTACTTTTAGTATATAAAAGCGCTCTTGTAAAATGGCGGGAATCTAAATGTTCGTTGAGGTCTAAGCTGGTCCCTGGATACAACGTGTACGTAATGCATACGGAGCAGTGGTGCGCTGCACGACCGGTTACTAGACAGTAATAGACTGATGTGAGTGATGTAAATGTACGTAGTAAAGTCACGCAATTCGCATATGCCGAGAATACATGTAGGGCCTAGGTCTACTGCGTTTTCTTATTGTCGTGCTTCACCTGTACTGCCGTTATTTAGGTTCTCACAACAGCTCAGAAGTATGGAAGGAATTCTATCCAGACTGGAGTATAATCAACTGGTGATCGACAACTTTAGAAGAGAGGGGGTAATAAAGTCAGCATAGCCCGGGCCTATCTAGCTAGAACCATACTAGGCATAGGACCTATGCCTACTGTTACAAGGACCTAGTAGTAGTAGGCTACTAGGGCCTAGTCATTGAACATGGCTGTGTTACTGGAGTACTAATATAAGTAGTATAGCCTAGGGCCAGCCTAGGGCCTATCTAACATAGCAATACTACTACTATTATGGCTAGGCTAGGCATAAGAGCTAGGTCTAGGCTATACTAGGCTATAGTTGTATTAAATGCTACATGGAAATTACACTGCACATTGCATACATCGACAACATTATATAGAAAGATTGCTACTTTGTGTGATGTTTCATTACCACCTGACTGAATCGATCAAAATTATGTGAGTGAGAATATTACATGTAGCCTACCACTTAATTGTAAGATTTTCAATGACATGATCATTGGTTCATTGGTCGAATAAAACTAAAACTTTGATGAAAACAGAAGCCACATTATTGTTTTCTCTCATCACTATAATGAAGATATATATATATGTTAAATGCCTTGGGATTCTATTGTAATCATTAGCCTATATTACTATGCAACATCATCATTATTATACCATAACTATGAATTGCAGAAGGGATCGTGAAAAAAATTAAGTTTTTTAAATTTTATAAATGAGTTCGATTTTTATTCATAAACAAGTGTATTTGGGTAACCTAATTTTATAAAATTTAGAAGTTGACTGCTCTAGAGGGGTACATATGGGTTAACATCATTCTACAGTGTGTAATTTGGTGGTATCAGTTGATCCAAATGATTGCATTGACTTTAAACCAACTTTTTCAGCAAAAAATATTGGAAAAGGTGATTTAATTCAGTGATTTAAAAAAATTATTTGATTAAAATTGTGATTTAAACCAGTGATTTTAATCAACTGTGATTTAAGTCAAACAACCCTGGTTGGTCTGGAATATATAATTTCGGTAATCGGTGCATGATGCAGATCAATGATATGGGTACACACCTGCTAGATACAGTCAGTCGAACACTGCGAAATGCCAATGCGTCTTTTTTGAAGAAAAAAAAACGTTTGACATACAAATTGGGAAATATTTAAAAAATATATATTTATGGACTGTGATATTTCACTACATTTCAAAGTCCCTTCACTACATCACTGACCACACAAGTCAGAATTTCACACTGTAAGGCTTAAATAAATAAGTAATGTCTTTTACACTTCACATTGATGCTTCTGAATAGCATCACTGATCAGATCTGGCTGTAACTATATTCCATCTTGTTGGAGACCCTTGACAACTCAACGGACATAAGAATGGTTTTACTAATTGCAAATGGTAGGCACTGTTCTTTTAATTTAGGAAATTTATTACTTGTTCTGATAAATTCTACAGGTCACTCCTGAAGCTGCAACTCTCATGAATTCGGGGCAATTTCAGCAACTTGGTGTAGAAGGTGTGGGCAGACAGGCCATCCTAATAAGCAGGTGTCGAGCATATATGCTCCGCATTGAAGATTCTGCTGGTCGCAGTGCAGGTAATTAACTGATTATTTCTAGTTCTGCTACAATGTAGCATAGCTTAATACTTATTAACAACCTGTGATTATAGTACTGAGACTATACCTGTAGTAGAATGAAACTCTAGAATACAAGCACAATGTGATAATAAGATGCAGATCAAGTAAAACAGGAATACCAAAAGGTTTTGTGATTCCTTGCCATAATTCTTTGGTTAGCGTTGAAAAACCAATATCATAGTTTAATGTTTTCACCATAGGTAGGGTTATTAGAAACTATACATAGTACATACAAATGATAAGTTAAATAATACAGACAAAGTTACATTCTGCTGAAATATTACTGTCAGGAAGTTTTCATGATCGTTCGACCCCCTGGACAATTGCCGCCCGGACAATTTCCCCCCGAAAATTTCCACCCTAATCCCCACCCCAACCCTAACCCAACCTTAATCCGATGGGGGGGGGGCAATTGTCCGGGGGAAATTGTCTGGAGAAAAATTTTCCAGGGGGGAATTGCTTAGTAGGTAAAAGAAAGAATCATGTTGATTTTACTCTTGGTCATATGTCATTCGGAGTCAATGTGGTCAAACACTGTATATATGGTAACAGTCATATTTCAGCAGTTTGAACTTTGATTCTTGTCATACTTGGTATAGTGGTTGAGCTAAGTGTATATGTAGTAGTACCTTGTTGGTAATGGTTTAACCCTTGGTGTTAGGTCATTTGAGGGTCAAACAATAAAACAACCTCACCAGTTTTCAAATTGAATATTCTCGTATTGGGTATGTTCGTTGAGCATAATAGGTAGAAAAACTGTATTAGTTTTACCCCAGGTCAAATGTCAGTTCAGGTCAACAGTGGTCAATAATGATAACAGGTATGGTATGTATGATGGGAGGTGACAGGTAGATAACTCAAACAATTTTGTTCTGGGTTAACTGTCTTTATGAAACAAATGGGGTCATAGACTTGTTATTTAGGTATGATTCGTTTCACATCGACGTGACTTGCATTTGAATTATAAATTTCATCTGAAAGCCTTGTGGCTTTTCGATTCCGTGCCGAAGGCAAAAGGAATATATGCAGTCAAGATGATGTGTTTGTGTATGTGTGTATGTGACGCTCATTGTAAACACTCTTAGTCGACCATGCCTGGATGGATCAAGTTCATACTTAGTATGTATGCTCCTCAAAATGAGTACATGATCCCTATTTTTTTTGAGAGAGGTCATTTGAGGTGAACAGAGGTCAAACACTGAAAAATTTGTAAACACTCCATTTGGTGGAGTTCTGGGTTCATTTGTGGTAAAATATAGAAATTTTGTAAAATTTATGTATTTTTGGTACTTTTTGTAAACAAACACTCTAAGTCGACCAAGCCGAGATTGATCAAGTTCATACTTGGTATGTACATGTTCCTCATAATGTACATGATCCCTATTGGTTTTGGGGCAGGTCAGTAGAGGTCAAATACTGAAAACCTTGTAAACACCCTCTGGCCGATTAACTTGAAATTTGGTGTGTGTGTTTCTCATGATGATTACAGTGATGCTTTTGACTTGGTGGAGGTATGGGCTCATTTGTAGTCAGAATAGATATTTTGTGAAATTAAGGTATTTTTTGCTTGTAAACACGATAATTCAACCATGCCCGGTTCGATCAAGTTCATACTTGGTGTATGTTCCTCATGAGTACATGATCCCTATTGTTTTTGAGAGAGGTCATCTGAAGTCAATCTCTACAACATTTCTAAACACATTAAGTCAACCCTAACATTTCTTTCTGAATACAGCATCTGCAAATCATCTTACAGTTTCCAATCTGTTCCAGCCATACTCCAACAAAAAAAAGAAAAGGAAGTCACTTGTGACACTGGAATTTGTGTGCCTCGCTTTGCCTTCCTCAGTGAGTAACCTTTTTGATTCTTTGCCAGTGGTGAAATGGATCTATGCAATCATAGTGGGATATGTGTGTGTGTATGACAGGCCTTGTAAACACTTTGATCACAGCAGTACAATTCATTGTTGATCTCATATTTGAAAGAAGTTTGCATATATAGCGAGTAGATGACCCCATATGGTTCTGCTATAGGTCAACAGTGTCAAACATTGAAACCCATTTAACCAAGCTAACTAAGTCATGCAAATTTGGATTAATTTTTATTCCATGGCTCCAGCCTATGAATCTACAGTATGCAGTCACGACTGAGTGTGTGCAGTGGCGTAGCCAGGAGGGGGGGCACAGGGCCATGCCCCCCCTGGCAGATTTTTCAATTTTTTTTTTTTTAATAATCTAAGAAATGTATATTCCTGACACTAATTTTACTTCAAAAGATAACAAATGTAGCACCAGATTGCATCTAGGACCCTTAGTTATTCAAAATTTTCTCAAAGCAAATGGGTATAATTTCTATTTTTTTGTATAATTTTTTATGCGTCTTAATTAAAATCGTAAATTCGGGATAAGACAATTCTTGAACTTGTTTCCTTCAACAGTTACAAAATATAGTTTTTGAACAATTTGGGCTCCTTAGAAGCAATTATTAGAACCAGATTGCTTCTAATTGTTAAAAAATTTCTTAAAGTGAGAGGGCTAATTTCCATTTTTTGTATAACTTATTGTCCTCTTTAATTAAAAACATAAATATTGCAGAGACTAACCAAGAAATAAGAAAATTCTGGACCTTAAGTTTACTTCAAAAGTTACAAATAAAGTAGCAAATTGCTTCTAAGGACCCCTAATTGTTCAAAAATTTCTTAAAGCAAAAGGGTTCATTTCCATTTTTTTATGACTTTTTGTCCTCCTCAATTAAAAATGTAAATACGGACAGACTAATAAAAAAATAATGAATTTCCTGAACATAAATTTACTTGAAAACAGGGTTCCCAGGTTTTGGACATCGGTGGTTTTAACCATGGTTTTGACCGCGGTTTAAACCGGCCGTCCAAAACAGGTTTTGGACGTGTCCAAAACCTAAAAGTGGCAAAACTCTTTAAAAAGATTTTTTCAGGTAATTTTCTCTGGTGAAATTTAGTTCTTTTATTGTTTTGGACGCATTTAGACGGGTTTAAACCAGGTTTTTGCCACTGTCCCAGCAAAAACAGGTTTTGGACGGCCCAAAATCGAACCTTGTTTGAAAAGTTGCAAAATATAGTACCAGATTGTATCTAAGTACCCTTAATTATTCAAAATTTTCCCAAAGGGGAGGCAGACACCGCCTCCCCTTAGACCCCTCCCCCTGGGAGGGCGATCACAAAATTCTTAAGGGCCCCCCCTCAACAAATTCCTGGCTACGCCACTGCGTGTGTGTGTATGTATTCGGCATGTTTGTGTGACACTACGCTTGTAATTAGGATTTCTCAGCAGTCCCAAGGTGAATTGATGTCATACTTGGTGCATAGATAGGTTACCCATAGTGAGTAGACAATCCCTAATTATCAAGGTCACACTGCCTGTACACTTCAGTGGTAGCATATTGTAATGACTGTGGTGGTGATACAAGTCAATAAACCTAAAACCCACCAAGCAATAGGTTTGAAGGGTTTTTAGATGCAACATTACTGTAAGGGTTGATCTGGAGGCATGTTTATTTTGGAGCCAATGTCATGAATATTTATTAGTGGGCGGGGCTTAGAGCCAATTCCTTAAAATGACAATATCTCAGCATCGTATATATGTGGGTAGATGCGCATAAGTTTGCATCCACCATATCGTTGAGTCGTGTGCACCCAACAGTGAGATATTCATATACTACAGTAACTACACTCTATGACATAGCAGTCACTGTACATGGATATAGTATGTGGACATGTGCTACTTACGCTTTAGCCAAACTTAATGTGACAGATGCTCTAAATTAAACTTTTCATTAGTTAAGGGTCATTAGATGCAATTTGGTGTTATATTTTGCAACTTGAAGTAACAATATGTAAAGAATTTTATGTTTGACTATCGGGGCGATGAGATAATGATCAGGATTCAAATTCAAAAAAACATTTCTTTTTTATTAATGTTGATTGTATGGGCACGTTTCTTTCAGGAACGCATTCCATCTGATTTGACCAAAAAGATCCTAAAATCAGCAGGCCTTGGAAAGAAAAAACTGGCACTGGATTCGGCAATGACTGCCAGTGAGCTACGGGAACATCTTTTTGATGAATACCCAAAGTTGAGGGATGCTGGAGGGTTTCAATACCTGAAAACTTCTGGCCAGCATAAAGTGTTCGAGGTCATTCCATTGGCTCCTAGTGGCGGCTACAGCGTAGCCAACATAAAGGCCATTGTTAAGCAGGCAAAAGTGTATCTCAGACCAATCCAGGCTGAGCTGGACCTCTCCGCTGTGGTAAGTAGCAATTCTAGATTTGTGAACAACATCCATTTTTTTACTGCATGTGAAAATAACTAACTACATGGTGCATTGATGCACTTTGGTTTTGATTGATGCTTCTCTTCCGAACATTGAATTTGAAATACTTTGTCAAAATTTTAAACCTTTTATTTGAAATTTCCCCATATATGAGATTGCTTAGTTATGTGTCTGCTTATTTGACAGACAGTGAAACAATAACATTTGGGACGGTTAAGATAAATTAGGTTTGATAAGGTATGCATTATGAATCTAAATTACAGTTTTGCTGTATTCATCTTATTGATATCATGGCAAAAGGAATCTATGTACGCAATCACGTGGGTTTTTGTGTTGCGTATGTGATGCTCTCATTGCGATGGCCGTATTTCAGCAGTGCCAAATTGGATTGTTCTCATAACTGGTATGTATTTTGGCCGCATTGAGTACATCAACCTTATTCATTTGCCAATGTTATTGTTCTCATTTCCCTTCTTGAGTAATTTGGTTTTTTAGCTCAAACCAGCTATCTGTCTGTCTGTCTGTCTGTCTGTCTGTCTATCTATCTATCTATATATCTATCTATGTATCTAGCCTTCTGTTCACAATTGTTCTGTAGCGCACTGCTTCTTTTTTTGATGAAACTTGGACACAATGACCACTGGATGATGGGTCATAAGTGAGTGGTGGTCCAAAATTTGGGGTCAAGGGTCACATGTGGGCCATGAAGGGCCATTTTAGGGCCATTTTGTGTAGATATGCAAAATGTATCCTACAGATTATATGGTACAATGTTGAGGGTTTGTCACAATAGTACTGTGGTAGTGGTGCCCTCAAGGCGTTAGGATTTTTGAGTTCGAGGCCATATGTGGGCCATATGGCCCATTTAATTAAATCACTCAAAATGCTTCTTTTCATACAAATTCTATGGTACAATTGTGTGGGTTTCAGGGTTTGTCACTATGGTTCTTTGCCAGTGCCTCATTTGGGTTGTTCAGGAGTAGTGTTTACACGGGTCCAAAAATCGGGAACCGGGTACCCGAGAGCCGTTACCCGTCGGGTACCCGGGGAAAAATGTTTTCCCCGTGTATCACGATTTTCAAGAAATTACTTATTAAATGCTATAATAAATGAATTATATTCTCTACTGACAATGTTTTTATGTTCAAAAACGTATGTTTAGGTTTAGGGATAAAACCTTCCTCAATAATATCTATTTGCTTTTTTTTCTGTAATAAACTTGTTAATTACTTAATATAATTAACATTACTACTAATTAGTAGTAATGTTGTTAACATCGCATTGCCGCCGCTGCTTATTCTTCCTCTCCACGTCTTTTGGATCAGACCATAAAATATCCCTTTACTTTAGCTCAGTTGTTACTAGATCTACTATGCAGGCCCAGGGTTCGCATTAGCAGCGAGATTACGCAATTCGTGCAATTTGATCGCATTTGGAATACACGATTACTAAAAAGCCACTTACGATTATTATTTTTTAGTTATCCCGTCTATAATCCATAAACATGTCGTAAAATTCCTTGTCAGCCTTTCCTTCTATGAAATAAACCAATGAATAAATAATAATTTCTTCCACATGGTAGCCTAACACCACACTGAGTCAATGCATGAGAAATCTAGCAAAGCCTAACCATCTGTTTATTCGCTGAAATTGTGACGCAGTTATATTTGCGTAGGATTCGAATAATAAATTAGGAACCTGGTAGTATCTCGTCGGGCGGGTACCTTCGTTATTGCTGTTATCTTCGACCACATATTTTAGCCTAACACCACACTAAGTCAATGGGAAATCTGCCTAACCGTAGATTTGAATTTTTTTTTTTTTTGAAATCACACTTTGCGTAGGATTCGGGTAATAAATTAGGAACCGGGTATTATTGCGTCGGGCGGGTACCCGGATCACCCGTGTAAACACTAACTATTCAGGAGTTTGGTATAATCATATAATCACAAAAACATTTCGGTTTTCTGGTTTGTTTAGACGGAGGATGTATCTGTAGTAGATGATACGCTGCAAGAATGTTTCATTTGTCACGTGGAGATTCCTGAAACAAAGCTGAAACAACACAGGGAAAGTTGCAATGGAAAAAGGTATGCCATGTGTGTTTTTTATTAGTGAACAAATTTAGATGGCCAGTCGTTGCATTTGGGGTGGGGTTGGTGTATATCTGCCAGAATGCTTGTAAACCTGGAATGCATGAATAATGATAGCATAGGAACCAATGTAATCAGGTTGGTACGTGTGTGTGTGTGTATGTGACACTTTGGGATTGTAAACACGATAACTCAATACAGAAATGTTGGATTAATGTGGTACTTGGCACATATGTGTTGCGGAGTGTTGCCCATATACTGTAATGGAGTCAGCTCATAGTGGTACACATCATTGCCAGGTATACAAAATTTGATCTCATTGATATTCATGAGTGGGCGGAGTTAATTGTGATTTTGCCAATATTAGCTTATAAACACAAACTCTCAACAATGTTAACCTTGATTAAGCTCATAATTGACACACATTGCCAACACATAGTACTAGAAGCCTGTTGCTTTTCGTGCTGCTGTTATAAATACTAATGAGTGGGTGGGTGCTTAACCTAAATTTATCCCAAATTCAATATCCCCGTAACAGCAAGTCTCATATTGTTAAAACTTTCTGTGATTGAGTCAGTTGAGAATGGTATGCATTCCTGTACTATGCACAATTTGATCTCTTTAATATTCATGAGTGGACGGGGCTAAGCATAGTTTTGCCAATATTAGCTCATTCCGCCACACTTGAATGGGTCTGCCTGTGCTGGTAACAACATACAGGGTGCTCACAAATGGCTCATCCCGTTCTAGCATGCTATCATATCAGCAAACAGCCTATCTATAGTAATAGTGTTCATGCCTGGCATAATCCATTCATCTATGTATGATAGTCATATAACTAGTTTCTTGTAATTATCTTCAAACAACAGAGATGACAGTGCTCTGCCTGGTCCCTCAACACCGGTGATATCAGCACCACAGAGACTGCCTACTTCAGGTCCTGTTGATAGGTAAGCTACATGTAAGCTGTTTATCTCTATATTGGTACTGTATATCTGAGGAATACATGGGTATCACTTGGACTTGTAAAAATGTTTTTGTTACTGTCAGATTTTGCAAGAGAAGTTTATGTATCCTCCATAGCATGTATGTGTGCTATGTATATATACTCACACTACTTCTTGTAATTATCTTTAAACAACAGTGATGACACTGATCTGCCTTGTCCCTCATTGACACCAATGGTATCAACACCACAAAGATCTGTTGTTCCTGCTAATAGGTAAGCTAAGACTTTGTGTTACCTTAAAAATCAAGTAATTGATTCCTTGCCTGAGGCAAAGGAATGTATGCAGTCATCTGGGGTCAACAGAGGTCGAAAAGTGAAAACCTTGTAAACATGATAGCCCATACCTTAAGGATAGGTTTTCCAGAGGGAGTTGATATTGGTTGAGGTCAAATGTCATATGAGGTCAACTTGCAAACTTTTTTTTGTATGCACAATAAGTTATTAACAGAGCTAACATGAATCAGATTCATACTTGCTTGAAACATTCTCTATAGTAACTAGAACAGCTCTAACGTGTATCACATATTAATGAGTAGGCAGTACTTAAAGTTTAATCTTCAAACTTTGATATCTCAACATCCGTAAGCCTGATTTTGTTCAAATTTGGTGTGATAGTAACAGTTGTATATGGGCACATTCTAAAGCGATAATTAAATAGCCGTCAGTTATATTCATGAGTGGGCAGAGCCAAGCAGGATTTTGGCAATGTTAGCTCTTAAACATGAAATCTGGAAGTCTAACTTTGAATAAGCTCATGCTTGGTGTATAGGTCCTTCATAGTGAGTAACTGGTCCCTATTGTTTTCAATGCTGATATACTGAATAATAATGAGTAGGCTGGGCTTAACATAAATTCATTCAAACTTCAATACTTTGCAACTGTAAGCATGATTTTTCTCCATGATTAAAGGGGAACTGAAGCATGAAATTTCGGAGACATATATTGTGGAGCAATCAAATACAAGTACTTTACTGAAAAAAATTTGAATCATTTGAAGGTGGTACATATGCTTGCAATAAATAAACTTTTGATCTAATTAATATCCATGAGTTGGTGGGTTATGGCATACTGTAAACTATGCTACAACATGAATGAGGACCCATAACATAATGTCATCCAACATATAAATAATCTGAAAGCATGAGCATATAATGTTGTAAGTTCTAGGAGTGATATGATTAGCATTTAGGTGAAATATCTAACATAGTAGTTGTTGGCATAGTGACAAGTGGTAAACCCCATATTGATTTGATGTAGTAGTTTGTGAAAGTCACTTCTAATTATGTGTTGATATTATTTTGTGTTAATCATCTTCTGACAGCAGAGACAGTAGTGCTTTGGCAGGTCCATCAGCACCAGCGAGATCAACACAACAAAGACAACCTCCTTCAACTCCTGCTGATAGGTATGCAAAGTAAGATTAATTATCACGAAAGAGCAATGTGACAAATTTTCGGAATGGGAAGATGCAAGAAATAAATCCTTATTTGTTCTTGCAAGCAATTTGACATATTATCAGAATAATTGTAATGTTCTTCTTGCCAGTCATGTTTATGTGGTAGCCACAAAATGAGTGAAAACATTTTTGATTCACTGGCGATGGGCGAAGGAATATATGTAATCACGAATGCGTATTTGTCGGTACGTGTGTGTATGTGACAGGAGCTCATGATCAGACTCTCTCAATGAGGGAAACTAGGATGAATCTCAGCAAGGAATCACAAATTGTCTTCATTCTCTTGTTTTCTACAGGTATGTCGCTGATTATATCGATCTGCTTGAGCCGGATGATTCAAGTGATGATGAATTACAGCATGTTATAGAAGACAGCTTGAAGGACATAGATAGCAATCGGTAAATTATATGGTAATCTCTAAGAGCCAATGCGAGTATAACAAATAATTATTTATTAAACTTAACTTTGAGGAGTTAACTTGGACTGGACTCATAAATAGGTTACCCCTATTCAGTAGAAGAACACTATTGATTTTTTGTCCAAGTAAAATGTCAGTTGGGGTCAGCATTGGTCGATAAATGAAAACCTTGTCATGGTCATATCTGAATTGTTCTAGCTGTGGATTTTCTCCTATTTGATATATTTGTTGAAATGAATGGGTAGAAGAACCCTGTTGATTTTATTTGAGTCAGTGGTCGTTTTAGGTAAACATGGTTTAAACACTGAAAAGTCTGTGGACACCCCTTGTAAAAGCCATGACTTTGAAGTTCCAACTTGAACTGATTTCTCGCTAAGTATTCAATAGAAAAACCCTAGATGCAAAAGTTGTGAGGGAACAGCTTATAATTCTTGTCTGAAACTTGTGGGTAGGTACTCAAAGGTGCAAATTTGACAATTTTTTTTAAGGACTTGTGCCTGGACTCGGACCGAGTCCTCGAGTCATTTTGACCGAGTCCAAGTCCTTCAAGTCAGAGTCCGAGTCCTAAAAAAAAGGACTCGAGACCTAGTCCGGACTCGAGTCCTTCAGCACTGGTACTTATTGTAGAATATGTTCTACCGTTCTTAAAGTGCAATTAAGATTATTCTTTTAAATTTATTTGCAGTGATGACACCATTCTAGAAGCAAGGATGCAGGAGAAGTTGGGGCAATATCATTTGTTGCGAGAGGAGGAGAAATTCCACGTTGTTGTTAGGTGGAGGAAAATTCTCAAATGTGCAGCAGATGCCATAAATTCCCAAGCAGGGTTTTCATTTTTTAAGGATCCAGTCATTTGTTTTTCTGGGGAGGAGGCAGTTGACCTTGGAGGTCCAAGAAGAGAGTTTTTTACGTGAGTAACTTGTGTTAGACTAAATTGGCTATATACCAATAGATTAAGACAATGTGCAGAAGTCTATCTATATGTCTGTCAATAAATTAAATGGGCTACTTCACATGAACCACCTGATGTGTGAAAATCAGACTTTGTCAAGTTGTCACACCTGTACTGTTGCGTGATTTTTTATTCCTTGCAGAATCTATGCATTCATGATGGTGTGTTTATATGTGTGGGTGATGCTCCATGCAGGGGTAGCGACAAGCCCCAAATTTAGTGGGTCCGAACTCATGTTTTTGGACACCTTAAAAATTGCTACCTCTGATTTTAAGGGGTCCAGGACTAATATTAAGGGGTCCGAGTTCAACAGTCAATTTGCCATTTTCCCAACGATGAGAGCTACTATTCACTAACCCAGTAGGCCAGTAAGCGGAAGTTCAAAGTCGTTCCAGGGTAGGATTTAATTTTTGCCTAACAGGGGCTCTTTTCAATTTTTTCCTAAAAAAAAATCCCCTGTGGAAGAGGGCTCCATGCAAGCACCATACATGGACAATGGCTTGGGGCGATTTTGACCCACAGAGGGCACTTTCCAAATTCGGAGATGTCATGCCAAAAAATGAACATCCAAAGTATGAGAGGAGGAGTAAACAAAAATGTGGACCAAAACAGAAGGCGATATGCACTTTTTCCGGCAGTTTAGGAAATTTCAAAATACTCGGACGCACTGAGAAGAGGCTATTTTTTTTTCACGCGTCGACAGCGTGATCAGTGCGTCCTGGATGCACAGACGCACAAAAATGCGACCCCTGGCTCCATGCAAGCACCATACATGGACAATGCCTTGGTGGAATGAGTTCAAACTTGGTGTGTAGGTTCCCCAATCCCCATAATAAGTACAAGATCCCTAAAGGTCATTTGAGAGGGGCCAAAAACTGAAAGCCTTGTAACCACCATAACTTATCAGTGTGAAAATGAACCTACTGATTCTGCTACATGTTACAAGTCATTTGATTGTAATAGGGGTAAAATGCTGGAAACTTTGAAACCAGCAAGCCCAAGTTGTGCCAACCTGACAGAACTTTAATATTGACACCTATTTTGCTTTTACATGGCAATGAATCACAAAACCTTGTTGTTTTTCTGGGTAATTTCTATATTCTAAAAAGAATTGTCAGTGAGCTGAGTGAAATTCAACATGATTTGTGCAAATATAAGAGATTAAAAGTTATTTGCAGTCAATGGGGGTTAAACAATAGCAACCTCATAGTCACATTTCTCAGCAGTGTTTACTTGAAATTTGAATTGGACAATAAACAGGCTTAAAGTAATCCGCTGAAATTTTGGCTTTTCATCCTGACCAACACCCCCCCCCCCCACCCACTTTTCAGTTTGTCTTCATACTTGGTGCGTAACTTGTATGGGATGACTAGTATGCTATAAACAAGATAAAATATCATTATTATGAAGTATTTTCAAATGGGCCTGCATTCAATCAATTGTGAAATAATGATACATTATCTCTCATCAGGTTAGCCACACAGCAATTATCACATCTGGGAATCTTTGAGGGCAAGACTGGCAAGCTATACTTCACCCATGATATTGTTGTTTTAGAAAAAGGCCTTTATCGACTTGCTGGTCAAATAATTGCATGGAGTATTCTTCATGGCGGTCCTGGTTTCCCTACGCTACACCCCTGGCTCTATTCTATGATGTGTGACAATAAACCAAGTGAGGAATTCTCCACTGAAGATGTTACTGATCCAGATGTGATGGGTCACTTGCAGAAGGTAATAGCTGAATGGGCTCTTCGTTGTAATGGGTTAGAATCAGTGTTAGAATCATCTTGTAATCATATAGGGTATTTGTGTTTATCTAATTTTTAGCTCATACCAGCATGCTGGTGTGAGCTTTTGTAATGGTGTGGGGTGTGAAAGTGGGAAGGGGAAATTCCCTCCTATGTTCAGCAGAACACATTTGGGGATCTTTGTGAAAGTTGTAAGCAATGATCGTTGCATGGAAAACAAATTGCACTGGAAATACCGACAAGAGCCCCTGAAATAGTCCAAAATTGAAATCTCCCCCATAAGAATTGCTGTGTGGTACTAGGCTAATTCTATGGTACAACCGATGTGGTTTTTTAGCTCAAACCAGCATGCTGGTGTGAGCTATTGTTACAGTGCGGCGTCTATCACTCTATCCGTCAACAATTGCTCATCAAATTGATCCTCTGCATTCATCCCAATCACCTGTACGGTTACAGATTCTTTGTAATCAGTGTCATAGGCCGGATGGTCTAACATGCTTTGATTGTCTCACCTATGTATGTAGATATGTTCAATAATAATGTAGAAATTAACTTGGGACCTCTACATTTTTAGTTTTTCACTTTAAAGAAATTAATGGATCATCATTGGTGGCCCTATATTTAACCTTCACTACACACCTTCAGTCCAATATTAGTTTTTTGGTGAATTGTATAAACTTAAATACCAACAAGGTTAACTGAAGAGTCATGTTTATTGGCATTGCAGATAGAAAACTGTTCATCAGAAGCCTTGCTGGAAGACACCATAACTATGGTTGGTGACTGGGCTGCCAACAACGGATGCCCTGCTATATACAGCATGTCAATGGCAAACAAGGAGGATATTCTACAGACCCTTTTCAAACAGCACATCTATTACAGGTATATTTGCTAGTATTTAGCTCATACCAGGAAACCACTCTGTTTTATTTATCTATCTATCCTCCTATCAGTCTACAGTCTGTTAACTCTTTCTGAAAAAATCATATATTGACGGATTATTATAAAATCAATAATTGCCCACAATAGGCACATTAGGTTGTGAAATGGTACATTGCCACTCCATTCTACCGGTAGACCATTTAAATGTAATACTGATGCATGACAGATGAAGAGATTACAACTTTCTGTGATAAGGGTTTCATTTGCCAACTAAGCCATATATGATCTTCTGGTAGTGCAAATGTGTAATTGCACTTGTAATGTGGAGGTCTAAGGGTGCTATTATAAATAAATGGTGCTATGTATGACAACTTTAACTGTATTTATGTACAACATTTTTCAATGTTTTAAAAGGAACATAATAGTCGCTCCAAAGCAACGTCCAATACACTGAGTAAGAAATCATGTATGAAGTGTTATATATTTATGACAACGTATGGATATTCTGTGTCTTGCTTATGCTGATTGGTTGAAAATGACATACTTTTGACAGTTAGTACTCCTTTGTAATGTGTATTGGGGCAACTTTATTTTCTACATATTGATAAAATGTTGTTTGTCGATTTGTTTTTTTTTGCACCCCTGTAATCATCATTGTGGATTTTTTCTCTCATGTTAGATGCAAGTCTGAAATAGATGACTTCAAGCGAGGTCTCGACAGTGTTGGGAAGTTATGGAGTATGATCCATGAAGACCCTGCACCATTCAGGTGCCTTCTAGTCATGTGTGACCACCCTCTTACCTTCTCTTCTGTCAAGAAGTTATTTCACATTAGGTGGTCAGAGAATTGTGCACATCGTGACAAGGAGGAGGAGACCATATATTGCTGGGAAGAGTTCCTACGCAAGGCTTGGAGTAAGTGTCATAAATATAAATGGTTGAAATAAAATATATTTGTTTTTGGTTCCTTGGCAACATCCAAATGAATCTATGTAGACATGACTGCATATGTATGTGTGACAGGAGCTTGTAATCAGGCTTTCTCAATGGGGGAAAATGGGGGAAAGCTATTTAATTTGCAAGAGGTTAAAGGTCAACAGAGGTCACACACTGAAAACCTTGTAATCAAGCTCACAAAACCTGGATGAAGCTCATATTTGGTACATAGCTAGATAAATGCTATTCTTTTGGGTTGAGATCAAAGGTCAGCTATGGTAACAAATTTAGTAATCATGCTAATTCACTGAGGGAAATTTAATCGAATGTCATACTTATTATGTTGGTTGCCCATATTGAGGAGGAACCCATTATTTTTACCGTAGTTCAAAGGTCATTTGAGGTCAAATCATGATAAATCCATGTAATCAAGCTAACTCAATGGAGGAAACTTAAATGAAGCTCATATTTGGAACATAGTATGACCATGAGGAGTAAATAAGTGCTATTAATTTTGGTAATCAGACTAACTCAATGAGAGAAACTTGGGTGAACCTCATACTTAGTATGTATGTTACTAGTATCAAGTAGATGAACGGTACAAGTTTTACCAAGAGGTCAATAGAGTTTAAACACTGAGAACCTTGTAATCAAGATAACTCAATGAGTAAAAGTTTGATGAAGCTCATATTTGGTACTTAGGTTTACCATAATGAGTAGATAAATGCTACTAGTTTTGGTTGAGGTCATAAGTCAGATGTAGTAAAAAATGTAGTAATCATGATAATTCAATGAGGGAAACCTAATTGAATGTCATACTTGGTATGTTGGTTGCCCGTATTGAGTAGGTTTATACTCATATTAAATATATCCACCCTACAGGTATTACCAAGAGGTCAAAGGTCACTTCATGTGTGTATGTATGTATGTATATATGTATGTTTGTGACACTTGCTAGTAATCGCGATATCTGAAGAACGACAACCTGTACACATTTCATATTTGGCATGAAGGTTACCCATATTGAGTACATGACCCCTATTGTTTTTGGTCAGTTAGGGGCCAAAAACCAAAATATTTAAAAAAGCAATAACTCCCATTGACAGGGTCCATGGTTGATATTTTGGAACTAGTTGTGAATATGGCAGAGGATCGTTTCCAAACATAACGGTCATGTGATCCAAGGTCAACAAGGGTCAATTAGGGGTAAAAAACTAGTATTTTTTGAATAACTTGAGAACAAAATGTCTGTCAAGGTTGGGAGTTACGCTATTGTAGTCTAATAGTCAACCAGCATCTGGTTGACCTTTGACCTCAGGTTGACCTCCTCTGACCTGTATTAGTTTCTTTGGTTATTCAAATTTTTGTGGCCACGAACAATCAAACTTGTTCAATTGTCACCCAGCTGGTTCTGTCACCACTGGCTACCACAAATACCACACTGGAATGTTTCAACCCCCACAATATTGTTTCAATCTTTATCAACAATCAATAATGAAATTCCTAAAAAATATGGCAAGGAATCACTACGCACAGTTGCGTTCTTGTTACTAAAAAAATAATGATTATGTGGTTTAAGAACACTGGAATATATTTTGAAGACTAGCATATCTGTATTGGGGGTAAGCAATGTTACAATATGTGAAGTCGATCTATTGCAACTTTTATATTCTATTTCATGTATAGCTGGTGATTGCTCTCAGGACATAGAATTGGATGATGGCACAACAGACAACATTAAAATTGAACTACATCATATCCTCCGGTTCTGCACTGGCGCTGATGGAATACCCCCAACAGGATTTCACAAACAAATAGATATGGAGTTTTTCAGTGTCCGTGATGGAACAAAACCCCTCCCAATTGCGTCAACCTGCGGGCTGGAATTACACCTCCCAAGGGGTGTGGAAGACACCAAGTTCTTTGCAGACATGATGATGGAGGCTATTTTGTGTTCTCCAGGCTTTGGCAAGATGTAGACTTGTGCAACACAGCTGCTCGTCTTAGCTCATATCAGTTTGTTTGAACTATTGTGGTGGTGTTATGAATAGTTCACAATCTATCTCATATATATCTATTCAAAATTGTTTTAATTAGTTAACCAAAGTAGTTAGAAGCACGTACATGCAAACTGAAATGATGATCATGAGATTCTTCAAGTATGATCACGCATTTATGATGAAAGATCATTTTTAAGTATTGGGGCCGCTGCATAAAAAAATAAGCTTTGTAATAAGTTTTAGGAGTTGGCAATAATGATTTTCAGTTATTGCATTTGGTTCTTTGCTATAGGCAAAGGGAATTTATGCAATTATGATGGTGTGTGTACGTGTAAAGCTGCTTGTAATCAAGATACCTCGATAAAGTAACATTCAACTATTTTCTTACTCAGTATGCTGATTACCCATAATGAGTTCTAGGTCCCTATTGTTTTGGGGTCTGGTCAAATGTCATCATAGAGTGAAAACCTTTAACAGGATGTATTCAATAGGTTCCTCATATTAAGGTCTCAGGCCATATTGATTTTGGTAGAGGTTAAAACTGAAATGCATAATCAATGCGTAATCACGATATCTCAAGAAGTTGAACTTTACTTGATCTCATATTTAGTATGTGGGTTGGCCCAGATTGAGTAATTGAAATCTACTAATTGTGATTAGTGTTTACACAGGTAATAAGAGACATTACCTGTCAGGTAATCAGGTACTCTAATTTTATTTCCACTATGATCTGTGTAACACTAAATGCACTGTATCACATACTGGTAATGCTGGAGCACATTCTACACCAGCAAAAATGGATGTATTCAAAGATACTTGTCATTGGAACTAATAATTCAACAGTTTGTTTGTAATTAATATATTATATATTTCATTTTCATGGTTTCCTATCATATTTAATGAGTGATAGACCTGTACATGATGATTTTGAGGGCTCAGGTAACAAATTAGGAACCGTGTAGCAATTTATCTGACAGGTATACATGTGTAATCACTAGTTGTGATAGGTCATTAGAGATCAATGGGTCAGTCACTAAAAGCATGGGTATTACATGAATATTAATGAGTAGGTGGTGCTTAAAGTGAATTTCCTCTAACTTCAATATCTCCATAACCGTAAGTCTGATTTTGTTCAAACTCAAGTGTGGTTGTATGACAGGGACACATACCCACATGACATGTAAAACTCTCATTGATATTCATGAATGGCATAGCATAAACAATATTTTGACAATTTAGCTCGCAAACAAATAGGTCATCTGAACATTGGATAAATCTCGCACTTAAGTCTGCCCATTGTGAGAGGACAACTTATATTCATATGGAGGACGTCAAATATCATTTTAAATAATTTTTATTCAGATAAGGTTTCTTTATTGTCGATGTTTGGGAATTTTCGGCCGGAGGCCATCTTGTGCCCTCAATCTGTCAAAAAACTGAAGACATTGTAACCTTCTAAACCAGCAGTGTGTTTAATGAATATATTACTTGGTACATGTATGCAAGTTGCCCCGAGTTAGTATGTGAACCCTGTTGATTTTGGAACAGGTAAAGGTTGGCATTTTATTATATGGCATGTTCTGTATGTTATTTGACAGGCTATCACTTGTAGTTGTTTTTATTCCGCCCATACCATTTTTTTATCAAGATCCAGGGATGCTATTTCTCACAAGGATAGCTACAGCAGGACACTTATGTAAAGCTCAAACATTGTGTGATTTATAAACATTTTATTTGCATCCAATACTTAACCATGATGCTGAAATTGTGTGCAGTAACTATTCTTGCCAGCCGATGTTAGGTAGTTGTTTTTATTCCGTCCATAACATAATTTTCTATCAATATCCAGGGATGCTATTTCTCACAAGGATAGCTACAGCAGGACACTTATTTATGTAAAGCTCAAACATTGTGTGATTTGTAAACATTTTATTTGCATCCAATACTTAACCATGATGCTGAAATTGTGTGCAGTAACTATTCTTGCCAGCCGATGTTAGGTAGTTGTTTTTATTCCGTCCATAACATAATTTTCTATCAATATCCAGGGATGCTATTTCTCACAAGGATAGATATAGCAGGACACTTATTTATGTAAAGCTCAAACATTGTGTGATTTATAAACATTTTATTTGCATCTATTACTGCTGCTGCTGATGACATTTTATGCAATAACTATTCTTGCCAGCCTACGTTATAGTGCTGTTTTATACATTCCGTAACATATTTTTCTATCAATATTCAGGGATGCTATTTTCACAACAATAGCTAGGTCACTATTATTTACAAAATAAACATTTGCATGATTTTATAGAAAGGATAATTCCATGGGCAGCGGATGTAGTATATCAAGGAGGGGGGGGGCCAAAGTTTGAAAGGGTGTCACCCTCCTTTTAAAGAATTCTATGAATACTTAAGTGTCCTTAGATGCAATCTGGTGCTATATTTGGCAACTTTTCAAGTAAATTTATGTTAAAAAATTTCTTTTCCTGAAGAAACGCAATTATTATTTTCCTGAAAAAATTCCTGACTGCCCGAAACTGGAAGGGCAGTTACGCCTATGGTTATTTATTTTTTATCTTATGTGATTTATATAGCCTAAACTCTGTTTGCTGATATTGTGTGCAGTAACTATTTCTTTCAGCCTATGTTAGGTATCTGTTTCATTCCATCCATAATGTTTTTCTATCAATATTGAGGGATGCTATTTAGATCATACAGGATCTGTCACTAATGGTCAAAGGCTTCGACCAAAGTAAGTTTGTGCTACAGAATCACTGATGCCATTGTTTAATATATTTACTATGAAACATATCTTATGCAAATGTTTGTTGTTATTCTGTTTTATTCCAAACATTTTTTTTTTTCCATTGACAAATTTCATTGATTTTGATCACAAAATTGGACTTTAGATTATAAGAGTTTGTTTTGTTCTGATTTTCCTTGACCTGGCCCTTAATAATTGCAGCCTACCTTCACAAATACTACATGGTGTGACGAGTATTATCCTGAGGTAACGTTGCATTTTACGTTATCTAGCATATACAATGCTTATATGTATATACTTTATCCTAAAACTGCTGTATCTAGCTTAAAACTGCCATAGAAATGAATAATTATGACACAGTCATGTTTGTGTGTCATAGTGCTACTTTTGGAGTGCTTCATTTGAGGTGTTCATGGATTTAGGGTCAGTGGGTATTTGGGTAATTTCATGAAAACACTGAAAATGCTTCTTTTACTGCAGTGTTTATGGTGCAGTCTTGATTGTTTGTCATATTGATACTATCTTGTGGGGATTTGGGTAATTTCATGAAAACACTGAAAAAGATTCTTTTCCTGCAGTGTTTATGGCGCAGTCTTGATTGTTTGTCATATTGATACTATCGTGGTGCTTCATTTGGGGGTGTTCAGGAAGTTGGGGTCAATGGTCATGTAGTGGTCATTTGGGTGTCATTTTGTGTAAACACCTTAGAAAATGCCTCCTCTTCTAAGGAGTGTTGCACAGTATCATAACATGACCCCACTTATGGTGTGAGCTCTGCACCATTAGTTCTCTAGTATCAATTTACACCCTCTTTGCAACCAAAAACGGACAGAGAGTTTGGATTTTCTTAACACTCTATATATTACACTTTAGTAAATACATTTTACCTAAGTCAAATTTTATTTCACTTTAGCTTAATTGAATTCCACTCAAGTTAAATATATTACACTTCGAGCTAAAGTGGTTACAAGCAAGGGCTGTCACACATGTGACATCCCTTGCTTGTAACCACTTTAGCTTGACCGTGACTTTGCTGCTGTCAAGGAATCAACAAATGGTGCATAAGGTCATACCTTCCAGAGCCCCGAAAATGTAGGGCCCACAAAACTTTTTGTCCCACAAAATTTCTGGCTATTTTTCAGATTCCACCAATTTTGGGTCCATGGGGCCAAAAATTTTATGTTCAAAGAAAATTTTGACCCCCACTCCCCCCCACCCCTTTGAAAAAAATGAGGGCCCAAAATATCTAATAAATTTAAGGGCCCAAAAATGTAAGGGCCAAACCAAATTTCCGGAAATTTGTAGGAAACAACTCAATTTGAGTGATTTCATAAAATGGCCCTATGGCCCCAAGGTGACTTAGGCCCAAAATATCCTAAACAACCCAAAGAAGGCACTAGCAAAGTACCAATGTGACAAATGCTCTAAATAGTACCATAGAATTGGTAGGAAAAGAAGCATTTTGAGTGTATTCACAAAATTACATTTCCTTCCCCGCTATACTATTCCCCCTTTTACACTTCTCTATTAACAATTTCGGACCATCTCTGATGGCCCTATACCCAATGGTCCTTGTGTCCAAGTTTCATGAAATTGCATTAAAC
This sequence comes from Apostichopus japonicus, assembly GCF_037975245.1. Lineage (NCBI taxonomy): Eukaryota > Metazoa > Echinodermata > Holothuroidea > Aspidochirotida > Stichopodidae > Apostichopus > Apostichopus japonicus. The sequence goes on along the minus strand of NC_092566.1, from coordinate 12,576,318 downwards.
ACTGCGAGTGGGAGCGGTTTTTACCAATTGTTGACGGATAGAGTGATACACGCCGCACTGTAACAATAGCTCACACCAGCATGCTGGTTTGAGCTAAAAACTGTTTTTGTGTTTATACTGTAGTATAGTGTAACATCCTCTTCACACTCATCTGCAGTACTTGTTTTCAATGCCAATTAATTGTTGAGAATGTTGTGCAAAAAGTCTTTGGCTGCAACGAAATAGCAGATCTGGTCTTGTTCCAGACGAAGTGCAGAAACATCCAGGTTGAATTCACGGGTGAATGCTGCTTGTTGGTCCTCTGTTAGCTGAATTCCATTTGGCACGTTGACAGCATCAGCAACAAAACCTGCATCTTGATGTCTGTAGTGCTCCATCTCTTCCTGAAAGAATGTTACAGAAAAATAAGAACGCAACTGTGCATAGTGGTTCCTTGTTCCTTGCCATATGTTTTTTAATGAATTTTATTGAAAATGTACATGTATGGCAAGTGTTGTGATGTATATGTGGTCATCTTCGTGGTCAAATTCCCAACCTAGACTAAGACTCTTCTTCTGGTTATGTGGCTGCTGTATTTTTTGCTTTGCTTTTTCATGCTCCAAGGGCACACTCCATAATCCAGCACATTGGTTTTAAGGATATTGGCTCTCAATAACCAGAATACACAGTAGCTAGTAAGATTGTATATTTGACTATGAAGAATTATTGAGTATACTACTCCACTACTCGGCCCAGCTACTTGCTAAATAAAGCTTGGAGTTGAAGAACTTATTACTCTACAATTAACGCTAGCTATAGTTTTGGCCTATACATAATGAGTATACTCTCAGTGGTGTGTGCATAATTTCCAGGGTTGTGGGGTAGGAGTGGGTTTGTGTGGGTATGCCACACCCCTTGAACACATCACTGTGAGCTAGTCTATGTCACGTTATATAAGTTGTGAATAACCGATATGTAATAATCAGACTATGGTATAATTCATGTAAGAGAATTTGAGATCACAGGATACATAACTAACTGTTGTAACTATTGGTTAATGTGCAATATATAACATCACTTGAGCTCACCAGTATTGCAAATTTTGACAGGTTTATGCACGTCCAGCTTGGATTATCCAGTTGACAAGATATTTACACAATTTTGGTGGTTACCATCCCCCCCCCCCCTCATCAAACACACCTAAAATTCATTATATCCTTCTCAGATTAAGGGCACTTAATTGTCTCCTATATCCAAGACTTCCTGTGTGTATGTGATACTTATATTAGTTTAATACCCATGGTATACATGTTTAAGAAACAAGTATAAAGTGGCTACAAGCTAACCTTGTTAAGTTATGCTGATTACAAGCTGTCAATTCGATATTTCCAGATTTTCAGTGTTTGACCCCTCCTGACCTTTGACCTACACCAAAAACAATAGTGGTTATGTACTAACCACAAGGAATCAATATACCAAATATGAGCCGATTAGAAGGAATTCACACAGATGTTAGAGTTTGACCTCTGACTTTCACCAAAAACAGTAGGATTATTGAACTCATTATGGAGAACCTGCATACCAAGTACGAACTTGATTCACCAAGGCATTGTCTACTTATGGTGACTACAAGGAGCGTCACACACATACACACACACCATCATGACTTCATAGATACTAATGTTTACACAGGTACAAAAAAATGGGAACCGTCGGGTATCCAAAAATTTGTCTATTTACCTTCTGGTATTGCTATTTTTAATAAATTGCATATTGTAAGCCATAATATATGAAGTGTATTTATCTCTGACAATGTTTCTATGTTCGTACATTTTAATTTGCATTTGTTTTGTTTAATTAGGCGGCCCTAACCTGATAATTTAAATATTTATAGTCTGTGGAATATTTACTGCCTCAAAATAAGTATGTAGATTCCAGCTGCATTCTCTTGGCATCATTGGAAATCTAATGAGACTCCATCACTACAAAATGTTGACAATGGGAAGATGCACTGTCAATTTTAAATATCTAAAGGGGTTGGCACTCGTAAAGTTTCCACGTTGAAATTGCTCATTGTCCTATTAAATATCACATACTTGCAAAGTACCTCAAATACCTTTCTTATGTTATCACGATTTAGAATGGTGAGTCCACATGAACCTCATACAAACTTTGCATATCCAGTGTAACGAAAATTGTGAACACTATGAGTGCCACCACCTTTACTATATATATATATCTACCTCACTGATAACATCCACATGATGTCCTTCATCTATGGCTGTATGATAGAGCTGCAGGGGGGTCTTGTTGTTTGCAGTTCTGATCTTGTGATGCATGTGGCTTCTTTGAAATATCCCCAAGTGGTCATTTATAATTGGAAGGAACACCAAGTGCAATGCCATCAGATCAATATCATCAGCGATGTCTAGTTGGCCGTCATCCTCTAGTTTGCTGAAAAGCGTGTAGTATGTACTTGCACACCCCTGTTGAAACATTAACAAATTGAAATAAATAAAACCAGAATAAACTATGATTCCGTTTTAATGTTACAAAGTGTTCATGGTTTGACCCATGTTGACATGAAATACCCCTAACAAAATTCATAGGGTTATTTTTATGAGGTTAAATTGGGTGCTAATACCAAGAACACAATCAGCCTATAATACAATGCTAACTTGCAGTTGAGCCAATGCTTTGTATGCAGTTAGTTACCTCATGCAATATGTGTTGTTATGAAATCCCAGTTGTTTCGAAAATCATCTGTGGTCAGTAGTGGTAACCAGAAAAAAATATTTTGTGATTCCTTGCCATGTTAAAACATTAAACACTGCACAAACTAGCACTTCAAAGATTATGACCTCCACACAAAGTATGATTCAGAATGTTTACATTTGACCCTGTGACCTCAACAATATTCTTGATATGAGCACCAAAATCAATAGGGTTCTTCTACTCACTATGGCGCATCTATATACCAAGTATGACTTCAATCCAGCTTGTTGTTATTCAGTAACAATGTTTACAAGCTATTTTAGAGAAAATAAACTTAAGCCCCGCCCCCTAATAAATATGCATCAATCAACTTGAACATGTATTACCATGTACCCACTCTCTACCAACACATTAATACCAAGTATGAATAAATTCTAACTTTCGGTTGGAGATTTTCACAAATGTAACAAACTCAACATGCAGGGACAAATGCTAACAGTATTCCTACACCTTGAGACTCATCAAGAATGAAATATATATGACGTCACCATAAACTACCAGAACAAGCAATACCCAAGTATAATAAAATGCCTTCCAAATCTGTATGCACATAACCAATTTGTAGGAGAGGTCATCCTAGCATAGCTATTTTTATTCCTTGCCGGATGCGAAAGAAATCTATGCAGTCAGACAGTCACCATAATTGGGTACGTAGCTAAAAATTGCTTCTGAAGATGGGAGGCGTACAAGGTGAGTTTGAACTTTGTTGACCTAAAATGACTTTAAAGAGGCACTAAAATCAAAAGGCTCTTGTACACCATATGGGCAGCCTACATATATGGATTTGGTAAAACACTGTTCTTGTGTTTACAAGTTTTTCATTGACCACTGTTGACCTTGTAATATCACAACAAACAATATGGTGTTTATGCTGCCCTCGCAGACGCGTCTAGATATGCGACACTAGACAGCTAGCTAACCAGCGAAATGACGAGAAAAAGACAGGAGTACGTTTCTGTAAACTGTATTGAGATTCCTCACTCATGTTATCGCGGTAAAACTGAAATAAAAGGATATGATAAACTTGAATAATAATGATGCTAAATACAACACTATGAATGTTTTAAATGAAAGATTATAACGGTGAACTTCGAACTTGCCATAGGCCAAATGAAGCTCACCACAGTACAATATTCTACACTGAATAACTATAATGTGATGAGAGTCGAATAACTCTGGGGTTCAATTAATTCTCTTAACTTGTCTTAAGAAGAATTAATAACAAAGTTTACTAAAGAACAAACAGAGTATCAAATGAGCAAAAACTATTAAGATTAATTAGTAACAACAATCCATCTCAACGAACGGAAAATACGCAACGTAAGTATTACGCAACTCTGATAGGAACATGAATATGTGAGCATAAACATAGTTGAACAGGGGTTAAGGTAATTAAAACCCAAGTGTAACTAAATTAATATTAACTTATTCAAGTCACAAGTAAATATTTATAGTTATGGCGTCGCCCATATTTAATAAACAACATATTATGTGCAAACCTGCAAACAAGGTAAATACTTCTTAATTGGAAAACAAATAGATTAATTATGTCTAATTAACAATCTTAATTAACTGACATGTGCATGGTAAGCAAGGTAGTACAATAATTAACCTAACATATAAGACAAAGAGAAAACTTACAGATTATAATTGAGCCAGGTCGAAAACGTTAGCTAATGAAACTGCATACGATATGTAAGGCGGATGCGGTGTTGCTTACTATAAAGCTGAAAACAGAATGATGTCTATAATGAAAAACAACACAGGTCTCTGAGAAAAGAAATAAGTGTGAATCTCCCATTACCATGAGACCCTCCTCATGTATGGTCAAGGAGAAAGTTATCAACAACTCTTCCATCCTGACTTGCCCCCTGCTGACCTTTCATAACAGAGCTGTGCTATGAAGTTACAGATAGCTCAAACTGATCTGACCAAAGAGCAGGCAGCAGAGAGAAAGATAAGAAGAGTCAAAGGTGGCTTGCTTAATGAAGTATAAACAATAACATGAGTAGTACAGTGTAAACTGAATCCCTGTGAAAAATGAATAAGTACTGAAAACAGGACTACCTGCCCGATAGGCGATAAAAAAAAACAATTACTTGAATGGCAGAACAGTGTTTGTACTCCATATAAAAAACTCACATACCAAGTATTGATGTAGTAGGCATTTGTATTCTCAAGTTATTTTTGCAAGACAGTATTTGACCAGGGTATCAAATAAATTTTGGCTGAGGAGGGCTCTTTTGTGACTGATGGGGCTAAAATTTGCCCAAATCTGTCTTCCTTACACTATATGTATGGGCAAATTCGCCCTCCAGGGCCTTTTTTGAATGGGGGATAATCGCCCTCAGCCCTCGCTTAGTTCCTACACTGTTCATACCGTGTATTTGACCCACCAAAACCAATACGGCAAGGAATAACAATGCCTTTGTGCATATCTTGAGGTTTTTAGGCTGATATCTCAAACTGAATTCACTATCATGGAACAGAAAACTTTCGCTTATAACAAAAATACTGGATACTGCGCAGTAAGTTGATATGTTTGTTGTAATTATCATAAACTTGTATCTGAAAAATATAATTCTTTATATGTGGGTTTGAGTCATATAATTTTTTCAGTATTGTTTCAAGAACATATACGGTATGTGAAATAGGAGAACGATAAATAAGCCAAGTGTCAAATTGTATTGACATCTATCATGAAATGTGGAGATGTGATGACAGTACAATGTGCATTTTCCCTAACATAAATAAGAGTTACAAAAAAGTTTGTAAAACATATCATCCTACCGTGAAAACATCCCTCCATAAGCGTTCAATCCTTTGATTGTGGACACTCCGACCTGTGATGAAAGGCTTTGATTCGGGCCCACGAAGAGGATGGTTCATCATGAATGAACAAACCAGAACATTTTCACCTCCTTTGTCTGAGCGCACTTTTGCTGGGAGTCCAAAATCTAATACCCCTCTTTGAAATGATGAGAGCATAGTCTCTGCCCTGTTATTAGAAGCACAACGAAGGAAGACTGGGATCCTGCTATAGCCATCAATGCCACCATGAATGACAAACCGCCACCTTGAAAAAAATTGTATAGTATGAAATGTAAATTTGAAATAAATATCATTTCAGGTCACCATATAGTAATTAACCATTAGGTATCTGTAAGTACTACTCCGTATTGAGTAAAATGAGTACACAAATAATAATGAAGCGAACATCACTTGGGAGTAATCAATGGACATTTGAGGTCACACAAGGTTGACATGCATAAATCTATATTAATGGGTACATTTATATTGGCATGCTAAACCAAACATTCAATTCTACTGCATCCAAGGCTCGAAATAAGCAGGAGCCATGGGCCATTTAGCCCCTGGTGACCCCTGGTTCTACTAGAATGGTTATGAACCAGGGGTCACTTTTGAGAGAAAGTAGCTCCTGGTCATTCCAAAGCAAATTTAATAGAAAGCCAGCAATTTGGGCCAATGTCACATACCCAAGCCAAATCTGCAATAATTTAGCAATATTTATTCTAGTTATGCATAGGCTTTAACATATTTGGAATTAAATTTGAATTTCATCCATTGTATACAGAGCCCAATTGACCATACTCTTTGTATTAACTTGCCCCTAATCAATCAAAAGTGGCCCTTGGTTCATCACGAATGTCTATGAACCAGGCGGCCCCTGCATCACCGATATGCAGTGTTGGACTTAATTGGTATCATATAGCAAAATGCTCCACCATTTTTAACATTTGCCAATCAATTTACCTTTTACATAGCATTTATACTATACAACTTGACTTTACTACACAATATGACTTTACTAAATTCAATGCTGCCGCTGTATTTTTTTTTTTTTGGGGGGGGGGGGAATTATTAGTGATAGTGAGATGACATAATGTAGAGTATAATGCATGTGATCATATACTCTTAGTGTTGGTCCCCAGAATGCATTAAATAATTGTTAATGTTCACTCTATCCAATACTGTGCATGTATATATTAGTCTTTACACAGGTAATAAATTTAGGACTCAGGTAATAAGACACATTACCCCTCGGGTACCCTAATTTTATTTCCACTATGATCTGTGTAACACTAAATGCACTGTATCACATACTGGTAATGCACATTCTGTACCAGCAAAAATGGATGTATTCAAAGATACTTGTCATTGAAACTGATAATTAAACAGTTTGTTTGTAATTGGGTACATTATGTATATAATTTTTCATGGTTTCTTTTCAAATTTATTGCAAATTTGATGAGTGATAGACCTGCACATGATGATTTTGAGGGTTCAGGTGATAAATAAGGAACCAGGTGGCATTCTGTCGGGTGGGTACCCGGGTAACCCCGTGTAAACACTAGACCATAGTGACCACAAATTTTCTTCTGCCCCTCCTGCAGGACATATTTTTACTCTAATCACATGTTAGGTTAATTTCATTGCATTCCATGTGAATGTATAAAACTTGATCCGATTGTTTGCACCGGGTAGAAAATTTGTACCAGGGTACCCGGACCCTGCTACCTGTCGGGTACCCGGGTACCAAATTTTTGGGCACCGGGCACTATTTTAATGTTCAGGGCAGTAATTACCAAAGTCGAGCACTGCCGGGCGTGTTTTCTTCCAGGCCTGGTACTTCTGTTTAGTGGCCGGCACGCCCAGATATTATACTGCCAGATACCGCTTGGCGCACCGGATACATTACCCGGTACCGCTCAGACGTGAAAAATGCCAGAATTTTACATTTTTAAAGGTGGAAATCGGGTAATAAAATAGGATCCGGTAGTGACGTGACTGTCGGGTAGTCGGTGCAAACACTAGTATATACCTTATCAATTTGTGGTTGCCGTCTTTATGCCAAACAGAATTTGGTCCTTCCACATGATACTGCCTTCTGTGCAATGTTGTTGCCTTTCTCCTTTCAACTCCTGTAAGAAAAGGAATGATTTTACTGACACAAGTTAGCTTACAGTTATGTTAAAACATATTTTAGGTCACATGCAAACATAGACGACAAATGTACATCAATAAACCTCTGCCACATTTATATTATTTATCATATTACTAAATTTATTTCTTGTGGTCAAACTTTGTGAAGACCAAATAAGTAACATAATGATCAATTTACTTCATTTGGATATTATGGGGTCATTTGAAAACAAGAATTTACAACATTTCATTGTACCTTGGCTGTTAAGAAACTTGGCTCAATTATGATTCTGGACACAGTGAGTGTACAGGTGTTGAGAAGGTACGGTATTATATAATGATGTCTATGCTATTATCACGAATGGTTCATCAACTCTCAATATATAGAAGTTGAGATTCATCCAAACCTCCCTCTTCTCTGTGTTTGACCTCTGTTGACATGGTTGAGCAAGTCTGATTATATGGTTTTCAGTGTTTGACCTCTATTGGCTGCAAATGACCTTTGACCAAAAATGTCAATAGAATTCTCGTGCTCATTAAATTCAAAGCTATACATACCACGTTGGAGAGTAATCCCATTTAACTTCAGACAGAGACATGCACACACACACCACTTGTGTGGATCAAGTCAATAACAATATTATTATTCTCATCCTGTGGGTCAACCCTGCGAAGAGACTGTCGCAACCTCTGCCGCTGAACTTTAATTCCTTTGGAAGCTAGCAGTCCATGAACCATCTTTTCCCCATAGTTTGGGTTTCTTGTCAAGGCTGCAGTCACCATTTCATCGAGTTGTGGATCTATAAGCAGAAAAAACAGAGATTTGGTGATTAAGGTATCATTGAACAAGTTCCATGCACTGTATTTAGAATCAAATGAGAAAATAAACTAAGCACTGTCAGTTATGAATGTTTTGCATATTAGAAGGACTTCAAAATATATCACCTAATAACCCTAACAAGGTCAACAATATTGTAATATATATAGTGTTACATATATTGGTACCCGGATTCCCATTGAATTTGAATGTAATGACCTTAAGCTTGAGTCACTCAAGGTACCAGGCTGTATAGTAATGAGCCTAGGCCTAGTACTTTTTATTACTATTAGTAGTAGGTATATTACAATACAATACAGTTTGAGTTACTAGAGTTGAGCCGTGCATTAGCAGTATTATCTAGCTACATAGGCCTAGTACTATTATTATTTGTATTAAATATAAAAAGACTAGGCCATAGGGCCTAGGCCCGTACCTGTAACTTGACCACAAATATCTTTTTTTCTCAAGTTGAAGGACTTTCGTAAGTTCTTGACTGATTTAACAGAGACTCCCATCATTTCTGCTATTATTTTGTTGGTGTAACCGAGACGGACAAGATGGGCTAATTGATTTCGCTCTGACATTTTGCGTGTCTATTCTGGCTTCTGAACATAAACGTACTTGATTGCGCCGTCACATTTATGTGCACGTACATACTGATCAATCCATATATGCGCGCTATATTACGTACTACGACGTCATACCATACTGCTTTTGGTGAACAGCGCCGACAGCATCAAAGTAGACAACGGCATCAAATGAGACAACGGCATCAAAAAAGACAACAACATTAAAGGAGGCAACGGCATCAGAGGAGAACACAACACTGAAGTAGACAACAACAGCATTAAATGAGGCAACGGCATCAAGGGAGACAACAACATTAAAGGAGACAACGGCATTAAGGGAGACAACAACATTGAAGTAGACAACAACATTGAAGTAGACAACGGCATTAAAGGACGCAACAGCATCAAAGGAGACAACAACATAAAAGGAGACAACAACATAAAAGTAGACAACGGCATCAAGGGAGACAACAACATTAAAGTAGACCACGGCATTAAGGGAGACAACAACATTGAAGTAGACAACAACATTGAAGTAGACAACGGCATTAAAGGACGCAACAGCATCAAAGGAGACAACAACATAAAAGGAGACAACAACATAAAAGTAGACAACGGCATCAAGGGAGACAACAACATTAAAGGAGACAACGTCATTAAGGGAGACAACAACATTGAAGTAAACAACAACATGAAAGTAGACAACGGCATAAAAGTAGACAACAACATCAAAGGAGACAACATAAAAGTAAACAACAACATTAAATTAGACAACAGCATCGAAGGAGACATCAAAGGAGACAACAAAATACATTGCCCTTTTGGCGTTCCATACATCACTGAGTAAACTATAGCCAGTCTCCTCCAAAAACTGAATTCCCTATAAAAAGAGACAGTTATTATTTATTTACTGAGCATGCCAACCATCTGCTACAATTTATTTCACTGGGGAGGTTTAACATACATTTTGCATTTGTAATAGACATGACAATAGCAGGAGAATTACAGCAACTATTAATAAATGAAACAAACCATGAATAAGCATAGAGCATGCACTGTAGGTCTTGAACTCATTGACAGTTATAAGCAGATTACAGTGGTATATATATATATATATATATATATATATATATATATATATATATATATATATATACATATATATATATATATACATATATATATATATACATACATATATATATATATATATATATATATATAGTAAATCAATAAAGAATAACACACCAGAAAAATTCCACTTCACGTTTTCACAATTTGACCCCTGGTGACCCCAAATGACCTTTGACTTCTTATACTCAATATGGTACTTCTACACACCAAATATGAAATTTGTCTGACCTTCCCTTCTTGAGATATTGTGTTTACAATCTGGGCATCACAAACGCACTCACACACACACATTGACACTTAATACCTTATGGGGAACACCTTGTGAGGAACAGCAATGAGCGTGAGGATACCTTAGGGGTAACAGTGAGGATGAAGATACCTTGTGAGGAACAATGGTGGCTAGCATACACATTAGCGTTTCAATTATTCCTTAATTAAACAATTGGACAGTTAATTAAATTGAATGAAACTTTTTCGGATCATGTTGTATGGTGTGGTGTTGTTTAATCGTGATTTGCTGTAGCTCAACTTAGTATACTTGAAAGAGTTTTAAGCTGTACCATGGACAAAAAATATAATGATGGTGGTGTTAAAGAAAAACTAATTAAGTTCAAGGTTAAACAACATACCTTGCATTGAATTATAGATCAGGGGCAGAGAACGATTGCTTGGAATTAAGTCAAATATAGTCAAGTCAGGGTATAAAAGAATCAAGTCAATGAGCTTAGGCTAAATATTATTTGAGTAACAATGTAGCTTGTGGGTACATAACAACATGACCAGAATACAGCATCAATAGGTGAATTTTCATATTCCACTGGTCAAAGTTATTGTTTGGCTTCAATATACCTCAATGCATCTAAGTTCCAGCCTAATGTAGATACCAGTGTAGCTTGTGAGGTACAGAACTTATATGTTATACAAATATACCTTAATGCATCTAATATGCAGGCTACAGTAGATGCCTTTATTGTTTTTAGAAGCCAAACAATAACTTTGACAGTGTATTTATACTGGAATATGAAAATTAATCTATTGATGCTGTACCATGATCATGTTGTATGAGTGCCAGGACACCTTGTGGGGTACAGACAGTGGAATAAAATCTCAATTTGTCTATTGAGAACTAAAAGAAATAGAAATTCCTTGTGGGAATTCATTGGATTGACAGTGGTAATCTGTATTGTTAATTTATTATTGGCCCAGTAGGACATACAAAATATAATATGAGTACCAGTGTAGCTTGTGGGGTACAGAACTTAAATGTGATATCAATATATCTAAGATGCAGCCTACAGTAGATGCCTTCATTGGTATTAGAAGCCAAACAATAACTTAAAATAGAGGAATATGAAAATTGACCTATTGATGCTTTATTTTGGTCATGTTGTATGAGTGCCAGGATACCTTGTGGGCTGCAGACAGTGGAATAAAATTTCAATTTTCTATTGATAACTTAAACCTTCTACGTAGCAAACAATGGAAAATTCATTGATAAGAATTCATCGAATTGACAGCTTTAGTCTGTACTGTTAAGGAAATGGCACTTCCTGGGCCTTGTAAGCAGGGGCGTCGGATTTTAAACGTGGGGGGGTGGGACGTAATCGATCAGAGTATTCTGGACGCAAGTACTATCTAAACGGAGTGCCACCATCGGTTGGTGCGCAGCATACAAGGGCGGCGGAAGCACTTTTAATCTGGGGGGGCACCAACATCAAAGGGCACTTTGCAGAAATTCGATTCGACTGATGCAGCCGTATATTTAATACCCTTCATAACTCTTATTGTATTATCTTATTTGCGTATACACATCACTCCATCAACGCCCCCCCCCCCCCCTTAAGGAAAATATGCATACTAGCACTGCAATATCCAATGTGCAAATTGGGAAACAAGGAACAAGTTTTCTTTTGAGACAAAATGATTTGAAATCATGCTAGTTGCTAATGTTGGAATCTTCCGAATTAGAGTTTATTCCTTGTTAATATCTTAACAATTTTTTTCCATTCGAAAAAGCTTTGAGTTTGACCCACAGAAATTCATTACAAGTCAGGGGCGTAGCCAGGATTTGCAGTTATATTCATGATTATCTGAGCGGAGCGCCACCATCAGTTGGCGCGGAGCGTACAAGAAAACTTTTGGTTTTACAAACCCCTCAGATGGCCGGAAACACCCCTTCCCGAGTGTTCATTCTGGTTCCCTGGCCTCTTGCTAACTTGAGACACCTCAATTTTTATGTAGAAAAAGGGCACATATTTAACCTGAGGAAAAGTGAGGGGGCACGTGCCCCCTGTGCCCCCCCGGTTCCGCCGCCCTTGGCAGCATACCAAGAAAATTTCAATACCTGCCAGATCGCTGGAGATGGCACTTGCCAGGCTGGATATCAGCCATCTAGTTACGTGATTTCAGGAGAATATGACAATTTCATCAATCAGAAAATCTGCAATAAAGTTCATGCGGCCTTAATTTTTGGTGGATTATTTCTGTGATTAGTGATTCCAATGGACATGAACATTAGAACCAAGTGCAAATTGACAAATGATGCGGCGAACTGGAAACCCCAGCCCCATTTTTCAGGATAGAATACCCCTCAATATGCATTTGTTCAAACCCATGACAACTAACAATCTGTGTATAAATTTACTTCGAAATGGGCACATTATATTGCACCAAGTTGGTCGAGGAATGACCCCAGGGCCCCAGACATAGGCCTACAGGAACGATGTTCTTAAATATCCTAACAAACTATATGTCAAACTGACATCAAAGATTGCGTCTGAAACATTATTAGGGTGATTGACTGATTCTCAACGATAGGTCTCCTTTCTTAAAAATTTGGTTTTTAGCGGTTTTGAGAGCATCAGGGTACGTCCCAGAAGTAAAACCTGGCCTATGTGCTTTGTCACGTCCTGTTTTTCAGCAACTATAGCCTACTGCCGGTCCGCGGTCAAAGGGTTGTTCATGAGTGGTCATCATAGAGATTCGAGACCTTCAGACCAATGAAATATTTTTCGCACGTGTAATTCCCAGTGGTTGGGCGACTGGAGGGCGACAAGCTTTCATGGGGGGATTTCGCCCCCCACCCCTGGCTACGTCACTGCCTACAGTAGATGCCTTCATTGCTTTTAGTAGTCAAAGAATAAACTTTGACAGTGTAATATATCTGACAAAATGACTGCTTTCCAAGAGATCATAACATCACAGGTCTGCACCAGTGGTATTGAACCTGGTATTTCGGACCCTTCTAGATAGAGTGGGGTTCGTGAGAGCATGTAGGGTCCGTGAAAGAAAGTGTGGCCTACAGTGACGAATGAGGGTATCAAATGAGGATTATAAAGAGCTTACTTCCTCTTCTATCAATTTAACGATGCAATTTTCCTTCCAAGTTCATACGAAAAAGACAATTTATCTCCCATCATCTTATGATTGTGTTGATGGAATCTTACTGGCGAGATGTTGAGGTTTATGAATATTTGTAAATGTTCTGAGGGGAGCTGTGGTAAAAAAGGGAAGCAATGGTGAACAGTGTTAGTAGCTGGTAATGGTCTCGCCCAAAAGTGAGAGATTTATAAAAATACAGACACCACTGGTGGTTCGAGGCTATTTAAGCAGGAAACAGGCAAGGAGTCAGTTTATACACACACAAACCATATCATTTCTTTTTCTTGCTATAAATCCTGTACCTGTGTTTTCAATGAAACATCTGAGTAAGAAAAAAAATGGGCCCATATCCACCTACTACCTCAGATATTATTGCATCCATATTGAGTCAAGATATGCACACAAACAAGATTCACACCTTTTCTAAGTTTCACCCTCTTTATTTTTAGTTTAGCAACAAAGTTAAAAACAAAACAGTTGAAAACAAAACAGCAACTTTCAGTAAAGACAAATGCATTATTTTATGTATTACAAAAACAAAACCACTTGAAAGTAAAAACATAAGGTGTAGAAAGATGATTTCTATTTTGTCACATACTGTCACTTACACTTCAGCAGCATATCACATGACATATCACCTGATGACAAAGTTGTTCTCTGATGAGCAAACTCAATTTGATTTTCACCATTCAGTAACTAACCGTACATGGGTGTACCTTCATAAACTGTCAAAGCTTGGTGCCACATGTATTGAAAAGGTAACAATACCTTAAAAATGGCACATACCACATTTTAAGCTTACTTGAGTGAACTTGTTCAATACTCAAAGGCCATAGAGCGATTTTCTTCTTTCTTCCTTGCGGTGTAAAGTATCTTGCTGATCTCCATAAACACTAATTAACTCACACAAACTAAATCAGTCACATTTGTACATTTGAGCAGATATAATGTCTGGTGTACAGGAAAAAGCATGTACAGACAGAACAAATAAAGAAAACAAAATTTAAAGCTGAAGGCATACAAAGTAAACTACTTCAAACAACAAACAGAAAAATGTTAAAATCAATATTGGCAAGAGTCATTTATGCTTGGGCAACCTTTCACCTGACATATCACATAACAAATCATTTTCTTTTCAGTGAATGCTTTGCTCAATATGAGGAGCTTCTGGTATATGCCACTATGAACAGCGAAAGTTGCCAACTTGTTCCACACCAATTGTTAACTAAGTGACTTTCTACATAATCTGCTAAGGTTTCGGTCCCGGTAGTTTTCAATAGGTAACTAATCCTTCTGTAACAATACCTTAAAATTAACAATACCGTTTATTAAGCTTTTTTCAGTGAACTTGTTAAATACTTAAAGGCCATTGAACAGTTTTAAATGATATCAAACAAACAAAAATACGCCAAAAAAAATTCTTCCTTGCAGGTTAAAATCCAGAAGGATCTTGCTAAAATGAATACTAACTCCTTAACTTCTGTGAAACACTTCCTTCATTTTTGTGCATTTGAGCAGATATTACTTCCAGTGTACAGGAAGAAAAAGCATAATATGACGGAACATATCAGAAAGCAAAAACATTTAAAACCCTAAGAAATATTAGGTAAAAGCTTCCATCTGAAAAAAATTAAACTACTTCAAACAAAACAGAAGGTCGCAGAGAAGTGAACTTTGTGTCCAAAACTCTTGCGTCAAATTCACTGATAATAACTTCTTTACAGGTTGCAGTCTGAAATGAATAAATATATTAATTTCAGACTGCAACCTGTAAAGAAGTTATTATATGAACTCCTTACTTTTGTACGAAGTTTTTCTATCCCTTTCGTGCAATACAACAGATTTTGTTTCTGATGTAATCTTTAATATTAGTCCACCTTCAATTACAAAGACATGGTTCCAGACTCATGCAGTTCACTATTGCTGACTTTCCAGGCAACTTTGATGCTGCAAATGTAGTGACCTATAAGTGACGATGGACTGCTGCTTGCTCCTGAGTGGTCCAAGGTGTTTTTTCTGTTTGTCTTTGGGCATTGGCTCTAAAAAAGTTGAAAGAGATAGTACAGATCAAGACACAGAAACTGTTTAAAGCTGCACTTCAGGTGGTCGGCTATGATGACAATGTCTCCTTTCATGTTATGTACTGCGATAGTAACTATATTGCGCACACAGATAGTTTTCATGTAAACAAAACTTCACTTTCCAAACAATTACAATGAGAGACGATATATAAAAGCAATATGAGAACTTTTACATTTTCAAATAAAAAATCTCAGCTTGTTAAGTATTGTGTTTTAAACAGCATGACTACTAAGGAGTATTAATGTGAATCAAAGCATTGACGTTTGACATTTCTTTTTCTTTCAAAACGTTTTTGTTTTTCCTCCCCATTTCATAAGCATACTGTTCCAATTTGCTCTTCAAAGCTCTACGTTCTAGATGTAATGCCAACTGATCATCTACAAAGTTGTGAATTTATTGAACTGACATCTTCTGGACCACACAGCAGGAAAAAGCATTCAATTTTGTTTGCAATTTAAGCTTTCTCTTTGTTTTTCTTCTTTTTTTAAACTTTAAACCAGAGCTCAAAGATATTCAATCCAGTAAATTTCTATACCTAATTTTTTAGCATAATTCAGAGAGTGTCCTTTTTTGATATCACCAGGCTGATCAATTGAGTCATCTTGATCAGAATCTTCTTGCTCATAGTCTACTTCTGCTGCAACTTCTGTACATGAAAAAAGAAAATCATAATAAGTAGGGTCAAGGATCAAGACTTTTGATGGCTAGCATTGAGGAAGGTTAGAAATTGGCTTCACAGTTGAACAAGGACCTGCATTCTCCACAACCTGTGCGAAAGATATCGCATCAGAGTCACTGGTGAATGCAGTTAGATGGACTACCAGGCTCTTACGACTAAAATTTGGGGTGTAACTCTTCAACTACCTGATTGAGGCAAATACTACTATAATCAGAAGTTGGCAAAGGACAGATTGATATTAGTGTGAAACAAGTTGGGCATTTTATTTGATTGGCATAATAATAGAATTAAAACCCATTCACTGTCCCCTACAGTCTGCTACGACATATTCTACCACCTGAGCCAATGCACAGCATTTACAGTAGTGTTTTTAAGCCAACTTTTAACCGTCTCACAATATCAAGAACCTCATTTGCTAAGTAAACCTCTCACTAAAAGATCTGCTGTATTGGCCCTACCTATACCATGCTATAAATAACTTCTGCAATGGTAACTGTGCACCATGTCACATGTGAGCCCATGAGTAATTTTGTCTAGATTAGCTACATTTTGGGCCAACAATTTAAGCTCAATCATAATCGTGCACCTTGTGTTAAGAGAAGTACCATTTGATATTACTTGCAAATTCCTACAATGTAGCATGAGATGTCCTACAGGGAAATGGTACTTGTAAGGTAAAGTAAAGTAAAAGAGTTACATTGACAGTACAACAGATCTTAACATTAAGAACTCTTAACTGTCAAATTTGATGTTATTGTAGATATCCCCAGTCTATGGTTTTCATATCAGTGTGTATCCCCACTTCATTCTCAGTGGCATAGCTAGGATTTTTTGAGTGGGGGGCCATGGGGGGCTGTTCTTTCTTGTGGGGGGGGGCCGGAGGTTACTATCTAAGCGGAGCGCCACCTTGGTTGGCGCGGAGCGTACAGAGAAAATTTGAGATTTCAGCACCCCCCAGATCGCAGGAGATGGCACCTGTGAGGCAAAATAGCAACCAAAAAAATGTGCAACTTTGGTGACAGAAATGCAAAAAAAGTTTTTTCTCTTTCATGCTGACTGGCCTTGCCAACTCAGCCAGACTTTTAACTTGAGGGAAGTTGGCATCATTTGTCGTTTCAAGGTGTCAAGGCCTTTCTCCCAACTCAAACCCCTGTGGGCTACCGGTAGGTTTGCAGGATATGCCCACATGTGGACTTAAATAGCATTAGAGGAAGGGGATGGAAGACTAACACGCATCAATGTTTCGGTAATGGTCCACATTGGTGGCTCAGTGCTAATTAGGCCATTTATTGGGTTTCTTGAGGCAGCTGTCATCAGAATCTGGGTTTGAAATGGGGGTGTAGGCGGTTGTACACTATCTAACGCAACTTAGTCGCCAAGAACCTGAAGTATTTTTAAGGGAGGGCCCGAGGAACATGAACTTATAGCATGCTCCTCATGGTGAAACATAATTGCACCTATTAGGTGAATTGAGTGTACTTTTAATAGTAGGAAAGACTAGCGTAGGTTCTTATGACCAACTAGACCGGTTTCTGCTCTCAAACTTTATAGGAGGAGCTTCATCAGTAGTAAGCCTTTGAATATTTTATTCGGCATGAGCGTCTCGTTCTCAAAATGCATCTATTTTCTGTGCACAAGTTTTTATGGACACATAGTGCAGCTATAAGAGCATCTAAAAGAGCTTCGTGTGAACCTTGAGAGTCAGCTGATTCTTCGTTAGTACGAAACCTTGAGTTAACAAGTAAATCTTTGAGATTTTGGGCCCTTTCGTAGGCAAGAATCGGTTCTATTGGAAACAGTTTGGATAATTCCGCGTGTTGCGAAATTAAGTGGCAATGTGTCAAAAGTGCTTTTTTTCAAATGCGTGGTTTTGATATGGGGTGTATAGGTAAGCTTGAACACCAGTGGTGGTTTCTTTTGTTTAGGTTTGGTAGTGAGGTAATGCCTACGGTTTTCAAATTTTATGCCTTTCGTGGCTGAGGCAGTTTCCTCTTTCTTATAGTTACGGAGTAAAAGTTTCTCTGTGAACGCGTTCTTTTTCTGTAAGAAATCAGTCTCGTTGTTACAGAGACGTGTGTATCGTAATATTTCCCCTTTAATGAAGCCTTTAAAAGTGGCAAGTGGGTGTGCAGAGTTTCTGTCGAGGTATTGGAAGGTTTCCGTGGGTTTGGTGTAGACTTTAGTGTCTAATAACCCATTGGATTCGAACCTTGGACCTTTGAAGATTTTCAAATCTAGGTATGTTACCTAGGTGTGTGATATTTCTACGGTAAACTTTAAGAAGCGGTGAATTTCATTCAACCTTTTTACTAGTTGTTCAAGTTCCTGATGTGTACCGTCGTAGAGCAATAGAATGTCATCTCTATAGCGGAGCCATTTTAAGATTTTATTATCTGTCGGTAAAATCTGGTTTTCAAGTCTATGCATGACGATATCGCAGATTTCCGGAGAGGCTTGGCTACCCATGGCGCAACCGATCTTTTGTAGATAGAATTGGTAATTGAACTCGAAACAGTTTCTTGTGAAGATGAGTTCAATTAGTTTGCGCATGGATATGGAAGATATTTAATTTATTCCATATTCGCTTTTTCCGTCTTTCATAGACTTCTTGACATATATCTAATGCCTCCTCTTGGGGAGTATTGGTATACATGGCGACGACATCGAGTGTAGCAAGTACTACCGTTTTTGGTCACGGGGTGATGCGGCTGATGTTCTACAGTACGTGCATGTTGAATAGTTCCGAAATCTTCTCATATTCTGACTGTAATTTGTGAATAAAATTTATCGTACGCGTGATCAGTACAGTACAGTGCATATCATCATAGACGTACGTACTACATACGTTCGTATATCAGACGCACTCGATACCCACGATACGATACGGTCCTGGAGAAACAATTTCCACTCATCATTTTTTAAGGCGATACAGTAGTGAGTAGTGAACAGGCACAGCCGCATGTTTGCAGGAATTTCAGAATTCCCAATATTTTATATCTCTACCAGTAGTGGAAAATCATGTTTCGACAGTTTCGTGGCCATAAAAAGTTGTTTTGTGGAATATTCAATGACATATATTCATTTGACTTGAGGCAATATATGAATACCTGATGCCTCGGCTCAGTACAAACGGAGCCAATCTTTTGATAGATTGTTGCGCTAGGTGGAAGCACTGAACATATTTTCAGCAGATATCGATATCGCGCAGCACATGCACAAGGTTTGTGGTGTATGGTCGCAATCGTCGCATCGACCATTGCCATGCCATGCTGTGTGACCATTCTCATGATTACTACAGATATTGTTTTATTCTTATTCTGCCAGATGTAGACGAGAAAATTGTGTAACTCTATTTCCAAAATTATTGAACAAAAAATATTAGTGAATCGCACTGATGAGTGTTTTTTTTCCTTTTACAACATATTTTTACCCCATTCCCAGTGGGGGGCCAGTGGGGGGGGCCAGCCAATTTCATGGGGGGCCTCGGCCCCCCAGGCCCCCCCGTAGCTACGCCACTGTTCATTCTGTATGCTCCAACTGATATGTTTTTCAATTCACAAAACAGTAGTCTTAACATTAATAACTCTTAACTGTCATATTTGATGTTATTTTAGATGTACAGAGTCTATTGGTTTTATTAAAGTGTGAATCCCCTCTTCATTCCCCAGGTTTCAACTGACATGCATATCAATTGACAATACAGTAGTCATTCTAAACAATAATTTTTAACTGTCATATTTTAAGTTATACCTACTGGTTTTACAAAAGTGTGCATCCCCACTTTACTATCCAATTTCCAACGGATATGTATATCAATTGAAAATAAAGTAGTCATTCTATCATAGTTGATGTTATTGTGGACATCCCCTGTCAAGTAGATTTTAACAGTGTGTATCCCCACTAAATACGCTCCCTCCAGTTCCAGCAGTTTACCAGAATTTCATGGTTTAAAACTTAGTACCAAATATCTTAACTGCCCTCTTGGCTTTCCTATAGCAACTTTGTCCAGTTAAAAAGCTCCATGAGGTGTAGGTATAGAGGGAGAAGGGAGGGATTTCGGGAACCATGATACTCCATGCATTCAAGGAAAGTGTCTAAAGATGGTATGTTATGTAAGTAAACAGCAAATCACTTTTACTATTGTTGTTAGCACAAAATCTAGTGATTGAACTGACTTTACCATACTTTTCAAAATCCTGGGATCTGTGTTTGATGGCGATTCCCAAGTTTTAAATTTTGAAGGGTTCAGGGCCCATGGATAATTAAACAACATTTTGTGAGGTAGCTAATATGGGGGGGGGGGAATTGACATATCCAACTTTACCTTAATTTTCCTGCAAGTCTAGTTGTTCCGAACTCTTTCCTTGCAAAACCTGTCCGGGGTCTCCACTGCCGCCCTCAAGAGCAATCAGAAGCTTTGAAACTTTGGCAACTTGGGTAGTTGCATCAGGTAAGCGGTAATACTTGCGATGAGCCCTTACGTCATGACCCAAGAAGTTGGCAAGGACATCTAGTTCGTTGTCTTGCAGGGCCATTACTTGGGACATGGCTGCGATGTGCTTCCTTAGCTGTGTTGATCGAACCAACTCTGGTTGTTTTGCACCACATGCACAAAAGAATTTATGCACCCTTCTAGGATAGCAAATACAAAGAGGTTTTGGGGTTCTATTCCCACAGCATCTCAATGCTTTACAAGCTCATCGACAGCACTTTTTACATTCTCTGTGATCAGAACAGGAACAGATCTGCCGTGTTTTCCAACAATTTCTACGGGCCAAATGACTTTTGCCAGGTTCTGTTGAAACTTGCTTAAAGTCTGCATGTCTAGAACATGTGATTCTCCTTTCTTTAGTTTTGCATAGTCTTCCATTGTCAGCTTTGAAATCTCGCCCTGCCGTTTTTGGTTAAATAAAAGTATCTGTGTCAGTGTGACTTCAGCAAGGTTTCTCCGACATTTCTTAATTTCTCTGCAGCTTTGGCTTTCTTCAAATCAGCATAGCTGCTCTCTGCCTCTCCTCTGAGATATTTGAAGAGAAGAACAACATCTGTTGTTAGAGGGACCAGTTTGGGGTTGTTTCTTTTGCCTTCGTACAATGTCCGCAAGGCATGAGATGACACTTCCCAATCCCAATTTCATTGACTAAGGTGATGACATCTCGGGCCTGCCTCTCCTTTTCTTTGTTCTCCTCAATCAAAGCCTTGCTGACTGCAAGCATAGCCACTTTCTTCAGACTGTGCCCAAGTTAAGTGCCAAACTTAGTTTAGTGTATTGGTGGGTCTCTTCATCAAATCCACAAACACACAAGTTCAAACCTTGATCGGCCAAGGTAGCACTGTGTTGTCCACTGATTTGTTGATATTCAAGTATAAGACAAGCTATTTCTCTTAGCTTGGTCCTTAAGGTTTTGAACTGCTCTTTGTCATGTCCATGTTTGAAACAAATTTTTCTAGCCAACTCTACTATAATAGGATCCCCTCTGATACAAACCGATACATCATCACATAGCAAAGAGTTCAAAAGTCTGTGAATGACATCGCCAGCAGGAACACCTATTGGTGGTGGTAAGAGCATTCGTGCATCTTGGAGGAAAGAATGTCTTCTTTTCTGTTCTTCACTCTCCTCATGATCCTGCTCTCTTCTAAGTTTACATTTGTGCATGTAAAATTCATTACGAGACAGCTAACCAAGACAATCCAAGCAAGGCTGATAGTCATTGGGGGTCTCCACATTTCTGTAGTCGATATACAACTATCAATTCACCCTATTCTTTGCTTAGTACCCTCATAGTTATGCAAGTGATTTCCATAGTTTCTCATTTTTATCCAAAGTTTATCTTTTTCTGGTCCTTTTTTTGCAGTCAACCACTCAGCCACCTGGGCTGCAGTGCTATGCTGGAGAATGTGAACATTTAGATATTTCTTAAGCCTGGAGCAAACAAAGCAGTACGCGGATTTGTCATAACATCTACCGTTTGCAGTATTATGGGTTGTCATAACATAGACCTTGCTTTCCGTCTGGGTACATGAATGTGATGTGCTTGCTGTTTCATAGCTGTCAGAATCATTTTTACTCTTGCTAGGGCTGTTTTTTCTTCTGCAGTTGAGCAGCTTTGAGCAGGAGGTCCTTGACCATTGATAGGAACAGACCTTGCCCATCTTCTGAATGGAATAACATCTGAATGCACAGAACATTCATCATCTGAATCAGGAACATATGATTCAACATCAGAATCGTCACTGCTTGGTTGTGAACAATCTTCCACTGACTCACGATCACCATCTACTGACTCTGTATCTCCCTGTGCTGACTCTGGATTACCATCCTCTGAACCCTGAACCCATCTCTGCTGACTCTGAAGCTCTGTTATCTACTACAAATCTACCTCCTGTTAATTCTGTGACAGCACATCTTCTGCTATGGTTGGATACAAACCTGCTACTGATATGAAGTCCTCACCTGCTGCTTGTGAGGCATTTTCTGCCAAGTTAACGATGTTCTTCCTATTGCAGCTGGCCATCAAGGTATCAGTCACTGGATCTGTGTGACCCTCTACAAGAAGGGTGACTTTTCAGCAGTACCTTAGAGAGAAAAGGGCAAAACGAAAAAAGCACTTGTTAACATTAATTAAGCTAACTAGACAACTTAAAACTGCATCACCAATGTTGCTGCGATGGATCATATGAAGTATTCCATTTATTGAGTTACACTGAAGAAGACAAAAATTACCCAGATTAGCAAAAATTAGAACATTGAAAGTGAAAATTGAAGCCGTTTTATGCAATAGCATTTTGATTGCAAACAAACCTTTATAAGCAGTTTCATAGTATATGTGCAAACTACACATCTAACAATTGTGGTTTCCTAAAATGGCAGAGAATGACCCAAAATAACCTTTGACCTCAAGTTCCTGACATCCCATATGTGGAAAAGTCAAAGACAATTTTTAACAACTCTCACTTTCACCCCATTCAAATTGTTGAATCATTATAACTTGTGTTTTCACAAAATAGCTGAATATAAATCCTTTATGTTCTTTGACCTCTAATTCCTGAACACCACCACTGATGCCCCCTTACTTGGTGATCATTGTGACCAAGTGCATCCTATCTGCAAAGGAATGCACAAGTAATAGCAATTTGTATGTAATTGTTGACAGACGGATAGATTTGTAGTCATGGTATCTACATGTGATATTCCAATATATATTTATATATATATATATATATATATATATATATATATATATATATATATATATATATATATATATATATAGGAATAACGGAAAAACTGTTAAACAACTATGCTGCATTTAGAGAAAGGCTGGATCTCGAGTGAGATACAATAATTGAATTAGGTAAGTGATTGGAAGTAAAACAGCCAATGTTTGGTTTTTGCAGAGCTTTCGAGCAAAACTAGCTCTTCTTCAGTGCATGATCACCGAAAGTGACAAGGAGTAGCAGGAATATATATATATATATATATATACATATATATATATAGCACTGGATTGGGGCAGGGGGGAGGTGAGTGCAAGGGGTGGAAGGTGCGTGGGAGGGGATGGAAAATGGGGGGCAGGGGGTGGAAGGTGGGTGCGATGCGGTGAGAGGTGCGTGCCAGGGGGTTGAAGGTGAGTGCGAGGGGGGGGAAGGTGTGTGCGAGGGGATGGAAGGTGCGTGCGAGGCGGTGGAAGGTGAGTGCAAGGGGGAAGGTGTGTGCTAGTGGATGGAAGGTGCGTGCGAGGCGGTGGAAGGTGAGGCAGGGGGAGGGTGAGTTGGAGGGGGTGAAGGTGATTGCGAGGGGGAAGGTGAGGCAGGGGGAAGGTGAGTGGGAGGGGTGAAGGTGAGTGCTTGGGGGGAAGGTGAGACAGGGGGAGGTGAGTGGGGGGGTAGGAAGATGTGTGCGAAGTGGTGAGAGGTGTGTGCGAGGCGTTGGAAGGTGAGTGCGATGGGGGAGGTGTGTGCTAGGGGATGGAAGGTGTGTGCGAGGTGGTGGAAGGTGAGGCAGGGAAGGGTGGGTGAGTGCGATGGGGGAGGTGTGTGCTAGGGGATGGAAGGTGTGTGCGAGGTGGTGGAAGGTGAGGGTGAGTGAGAGGGGGTAAAGGTGAGTGCGAGGGGAGAAGGTGAGGCCGGGGGGAGGTGAGTGGGAGGGGGTGGAAGGTGGGTGCGAGGCGGTGGAAGGTGCGTGCGAGGCGGTGGAAGGTGAGGCAGGGGAGAGGTAAGTGGGAGGGGTGGGAGATGTGTGCGAGGCGATGGAAGGTGCGTGCCAGGCGGTGGAAAGTGAAAGGTGAGTGGGGGGGAGGTGTGTGTGAGGAGATGGAAGGTGGGTGCGAGGCGGTGGAAGGTGAGTGGGATGGGGTGGAAGGTGCATGCGATGCGGTGGAAAGTGGGGCAGGAGGGAGGTGAGTGTGAGGGGGTGGAAGGTGTGTGCGAGGAGATGGAAGGTGGGTGCGAGGCGGTGGAAGGTGAGTGGGATGGGGTGGAAGGTGCATGCGATGCGGTGGAAAGTGGGGCAGGAGGGAGGTGAGTGTGAGGGGGTGGAAGGTGTGTGCGAGGAGATGGAAGGTGGGTGCGAGGCGGTGGAAGGTGAGGCAGGGGAGGGTGAGTGAGAGGGGGTAAAGGTGAGTGCGAGGGGAGAAGGTGAGGCCGGGGGGAGGTGAGTGGGAGGGGGTGGAAGGTGGGTGCGAGGTGGTGAGAGGTGTGTGCGAGGCGTTGGAAGGTGAGTGCGATGGGGGAGGTGTGTGCTAGGGGATGGAAGGTGTGTGCGAGGTGGTGGAAGGTGAGGCAGGGAAGGGTGGGTGAGTGCGATGGGGGAGGTGTGTGCTAGGGGATGGAAGGTGTGTGCGAGGTGGTGGAAGGTGAGGGTGAGTGAGAGGGGGTAAAGGTGAGTGCGAGGGGAGAAGGTGAGGCCGGGGGGAGGTGAGTGGGAGGGGGTGGAAGGTGGGTGCGAGGCGGTGGAAGGTGCGTGCGAGGCGGTGGAAGGTGAGGCAGGGGAGAGGTAAGTGGGAGGGGTGGGAGATGTGTGCGAGGCGATGGAAGGTGCGTGCCAGGCGGTGGAAAGTGAAAGGTGAGTGGGGGGGAGGTGTGTGTGAGGAGATGGAAGGTGGGTGCGAGGCGGTGGAAGGTGAGTGGGATGGGGTGGAAGGTGCATGCGATGCGGTGGAAAGTGGGGCAGGAGGGAGGTGAGTGTGAGGGGGTGGAAGGTGTGTGCGAGGAGATGGAAGGTGGGTGCGAGGCGGTGGAAGGTGAGTGGGATGGGGTGGAAGGTGCATGCGATGCGGTGGAAAGTGGGGCAGGAGGGAGGTGAGTGTGAGGGGGTGGAAGGTGTGTGCGAGGAGATGGAAGGTGGGTGCGAGGCGGTGGAAGGTGAGGCAGGGGAGGGTGAGTGAGAGGGGGTAAAGGTGAGTGCGAGGGGAGAAGGTGAGGCCGGGGGGAGGTGAGTGGGAGGGGGTGGAAGGTGGGTGCGAGGCGGTGGAAGGTGCGTGCGAGGCGGTGGAAGGTGAGGCAGGGGAGAGGTAAGTGGGAGGGGTGGGAGATGTGTGCGAGGCGATGGAAGGTGCGTGCCAGGCGGTGGAAAGTGAAAGGTGAGTGGGGGGGAGGTGTGTGTGAGGAGATGGAAGGTGGGTGCGAGGCGGTGGAAGGTGAGTGGGATGGGGTGGAAGGTGCATGCGATGCGGTGGAAAGTGGGGCAGGAGGGAGGTGAGTGTGAGGGGGTGGAAGGTGTGTGCGAGGAGATGGAAGGTGGGTGCAAGGCGGTGGAAGGTGAGTGGGATGGGGTGGAAGGTGCATGCGATGCGGTGGAAAGTGGGGCAGGAGGGAGGTGAGTGTGAGGGGGTGGAAGGTGTGTGCGAGGAGATGGAAGGTGGGTGCGAGGCGGTGGAAGGTGAGTGGGATGGGGTGGAAGGTGCATGCGATGCGGTGGAAAGTGGGACAGGGGGGAGGTGAGTGTGAGGGGGTGGAAGGTGTGTGCGAGGCAGTGGAAGGTGCATGCAAGGCGGTGGAAGGTGAGTGGGGGGAGGTGAGTGCAAGGGGTGGAAGGTGCGTGGGAGGGGATGGAAAATGGGTGCGAGGCGGTGGAAGGTGAGGCAGGGGGTGGAAGGTGGGTGCGATGCGGTGAGAGGTGTGTGCCAGGGGGTTGAAGGTGAGTGCGAGGGGGGGAAAGGTGTGTGTGAGGGGATGGAAGGTGCGTGCGAGGCGGTGGAAGGTGAGTGCAAGGGGGGAGGTGTGTGCTAGTGGATGGAAGGTGCATGCGAGGTGGTGGAAGGTGAGGCAGGGGGAGGGTGAGTTGGAGGGGGTGAAGGTGATTGCGAGGGGGGAAGGTGAGGCAGGGGGAGGTGAGTGGGTGAGGGTGGAAAGTGTGTGCGAGGGGATGGAAGGTGCGTGCGCGGCGGTGGAAGGTGAGGCAGGGGGAAGGTGAGTGGGAGGGGTGAAGGTGAGTGCTTGGGGGGAAGGTGAGGCAGGGGGAGGTGAGTGGGGGGGTAGGAAGATGTGTGCGAAGTGGTGAGAGGTGTGTGCGAGGCGTTGGAAGGTGAGTGCGATGGGGGAGGTGTGTGCTAGGGGATGGAAGGTGTGTGCGAGGTGGTGGAAAGTGAGGCAGGGGAGGGTGAGTGAGAGGGGGTAAAGGTGAGTGCGAGGGGAGAAGGTGAGGCCGGGGGGGGGGGGGGGGGGGAGATGTGTGCGAGGCGATGGAAGGTGCGTGCCAGGCGGTGGAAAGTGAAAGGTGAGTGGGGGGAGGTGTGTGTGAGGAGATGGAAGGTGGGTGCGAGGCGGTGGAAGGTGAGTGGGATGGGGTGGAAGGTGCATGCGATGCGGTGGAAAGTGGGGCAGGAGGGCAGGAGGGAGGTGAGTGTGAGGGGGTGGAAGGTGTGTGCGAGGAGATGGAAGGTGCTAGGGGATGGAAGGTGTGTGCGAGGTGGTGGAAGGTGAGGCAGGGGAGGATGAGTGAGAGGGGGTAAAGGTGAGTGCGAGGGGAGAAGGTGAGGCCGGGGGGAGGTAAGTGGGAGGGGGTGGAAGGTGGGTGCGAGGCGGTGGAAGGTGCGTGCGAGGCGGTGGAAGGTGAGGCAGGGGAGAGGTAAGTGGGAGGGGTGGGAGATGTGTGCGAGGCGGTGGAAGGTGCGTGCCAGGCGGTGGAAAGTGAAAGGTGAGTGGGGGGAGGTGTGTGAGGCGGTGGAAGGTGTTGGACACACAGGGGAGTGGAGTAAAACTATAAATAGGCACAGTTATTGGTGAAATATCCAGGAATACTAACTATGACATTAATGTACCGATTACCAAAGACGAAAGGAAGGGTCAGGGATGTAGCTAAGGCCTGATCATTGGGGGGGGGGGGAGGTGTACTGTCTGAAATTCCAACTGGATGGGTTTTGGAGCCAGAAAATTGCGACTGCTGCCTTGTACCCCCCCCCCCCCCCGCAATCCTCGCCAACGATACGGTCAGTGTCAGTCAGACACGGTACCTATCTTTCACAACTGCACTTTTGTTTCGATCTTTATTTCGGTACATTTGTACCACTGGCCCTCACTTCACAATCGTATTAATCACTCTGGTTAAGCAAGTAAGCAACTGTTTATAGTTAAGTTATCTACTTGATAGGCTACATAGACTACTAAGTACAAAAGCTATATGTTAACGTAACAAAGGGGAAAACTTTTTTTTCAACAAATTATATTTGACGACATAGTAAATTACCAAAAAATGCAGTGCTTTTTCCTAGCGCGCTTAATATTATTTTCTAAGGGGGAGGGGGGGAGGGTTGGGGCTATTTATCACTCACATGAAGAAAAAAATCAAGTGTTCACTTCATTCCAACTGAACGTTTGGAAGTGAACAATTAAATATTTTGCAGAAAAATGTTGAGTTGACGAGATACGATAAGTTGTCAATTAAACATTTTGCAAAAAAATTTTCAATTGCTCAGATGGAATGAAGTGAACAATTGATCAACAAATGTTGATGGCACTTTAAAGCTTCCGTAGATTAGCATTGAGTTTTATAATTGCTTACATTGCACAGTAGTTCTATTAGGCATTTTTTTAGAGTATTCAATATCATACAAAGTTTTGTATGGTGGGGTATAAGGATCGCGAGACACAATTTCTCAATGTGACAAGGAAAACGTGGTAAATATGACTGATTAAAGGTCAATTTTGACTGAAAATTTTAGGTCACTCAAAAATTACAAGAATGTATGAAAGTTAGAGTGCGACAGTCGGAGAAATTAGAGTGTGACAGTAGGAAATTCCGACTGTCGCACTCAAATTTTACAACTATCGTCAGTTTTACCAAGATTGGGGGGGTAAGACATCCCCACACCCCCTCTAGAGACATCCCTGGGAAGGCTTTCCACACCCCCTCGCCTTACTACCATGAAAAAAAGGGGAAATGATTCACAGCTCCTACCCCCCCCCCAACAAAAATGGGGTGTATGTTAACCTCTATATATATATAGTGTTATCAGATATCTCACTTCTATTTGTAAGGTATAAATCTGGTGTAAAGAAACAAAAATTATGCAATCGATATAGGTGGCAGCTCCCAATGTGCTTCTATATGGCAGTGGTGGTTGGAGCGGGGGGGGGGGGGGGGTGGGTTGGGAGTAAGGGTGGTGACTGGACACAAAGTGTAGTGGAGTGTTAAAACAGTACAGTATAGGCAAAGCTATTGTAGTGAAATTTCCTGGAACACTAACTTTGATGCAATGTACAGGTAACCCATAGACAATAGGTAGGGTAGGACACAATGTCCCATTAACTGCATGCAAAACAAAGGGAAATTATTCACTGTCCTTACAAATGGAGTGTATGTTAACCTCTACAGATATATATATATGTAGTGTTATCAGATATGGCATTAATGTTTTAAAGGTATATATCTGGTGTAAAAGAAAGAAATGCAATAGATAAGAGGGGCAGCTCCCAATAGTATTTTGCATTGCTTCACTGCACGCAATGGTTGGAGGAGGG
This sequence comes from Apostichopus japonicus, assembly GCF_037975245.1. NCBI lineage: Eukaryota > Metazoa > Echinodermata > Holothuroidea > Aspidochirotida > Stichopodidae > Apostichopus > Apostichopus japonicus. The sequence continues at coordinate 12,546,992 of NC_092566.1, read as the reverse complement.
GGAAGGTTAGGGTGGTGCTGGACACAAGGGAGAAAATGTATCAAAGTTGTGTAACATTATAGGCAAAGTTATTGTAGTGAGATATCCTACAATACTAACTTTGATGTAATGTCAGGTTACAAATAAACAAAAGGAAGGCCAGCACACCCCCTCCCATTAACAGCATGAACAAAATAAAGAGCAATAATTCACAGCCCCCAAAACTGGGGTGTATGTTACATCTACATACATTTAGCATTTGCAGATATAGCATTAATGTTGTAGGCTGGTCTTTATCTGGTGTGAAAGAAACAAAATTATGCAATTATTTAGGGAAGAAGCTCCCAATGTGTTTTTGCTTTGGTTCACTGCATGCTAGGGGGAGAGGATGGGTAAAGGTGGGCCCTGGACACAAAGGGTAAAATGTTTTTGAGTGGTGTAAAATCATATATAGGCAAAGTTATGTGTGACATTATCCTGGAATACTAACTTTGTGCAGGTAACCCATAGGCGAAAGGAAAGGCAGCACACCCCCTTCCCCTTAGTTGCATAAAAAACAAATGGAAATGATTCACACCCCCACCCTCCACCAAGAAAGGGGTGTATATTAATCTCCACATATATTTAGTGTTATCAGATTTAGCACTAATGTTTTGAAGGTCTATATCTGGTGTGAAAGAAACAAAATTATGCAATCAATAAAGGAGGCAGCTCCCAATGTGATTTTGTTTTGCTTCAGTGCATGCCAGTGATGTAGGGGGCGGGGGTGGACACAAAGTGGAAAATGATTTTGAGTGGTGAAACATATATATAGGCAAACTTGTTAGTTAATGCTTTAGGAATACTAACTTTTACGACAATGTACAGGTCATAGAAATAAAGTAGGGCCAAAACCCCCTCCGCCTAGTTGCATAAAAACAACAGGAAAGGCTTCACTGTCCAAAAAGTGGGGTGTATGTTAACCAGTATATTTATTGTCATCAGATCTTGCATCAAAATTTTCAAGGTCTATTTCAGTTGTGAATTACAGTAACAAAACTATGCAATTAATATGGGAGGTAGCTCTCAATTTGATTGTGCATTGGGTCTGCATAGCAGGAGATGGAGAATGGGTAAGGGTAGAGATTGAAGAAAACGGGGAAGGTGTTTTAGAGTTGGGTAACATTAGTAAATGAAATATCGAACACTGCTGATGGGTGGACAGGCTTTGTACCTCCCCCTATTTGCAAGACAGATGTATTGGTTCACTGCATACCAGGGGTGAAGGATGTGTAAGGGCAGCGATTAAGAGAAAGTGCAAGATGTTTTGGTGTATGTTCATTTAGTTTACAAATGGTATAGGTGAAATATCCAGGACTGCTACTACCTTGACCTAAATGGACAGGTCAGCCACTGAAAAGGGAGGATGATACATAACACCTCCTCCAAGGTAAATTGGACAATTTTAACGCCCCTCTCCTATAGTATAGGGTTCAATCATGGAAAACAAACAATGAAGCTGAAATTATTTGTTCCAAATGAGTAGAAGTGTTTAAAACTTTGAAAAAACACATTCCTCTCCAGTGTAAATGAACAAAAAGACAAGGATTGGGAAATGAACTGCAAAGTGAATTACTACATTTTCCATCTTGTTCCATCTGGTTGCCTAAATAATCTACAAAAGATTACAAAAGCACTAACACAAATGAAGACATACTACATGCTTTTTTAATTTGTCACATTTTATTAACGTACACAAAGGGTTTTACTTCTGTTATGTAATCCCAAGAGGATTAAACTTATGCAAAGCGTTTGGACTGGCAAGATGTTACATAATATTTCAATTGTGAGTTAACAAATATATTCAAAAGTAGGACAGGTGGATGAACCATTAATGAATGGGTCTATTATGCATATAGGACAATACCAATTTGTGACATTTCACTTTAAACAATACCTGAAACAGAGGATTGCATCACTATGAAATGCTTAATTAAGGCAGAATTCTGGCCTTGATATCTTATAATACCGGTACCACAAAATAGCGGAATATGAGGCATTTGTTTCCTTCTGTCTTTTATATAATTTTTTTTATTTTATCTTTTATTTTCAAGCTTTCATGTTGCTTTCTTTAACCTGCAAACCTAAGGGTAAAATGTTTTATCAGCAAATCTGGCTCCACAAGACCACTTAGGCTTGACTACAATGCCTTTTGTCCTTCATAAATGGTGAATGTCTTTGAACATGGGATTGTCAATGCAGGCCATAAAAGTATTAGTGTATGTGTGCTAGACTGAGTAGTACTCCAGCTACTGGGAATGATTAGACAACAATGACTAAAGGGCAATTTTCAGACAGTTATTACCATTTCAATTGTTAACTGTACTGTTAAAAGTGCATACATGATCCTTAACATACCAAGTATAAAGGCACTTTCAGTGTGCATTTAAATAAACAAATTATATCTGAACGGTGGGACTATCTATATCATATTTTAAGTCATTTTCAATATTGACTTTCACAGTAGGTTTGGTGATTTCTTTTCATGCGAAGGTGATCAAAGATAGCTGCAATACATATGCATGAAATGAAGAATGCATATTTACCAGGGTGCTTTTTCTTTAACATTAAGTGGAGTACATGGTGGCTACAGCACAAAATGCATGAAATGAAGAATTCCAATGTTTGACACTTTGCTTGGTTATTTTATGCATAGGAGGTCAAAGATACAACACAGAATGCATGAGATAATTAATGTATGACAGTATATTAGGTGATTTTTTTCATGCAAAATTATGTCAATTAAGGCTACAACACTGAATGCAAATGTCATCTATTTTTAGGAAAATCCTTGTTGAATAATTAAAGTCAACAATGCAAAAACAACTCCAGAGATCAAAATGATCCAATGAAAAATGTATATTAACATTAGGTCATTTCATTACAATAATTCAATACAATTCAATATAATATATTCAATTTATAGAATGAAGACAGCTATACTGGTGATAATTAGCTTCAGTGACAAGAGTCTCAACATAACACATGCAGACACTTATGATTAAGAGATGAGAGCCAAAATAAGTGGCATACAATAGGGCATCGATTAGTATTGGTTTTATCGAATTGACATATTTGGTTTCTCGCCGTTAATACAGAAAATTCCAATGAAATTTGTTTCAACCTGTTGTGACTTAAATGATAAACACAGCAGGAGCCTCTACTGCTTTCTATTGTATAAACTTGTAAGTATCTTGTTGAACTTGTTGTGACTAATAACAGTCAATTGGTGTTGACTGTTCAACAACTTGCTAAACCTTTTTTTCTTTTTTATTTCTTTTTAAAGTCTCTTTTTTATTCCAATGTGGCACATTGATTCAACCATTAAGAAGGGGAAATAAACAAAACTCTCTAAGAAAAATGTGTTGTGTGAATATTGTGTGTTGAAAAAGAAGAACATTTTGATAAATAATTTGGAAAATTGGCAATGAACAGTCACATAACAACAAGAGAACAGCTAGAATAAAAATGATTTTTGCTCTGAAAGAAGGAAGATTGTGCTGATGATCAGATATGCAATTTTAATGAATCACCCATGGTACAATGTTTGTAATGTGCATCGTGTAACAACAGTGTATCATGATGATATATTGATGACAAACTAAGCTGATTAGTAAAGCCATGTGAAATTTACTTTAACTATTATTTGAGATTCATCCAAATGAGCATCACATGAACAGTAGACTGTCAATTTTGCTTTGATTAAACATGAAAGTTGTACTGATAAGAAATTAAATTTCACATTAATGAATCAATGGAGGTAAAGTGATAGAAATGAACAGTGTATCAAAGGTATGCTCTATTGGCCCCAAATATGCTATATATTCAAATATGGTCACCATTGGTCAAAATTCTTAATTGAAATGGTTCTTGATTTCTTTTTGTCGAGATCCAGCCAAGGTCTTTGAACAGAATGGGCACTGTGACAATCTCTGTGGACATCCTTGCCTTTGTTGAAGCGGTTTATGAGCTGTAAATTAGAAGTAAAAGAAATGACAAATTGCACTTAAACCATGGTTGCAAATGCATTGGTAACACCCACAGTCACCACAAACTGCCCAATTACATTCACTGTACACAGAGCCAATCATTACTGATATCAACATTGATGTCTTCTTTAATTAAAAAGAAATATAGATTTCAATAAATTCAGATGAAGACACTTTCACAACTTTCATGAAGTGTTCCCAGTTCCATGCTTCTTTCATCAGGTTCTGGTATAAATTTTCCTGTGGTATATATGATAACAGCTTAAAATACTTATGAACTCTGGTTGGATTATTCATCAACATAGCCATATTGTGGTTCAGAATGATTTAAGGGACAAGGACTTTTACAGTGTAGTTAGTCCAGGCTTGTCTTACAGTGTAGTTAGTCCACTCTTGTCCATTGTGTGTGTTTCACCACTTGATTTCACATTGCAATAAACCAATACTACATGTGAATGACAGATTAGCAATGTTGTGTAGCAACGGTATGTAATGATGAAGTGAATGAATAATACAGGCTTTTACATTTTAAACGAAAAACAAAATACTTAATTTCTTACTACACTAAGCTGTTTCAAACTTTTATTCTGGCTGACCCAAAACAAACTATGATGGCAATTAAAGGGTGTGAAGACTCGCGCAAAAAGAAACATCTAATGCCTGTTATCTGACCTAGTTTCGAATGAGGTGTAACAGAAGTGTTAGACACCATCATCAATGCCATAAAATATACACACAGCTTGCTACCATTGGTAATTAGACAGTAGTGTACAGTCAGTATATACAGCTACCGTCAATACCCACAGCACAGTATACAAACGATACAGCGATGGACATCTCAGGTCCAGCTAAAGATAACAAGGTATCACATTTCATTACTGTCGGCATTTTGTAGCGACACTTGCAAGCAACAGAAATTTAATTTTTTTCAGATGGCCGCACACGGTTTGGGGCGAGTCTTCATTGCCTTAAATTTGAAGTAACATAGACATAAAAACTATGGGCTACGAGCTTCCTGGTTGACTATGGTTTTACTTCTTGACATTTCCAAAAGCAAAGCAAGCTTTTTTCAGTCAATATGGTGCAAAAACACATGAGTTTAACCAAACTTCAACTCTTGTATGAGACATAACTTGGAAGTTAAAGAGGGGACGAAATGGTGGATTTTCATGTCTTAGAATTATTCATCTACATTACTTCAACACCACCCATTCACTACTTCCCGTAAATGCAGCTGCCAAAGCCAGAAATGCGCTGTCGAAGTATTCCCTAGAGAACTCCCGAGCAGACACTTATGAAAAAAACCTGCAGTTCATATGACGTCAGTAAAGGGACCATTTCAGCCAAAGCTGACTCCCCGATATTTACTGTAACGGCGTTATACAGTTTACTACGTACAGGTAAATACAACACACTCTCCTCATCGACTGAAAATGTCATCTCCCGAATCTTCCGATTCCGAGGAAATGGGCCTTCACCTCTCAGAACATTCAAAAGCTTTGACAAAAATTATTTTCTTGAGGAAGAAGAGGAAATAGTTTTTGAGGGTGATGAAGATATTGGTGTTATATCCTATCAATTGAGCCCCTTGCAGAAGAATTGTAATACGTTCCTGATGGCCGAGACGCGTTGCTGCCGATGGAAGTCCCCGAGCAGAACGGTTGGACTATCCTGAACCGAAATTGGACGGTTGAGCATAAACAAAACTACCATTATTAAGACCATAATGTGAGTTAAATTTACTCGAATGTCGATGATCCTGCTACTTAACATAGTAGCAAATCTTCTAGAAATTGTGTTACTTATAATGCAAGTGCAACCCTATAGTACTAGTAGTAGTAACATGGGTCTAGACCTAACTAATAGACGTTGTATAACAGGCTAGCCTTCGTAAGTTGTATCATCCAATTGTTACGTGTACTCAGTGTACCAATTGTTGTGTGTACTCAGACGTTTAAGAATGTAAAAATAGCGCCCGGAAGTGCACTGGGTTCCTCCACTGACGTCACGGCGCATTACCATATATACAACAATTTTTTGGAAAGATTTTATTGCCCAAGAATTTTTGATTGTTTATTCCTGGAGGATGCAAGCTTTGTTTGACACAAATTGTGTATCATTGGAAAGCTACGAGTGTATAGAAAATGATGATTCAAATAAATCTGTCCATTTCACCCCCTCTTAAAGTGTCATGTATGCCTACAGATTGTGTGTTTGTCATTATGTAAATGAGTATTAATGGTAGACCAGCTTACTGTGATGAGGATGAATTTCCCCATGCTCCTTCTCCTCATATCGGACATGCTGATAGGTGAATGCTTGATTATAGTCTGACTAGATTCGTATATGAAAGGATGAATTCAGGCAAGTTTTTGAGTGGAATTCTTCTTTATAAATTGATCAATGTCTAAAGATAAAGAGTTAATATCTAAACAATGTACCCACTGCTACTTGAGGTTTTCAGACTTTGGCCTTGAATTTCAACTGAACCCTCTAGCCTTTAGATGAAAATGGTCCCTAAATAACCTTAATTGTTGTTTCCAGTTTATTACCAAAGTAAGAAAAGTTTGTATTTCCATATGTGTAAATGCTACATTGCAAAATCTGTTGTGTTGTGACCACTTATAACTTGCAATAGCTAGGAAAGTTTCGTAATTATGTTATCAACCTGCCACTTTCATAAATGACCTTGGTCACTATGAAGTAGCCTCCACAGTTTGTTGACACTGAGGTTCTTCGTGTAAACACTGCCTAGTAATATATCGTTATATGTCTACAGTGTAGTTTACCAAACAGTGTCTATACACAAAGATTCTGATACAAGGAAAGATATGAGCCAGGCAGTGCAGGATAACTGTTAAAATGAGGTCATTTTACGACCATGGCAGGTGGATTACATAATTGTAGGAAACTTTTTTTTGCGGTAGCATGCTATATTTGGGGCCAATACAGCAGTATGACCTAGATAAGATTATATCTTCAACAGTTGTTCTGTTCTAGTCATATACCTCACTTTTTTATATGTGGTTTATTGTACAGTAACATAAAGATGACATAAAAGCAAGCAGAGTGCAGTTAGCTGGAATTTTACAAGATGCTACATTTATTTAGCCGGCTAAGGACAATCCTGTGGAGAAACAGTCAGAACTCACCATCCTCATCTGATTTAGAGACTGAATATTTTCCATCTGTCTTGTTGTTGCAGTCAGTTTGTGTGTGTATCTGTAAAACAAATATCCAACACATCATAATTTTGGAAGATCAGGAAGATTGAACATAACTATAGCTGAACGAGATAGTGTAATGTACAATTAAAATAGTATATGAAGTCAAAAGTCCTATATTCAACATTTTAAAATCAAATGATAGATTATTCAAAAACTGTTTTACACCATATATGATTAGCTGTTATCAGCATGTTTCTATTCAATTGTGTGACATGTCAGGGTAATTGCTTACTATACAGAGTCATGGATCCACATGTATCTGATCATATGATTATTACCGGTAGCATTAACTGTGCAAAGACCACTGTTGTGAATAAACCAGTCATATGTTATCGTAGGACACAAGATATTGACTTGGTTCAGTTTAGATCTGATATCAATGATAGCCCAATTTGCAGGGTTGATCAAAAGGGTTCACTCCCTGAACTTGTTTCTACTTATGATTCATTGAGTTTTATTTTTGATAAACATGCCCCTGTTATTAGGAAGGTCGTCAAACCTGACAAGAAAATTGAACCTTGGTTTAGTCATGATATTGTCCAAGCTAAGAAAGTTAGGAGACAGCACGAGCGTCAGTGGCGCAAAACAGGTTTATCTGTTCATAGAGAACTTTTTAAGGAACATTGTAAAGTTGTGCAGAACAAAATTTATATTGCAAGGAGAAATTATTACGCCACTATTATTGCGGATACATCATCTCCTAAAGATCTTTTCAAGACTGTTGATTTTCTTTCAAATAAACAGAAGTGTGCCATCCTGCCGAACTATTCCTGCCATACAGAGTTATCTGAGAGATTCTCCCTTTATTTTTCCAAGAAGATCTCGGAACTTTGTACTATGTTAAATCGTCAAAGTCTTCATCTTTCTGCAAATTGTTTGACTGAGCCATTGCCTGCATCTTCGTTCGACAGTTTCTCTGAAGCTACTGAAGATGAAATACTTAAAATTATCAAAAACTCTCCATCAAAATCGTGTATGCTTGATCCGCTGCCAACATGGTTAGCTAAAGGTTGTTCAGCAGAACTCATTCTTCTCATCACGAATATTGTCAATACTTCTATGTCAACAGGAACCGTACCTGATTCCTTTAAGGTTGCTCATGTGACTCCTGTACTTAAAAAGACCAGCTTAGATAGAAACTGTTTAAAAAATTATCGCCCTATTTCGAACTTGAGTTTCGTTTCAAAGGTTCTGGAAAAGACAGTTTTATCTCGCTTAATGGATTATCTTACACAGGAGAATCTTCTCGAACCATACCAGTCAGCTTATAAGTCTGGTCACAGTACGGAAACTGCCCTCAATGCAGTTCATAATTTTATTACATCCAAGCTTGATGAAGACTGCTTTGTCCTTTTAGTTCTTTTAGACTTATCATCAGCTTTTGATACAGTTAATCATTCCATTTTGTTGGAAAGACTGCAGTAAAAGTATCGATTAGGTGGTACTGTTCTATCCTGGTTCAATTCTTATATTACTGAGCGTTATCAACAGGTGAAAATTGAAGATGTTCTCTCGTCTCCTCGTCCATTAGTTACTGGTGTTCCACAGGGCTCTGTACTTGGACCTGTTCTTTTTTCTTTATATCTTGCGGAGTTGAGTGATATTATTCGGCACCATGGTGTTCATTTCCATCATTATGCGGATGATACTCAATTACTTCTTGCTTTCGATAAGGATGATGTGCCAAATGCTTTTCATAAAATGGAAACCTGTATAAGTGCTGTAAACACTTGGCTTACAACTAATCAGTTGAAACTAAACTGTGATAAAACAGAGTTTATTGTTTTTCGATCACGTTTCTCTGAAGTTACACCTAATTTTCCACCACTTACTGTTGGTAAAGACTCTATTAATATCTCCTCAACTGTTAGAAACCTTGGTGCATATTTTGACCAGACCATGTCACTTGAAAATCACGTTACTAATCTCTGTCGTTCTGCAAATTGGCAACTTAGGAAAATCAGTTTGATGAGGAATTACCTCGATAATAAGACTTGTGAGATACTGGTCCATGCGTTTGTGACATCAAAGCTTGATTTTCTTAATTCACTTTTATTTGGCCTTCCTGATTCGACCATCAAGAAACTCCAAAAGATCCAAAACACCGCTGCCCGTATTGTGAAAAGGAAAGGAAGAAAGTGTCGCACCACCCCACTTCTGAAGGAACTTCATTGGCTACCTATCAGCTACAGAATCCAGTATAAAATACTTCTTCTCACCTTCTGTGCTCATCATCTTGAACGGCCTGTGTACCTGTCACAACTTCTCAGGCCATATACTCCAACTCGCACACTTCGTTCCTCCAACAAACTGTTTTTAACTGTTCCAAAACCACGATTGAAGAACTATGGTTACAGAAGCTTCCAATACTCTGGGTCTTATCTCTGGAACAAGTTACCAGATCACATTCGAACATGCTATAAACTTTCTACTTTCAAAAGTCTACTTAAGACCCATTTTTTCACTTGTTCTTTTGTAAATTAATTTACTTTCTCTGTAAAGCGCTTTGAGCAGTAACTTTTGTTTACTGATTTGGCGCTATATAAGTCTCATTTATTATTATTATTATAGCACTTTTTTGTACAGGAGAGTCAAATTCTTATAGCAAGAGAAAATAGGTGGGACATATACCATGTGGTATGTACATCCTTTCAGCTGCAAAGTGGAAGCCAAGAGATACAAATTTACAGCCCCTTTGCCATCACCATTCCCCCTACCCTTCGATGGGGTGTACACTAAACCTACACAGGTTATAGCAAAAGTTTCAAGGTATACAATATTTTGTGTAAAAGTAACAAAATTACAAATCAATCAGGGAGTTATCTCTCAATGTGATTTGGCATTGGTTCAATACATACCAGGAGTAGATGATGGTAAATGTGGGAATTGAACAGAAAGTGGGAGGGTTCTTTAACATGGGCTAAAATAGTACATAAATGAAATACTACTATTGCTTAACCTTTAACCTCAAAATACAGGATAGCCAAAGCAATGGAGGTCAAGGCAACTCCAACAAACCCCCTCCCCTAACATCCTTAGCTTCAAGACAGAACGGAAATGTTTCACAGCCCGGCTCCTACCAATAATTCTCCCATTGCAAACAGGGTAAAAAGGGTCTATGTTAAAGGTATGCTGTATTGACCCCAAATATGCAAGATTTTCAAATATGGTCCATTGAATATGGTCATAATTTTTATACTCTTCATATTACCACCCTGAAGGTAATTTACCTCACTGGGACATTCAGCCATCTTCTTTGCTTATTTAGCATTATGGGAAAAGTTTAGAGGGTAATGCCTCCAGGAAAAGTGCAGTTTGAAATCATATAGCAAGTATAGCATTTAGTTAGGGGCCTATACATCTTTAACATTGAGAGTGATCAAGAGAAATAATTTGGGTTGGGATAACTTAAGTACATATAGGCAAAGGTATTAGTAAGTTTATAGGAATACCACCTTTGACATTAATTTATCGGCCAGGCAACAGAAAAGGAGGGCAGAGATATACCCGGTAGCTTATCAAAAGGAAGGGGATCAAACGCAAGGGGAAGGGTAGGGGGGCAGAGGCAGAACATCCCCAGGTGAAGTTGGAAGCAACATCAGGACCACCAACAAGACTACCCTTAGCTTCCCAGATGGAAGCCAGCAAGTTCGTTTAACATTCCAGCCCCCTCCCCAATGATTCACAAGGGACCAGTGCAAATAGGGTAAAATGGGGTCAATGCAACCTTTACACATTGACTTTCATCAGATCTAACAAAATGAGGCACTCCATGAGGGCAGATGTCAATGAAAGTCTGCATTGGTTCTTTGTTAGGGGTGGAGAAGGGGTCAGGGTAGAGATGCTCTGAACAGAAAGGTAAAGTCTGGAATGGGGCTACACACACAACATGAAATATGTACCCAGGACTACTACCTAATTTGAAAAGTCATTTGATTGTACCAGTCAGGCAGAGAAAATGGTAGGGTGTGGCAAACCCTTTAGCTTAGCCAGAGGGGTAGGTAAAGGCAGAATGTCCCTCCCCCCCCCACCCAAAAAACAACAACGTAGAAATAAAATCAGGACCCCCAAGAAGTCATCCCTTAGCTTCCAGATGGAAGGTATAACAGAAGTTTTTTAAACAATACCGCTGACATTTGTTCATCCCTTAGGTAGAAAAAAACAGGGCAGGAATATTCCCAGTAGCTTAGACAAACAAGGGGGGAGGAGGAGGCAGAGCATCCACAGGGAAGACCTTAAAACATAATCAGGACCACCAAGAAGTCTACCCTCAGCTTCCAGATGGAAGCCAGCTGGGGGTACACTTCAGAGCCCCAATGATCACCCCCCCCCCTTCCGCTCGTTTTGTTGGAAACAGTGTAAATTGGGGTCTATGTTAACTTCTACACATTGAGTATTGCAGTTATCAAACTTAGACAATCAATAAAGGAAGCACCTCTCAATTTGATTTTACATTGTGTCATGCATACAAGGGCATGGAGAATGGGTGAGGGTAGAGATTAAAGGAAAAATGTGACAAAGATATTTGGGAGTAGGTTAACATTATTACATATAGGGCTAGGCAAAGGTATATTAGAGAAGTATATAGAATACTACCGTGAAATTAAATCGGTTAGATAATAAAAAAGAAGAAAAGTAGGGTAGGGATATATCCTGTAGTTTAGCCACACAAGGAGGGGAGGATAAGAGGGAGGGGGGGGGATAAATCAGGACCACCAAGAAATCTACCCTTAGCTTCCAGATGGTAGCCAGCTGGGGGAACATTTGATAGCCCACAATAAATCCCTGTGGCCCATTGCAAATATGGATCATTGGGGTCTATGTTTACCTCTTCATAAATTGAAAGTTATCAATAACATAATAAGGCAATCTAAAAGGGAGGAAACTTTCAAGGTGATCTTGCATTGGGTCTGCATAACAGGTTTAGAGGAGGGGTAGGGTCAAGATTGAAGAGAAAGGGGGAGATGTTTTGGAGTGGGGAAACATTATTAAGTATGCCATATTAATAGTGAAATGTCCAGCACTGCTACTTTTGACCTTAATGTACAGAGCAATGAAGGACAAGGCATCCCCCTCCCCTTGCCATTTGTTGCAAAACAGAAGCCAAGGGATAAGTTTTCACAGCCCCAATGTTTCTCCCCATTACAAACAGGGTAAAAAGGGGTCAAAGTTAACCTCTGCACATGCAGTATTGCCTGCAGTAACAAAATTAGGCAATCAACATTGGAAGCAACTCTCAATGTGATTTTACAGGGGTGGAGTGAGTATTCTAACTGGGCATACACAATTTCTAAAAGTTATTGAATGAATGAACAAACATTTACAGATATCAGATATACACTATGAACATGAAGTTTACCCACTAGAAATCCCAAATGCATAAATGGCAATAAGATGTATACAGATCAACCTCACTATAGTGCTTTAATATTGGATTCTATGCAGTACTCTTTTTGCCTTTTTCCAATTTATTTGGTATTGACTTGTCCGCTTTCTAGTGAATACTTTAGGATATATATATTATTCCTTTCAACATTTCATCATGGGACTGGTTTAGGTTTAAGTTATGAGTAAGGGATAATTGCTATCTGTATGGAATAACATATGAAGCAAGCATGAATGAGTTCTGACACATTATTACAATGTCAACATTAAGTTTATTTCAGATGATCCTAGCAGGTCAGGGTCATGAACTATATAGATCCTATTGCTCCATTGACACATGCTTTTTCAATTTGCTTTCTTGCTTTGCAATTGCAAAGAGACATCTTATAGTTTTAATACATTGACATAGTCCTAGATTTATCCATTTTATTAAATGTTTTCTTTTAATGGGGTTGCAATAAAAATAGATATGCAAATAATCAAACATAACCAACTAATCAACCAAGTAAACAATCAATAAATAAGCCTTTGTCAAAGTTAATGTACAGTAAAGGCTGTTAAACGAAGTACAGTATTAATTAGATGAGCATGATTATATTGCTCTGTTTTACACAGCTTTAATTTCTATTGATGAATCTTTCTTAGATGATCAATCATAAGGCCACAAAAGGACATGTTTTCCAGGCTGGAACTGTCATTGGTTACTGCCTGGAAGAAATTTCATTTTGTAGATTTGAATGAAGTATAATGAAAGAGTATTTGAAATAAAGGGCAACACTAAATATAAGTGTATTATATGAAATAGATTTGTGGTTTCAAACCAATGTACTTAAACCAGCAGTCAGCCAACTTTTGACCGGTGAACCAACAAGAAATTCATGCACTCAGCCATGAACAAACTGATCACCAGCCAATCCCATGCTATCCTCCCTCCCCCCCCCCCCCCACACACACACACCTCCAAAGAAATACAAAGTCTTAACTCTCCAGAGAAAGGGCTTATCAGAGCATCACTTTTCTGTGTGGTAAAAAGAGCTAATGTACAGGTGCCACCCTATCCATAAATGTCTGTTACTTACACTTATAAACAAGTTTGTCCGAAACAACAGAATGGAAAACAAGTGCAACAAAAACTTAAGGGTACTACAGAATTATCTCTGACATCACTGTCTGTAGCTTCTTCCTCATTCTCTAGCTGCTAAAGAGAAAAAAATACCCCTCAATTCATTTGAATATCAATGACATTCAATGCACTTTAAAGAATTGATGAAAGTAGAGATATGAAGGAGAAGGGGGGGGGGGAATTGATGAAAGTAGAGATATGAAGGAGAAGGGGGGGAGGTTCAGGTACCAAACGGTACTTTACCAGACAGAACATAACATAAAGAAGTCATAACAACTAAAAACTACTCCAAACTAACTTGGGAAGTTTGCACTTACTTGTGCATCATTACTTTGAGCAAAAATATTGGCCATATTCCGAGGCCTGTTCTTACGTTACAACTGAACATTAGGCGTAACATACATCAATTCTAGAAGAATCAGACGTGTTTACTGATGAAATAGCAGCTTGTGACTATGGCGACTATGGATTCGAGGCATATCAACATTTCTACAGTAACTGTAATTTATTTTCGGGGGCATTGTGGCAAACATTAAAACAATGCGGCAATAGGTTTCCTGAAAAAATTAACTTATACATTTTGTACAAAACTATAACTTTACATTTTACGTCGGAACCGGGTAGTATGTTCGAAACCAGGTAGTAATCAGTTGGGTGGGTACCTGGGTTACTTGTGCAAACACTAGTTTATATCAAACTCATATCAAAGCTTTAAAGAGACTATTGAATCCGGATCAAGACCTTTTCTGTATAATAACATATGACACAAAATCTTAAAATTTTGCAGAAAATTGGTATGTGTAGCAATTGAGATGTGAGACTTATACATCTCCCATGATCACAGAAACTGCAACAAATCAACTAATTGTATCTTAAAGATCTGTACTTACTGGCCCCATATTAAGCATGCTATCACTTTCAAAGCTTATGAGATTACATTCTAGCTGTAGACTGTAGTAGTAGTAAAAAGAAAAGCTCTGACTTCAAATTAGCCTGAAAATATATACATCATTCTTCTAATGTGTTTCTCTAGTATGTGTTCTTCTGGTACAGTTCAGTTTACAAAGACTATGAAATAATGAATGTTGCTAAACTGGTTGCTTCTGAGAGGTTCAGATCATGTCTAGCTTGGCTTGAGCATTATCTCTTGTAGAGTTGGCATGTTGAATGTTGGAACTTGGAATATAGCTAGCACATCTTTAAGTTATATAAACTCTGACAAAATGCTTTGTACTAAGTTTAACTGGGAAATATACAAAATTTAACAATGTACTGTACCTATTTTGTCATCTATCCAACAAGATGTCAATGAAGTGTGATCTGTTTTCTCTTTGCAGTAGTTAATAGCTGCCTGCAAATGGCTAGTTTTTCTTAATCTTGGATATAACCTCATCTACAGGTCTGAAATACAAAATAGGTGTAAGATGGATGGTCACAAACAGCTGAGACTAAAGTAACAGTATAGGCCTAGGATATGTTATGTTACTATATAAGTATTATACATAGATGTGACTGAGTTCAAAGACACCTTTCTCTAATCTGCACTATTTGAACAATTGTGTCTGGCCTTAAATGAGTAAAAAATTCTACACTAGTCAAGCATAGCAGGCTGGTGGGCTTTATCTCCAAAAGGTAGGTGGAAGCGTGAGCATACTCATTACGTTCCCTGTTGATTGAATCTTATAAATATATGGACTAAAATGAAGTCAATCCACTTCCATAAGCCATGAAGATTTTGATTAAACAATTGCCCAGCCTAAGTCCAAATTAATTGACAGCAAAACCTTCCAATATTTCTCAATCAAAGCATTGTTCGATTGAAATTACACAATTCACATTGCACTAACAAATCAAAAACCAATTGCATTTCATCAGAAAAATACGATGATTGAGAACTCCTTGGGTCCTTTATTCAAAGAAAATAGCCCAATACTACTACAGTAGTACTTTATTGTTCAAATTGTTGAGTGGTAATGGCAGTGGTGACAGCTGCTTTGATTTGCCAGCATGATATATGTGATACTTACTTTCTTAGTGAGTTATGCATTGAATTAGTTGAATTTGCGATTGATTAGCCTACACGTAGTTTGTAAGTTGTAGGACTACCAGTACTGTAGTACGTAGTACTAGGTATCACCATGCAATACATTACACGTAAGTTGCAGTAGTAATAGTATAGTAATCCTCGTAATTGACGCACCTTCAAATATTACTAGCAACGATTCAGCAGGCCACCTAAACTTTTTGCAGTCTAGCAGAATTACATATTTCATCAGCTTGAATCCATTTCAGCTATTTGCTGACCAAATTGTGGTTTTTCTTAAGCTTTTAACACCCTCCACCCAGTTTTGCACGTTTCTTGGTCATTTGGAATCTTACACCCTAAAAATTACCAACATTACCTCAATATGATACCACTTATCTCTGGGACCTGACCTGTCTGAGCTTAGAGGCTCAGAGCATAGCAAACTGCATCCAAAGTCAATGGATGTATATACTAAGGCCTACACTACAGAACCTTAAATATTTAGAGATCATTACATTTCTGAGGAACTACACATATGAAAAACACATAATCCTATGCTTAAGTGCATCAATTATGAGCCCACCATGATACTACTAGTAGTAACACGTAAATTTAGGCTACCATTCTTTAGAACAGCAAGGAAGCCCCAAAGCCCCCTACTCATGACCTTTAAATATAAACAAGTAGCCTAATGAATGAGATAGGTACTTGTTCGGCTTGGCACACTCGATACCGCCTACCCTAAGGCTATAGTACCTAGCTTAGGCTTGCCTAAGGTATGCCGTACAACCGGCTAATATGCACACTTTCCATCCAATAATACTGCTGTTATTGGCGACAAGTTTCCCATGAAGAAGTATATTGGATATTCAGGTAATGTGTAAGCGTTGGTTTCAAGTGAGCACCTTATAGGTAGTCTTTCACCGATAAAATTACAGCTAAAATGAGATACTTACGTTGCTGGGTGATGTTCAGGATGTGTACAACAGTCGTAGCCTACTTCGCATACGTACGAACAGTGTTTACCTCTGTGCTGTGTCTAACATTTGATGGCGCCATGTCGTTAGAAGTCTCGTACTGCAATGGTCTAAAATTGCCAATTTTCGTTATTTTGCAACCAGAATATTCCAAATTTCACCAAGAATAGCAATCATGTGTCTATAATACAAATTCTGAATGTCGCTGATATATATATCCTAGTTTTCCCGTATATTGCTCGGAAAGTTGAGATTAACATATATCATACCTACACCGTATGCTAAAATATCGTTATATACACTGTTGAGAAAGGCTCAGATTTGCACTGAATATGCTCTTTATAGCAAGAACATACAAACAATTCTAAGTTAATTTCTGATAAATACCATCATGTTGGCTACATACGAAGTGAAAGTTGTTTACACAAAGCACGATATTTGAATTGGTAATGCCTCAGACTTATGTTTACCAAGAAGTTGGTAAGCATATGCCCAAGGTACACATAAGCCCCAGCTACCATGCATGAATGTAAACATATGCCCGCATTCATAACTATATATATATATATATATATAACTATATATATATATATATGTGTGTAGCAGAGTGCTATTTTAGCCACTGTTACTATTTTTTCCCCATGTGGTCAAACTCCTCCATTTGTACTGGTAACTATGTCATGTACATAGGGCATTGACTCCTAATACAATGGATGTCTGTTGGGAGTAAGTAGTGGTTAACTAGAGAGAGACAAGGAGTCTATCTCTGGCCTGATGTTTATCTTTTATCCACTTTTCTTTCTTTGTTTCCCTTTATTAATTTTCTTGGCTCTGATTACTTCTGAGCTTCCTGTTCTCATCCCTTACGCATTCCTGCGCTCCCAATGTGTGTTTTGTGGTAACACCCCTTATGTTATACCTGTTAGGAAGCAGCATCTGGCTTCTCTCAACTGTAAAGGCAAAACAACTCTTCTTTGTTTGTGGTCATCGGCCACCTTATAATTCTAAGGGTGAAGTTAAGATGTTTAGGGCTTAAAAACCTAGCTACATCCAATGGATGCATCTCTCACCTGCCGACACAAGCAGAGGCAACACCTTTACCACTCCTGAGAGAGTTGAAGACAATTTCATATGTCTTCATGATATACTGCATATTCTGATTATTCAGGTCGTACTGTATACATGTACTCTGAGATACACACTCTGTTGATTGCCTTGGGCAGTTAGACGCCGGGTAATACTTATAGACGCCGGTCGTTCCTATATAGACGCTGGTTGTATTGAACTACCTAGGGAAGGGGCTACTCCACCCAATGGTTCCCCGAGCGGTCTAGAGATGCTGGATCGGCACGACAGCGCATATGTCCGAGTGCAGTATTTTTTTAGTTATATAGTGTCGTTAGTCATAACAGACTTCAAGAGAGAGTTTGTCGTATTTGATCAGTTTGAAGTTGTGGGAATGCTACAATGCATATGTATTCACACAAACTGAGTCGTTATCATTATTATTTGTGTTTATGATTTCATGTGTTCATATTCAGACCATATAGTTTATAGTAGACCAGTACTGCTCCTTGATGGTATGTGTCGTTGAGTGGTTGCTGGACCTTGCTGAATATAGAAGCCAGTCGTACCCTATCATAAATGTTTTTGCTTACTGATTTGTGTATGTTTTTCATTAATTTCTAAGCTTCCGTCTCTATTCTAGCTGACAACTAGAGTCATTGTAAACACCCCTAACCCCGCTGCTCCTATGTCGTAGGTACATGGCGAGTAGTCGTTACATATATATATATATATATATATATATATATATATTTTTCTATATAATATAATGAAAATCCACGTTTACTCCAAAAGAAAATATTATTAGAGAAAACCAGAGAAATAAGATATGACTCATAATTGACAAAAAAGGAGTAAGTTTTAGAAAATATATTGGAATTTTCGGTCCCCCTGGGACCTTCGTCAAGTATTGCTGAAAATTCCAATATATTTTCTAAAACTTACTCCTTTTTTGTCAATTATGAGTCATATCTTGTTTCTCTGGTTTTCTCTAATAATATATATATATATATATATATATATATATATATATATATATATATATATATATATATATATATATAGATATGTATGTAGATATATATGAAGATATATATGTATATATATGTAGATATATATATATATATCTATATCTATATCCATATATATCTATATATCTATATATATATATATATATGTATATATATATATATTTCCGGGTTTAAGCACTTTGAGCAGTCTGGGGCTTACGGTAGACCATCGTGATTTCAATCACTCTTTTTATGCCTGACGAAGGACCAGGGTGTCCGAAAATTTGTGTAGCGTTTAGTTATTTCTATTCTATTCTAAATATTATGTTGGATTTAAAGGCATTACATGTTGTCCTCATCTTTTCTACTATATATAAATATATATATATATGCATACACATATATCTTATACATCTTTATATGTTCATTGAGGAACGTGTACACTGAAAGTGGGGATACATCCAAGCTATACTTAAGGGAACTTGGGCAGTGGCATAGCCAGGTTTTCTTTCAGTGGGGGGCGCTGGGGAAGCTTGACCATTTACTGGGAGGGTGTCTTCTTACTGGGGGTGACAAGCTTTCATGGTCGCCCCCCCTCATGCCCCCCCCCCTTGGCTATGCCACTGAGCTGGGGTCACCTCTACTGCCCTTGTGAATTTAATTGTTCATAATATATATGTTAATTAAGTCTTTTTCAAATTTTACAATAGGTGTTGAAGATAAAATGTAAGTTTTTTGACTAACCTTTATTACTAGACTTCCCGGACACTCTTCGAGACACATCTCCTGCCACACAACGTGGATGTTGGGGACTTTCTCTGCCTTGTTTTGTCTGCTAGGAAAAAATATTAATCGATATTAACTTTCACTTTCATTTTCATTTTCGATGAAAAACTTGACTTTAAGATTTCAATATATTGTAATATAACAGTCTGGTCAATGGAATGGCTATGAGATCTTGTAGTTTGTATTCTTTGACAACAGTTAACGATACAAAGAAGATGGAAATTAACTCCTACCATGTAGCCATACCCCTTTGGTAAAGAAACTGGGACCATGTAGGATACTGGTGGTAGTGGTCCCAGTTCCATGATTTTAGAGTTTGCGGAAGTGATAAATGATGGAAATAATTTGTGTGGGTTGTCAAAGACAGCTGAAGAAGCAAATTGATAATTATGTTAGAAAAAATAGTCTTACCTGGGTGCAATTCTTCCACGGTAAGTTTCCAACGCCATATAGCAATTTTTCACCCCTTTCAATATTCTGTGATGCAAAATCAGGCACAATGCTGGGTAGAAAGTTTGACATTCACTTCTCTCTTCTCTCCATGGTTTTACTAGTCCTCCTAATTTACGACCAGACGTTGATTCTTCAGTTGCATCAATACTATAAATGAAATAGCTGTGTTTGTTAATAACAATGAATCAATAAAGATAATTATTAAAATTGCAGCCTTAATAACTCCTAGGTAAACCAAGTAGTGTCATATACATTACACATTGTTTATCTGGATAAATGAAGGGAGAGAAGGTACAAATGCAGACTTGATTACATTATTTCAATGGGTGTTGCAGTTTATCTCAATTACCTTCAACTATGGTCAATAAATGGATACATGTGCTATAACAAATACAGGGTAAGCCATACATTTCAACTTCTCCCAGAGTGATTTCCCCTACAGCAACCGGAAATGCTGGAACTGAAATGAATTGCAATGTTCACATCTTTTAAGAGTAAGTGTTGTTGATGATCAGACTGGAATCTTGAGAGCAAAGTTGACAGTTACATGACAACAAAAAGACTGAAAGGCCAGGTTTTAGTTAATATACTTAGTTCGTTTTAGGGTGGGCACCTTACACAAGATTCTTATGTCCGAAGGATAAGTCTGAAATAACGAGATTATATAAGAAACAGTTCCGGAAACAAATCAGATTCATTTCTTCCAGTGGTAGATTTTATTGAAGTATTTGGATTCCAAATCAAGAACAATAGAAGAAACGGTTTAACAATAAAGGGCCGAAAGAAATGAGAACTCCTAAAATAAGTCCTTATGGGACGAAGACTAACTGTAGACTCCCGAGTATGAAAATAAAACTCATAGATTCTTTCAACAACTACGGATTGCTAGGAAAAAAGTAACAAAAAATTACCTTGAACTTAACATGACTTTGTATATACACTTCTCACAGTACCCAATGCCTTACCAATATTCCTTGCCCTTGATGAAGAATCTGAACCCAGATGTATTTCATTTTCCAGCTGATCTCCTTATGTAGCCGTAAGCAAATTTCCACTGTATTGTAAGAGAAATTCCCCCTTTTCAAAGGAATCTGTTACGACTCCGCTACCTGCAGTAAATAAAATCAGTTTATGGTTATTGGTGAGGGCAAGGGCGTAGAAACCGGGGGAGCTGTGAAAAATATGGGGGGCCGAAGTATCATTTCGCCCCCTTGCTTCGCATGTCAGAAAACCACAGACCTCTGTAGACAGTTTAGCTAATTTTGTAATTTCAGCATACCGTAACATTTTGGTTTGACACATGGACTAATATTATCGTTCATCAACCTCCCCTCGAGATAAAAAAGAGGTTGTATGATAACAGTGACTTTTTCCATTGCCAATGCCAATCGCATGTTTGCTACTGTACAGAGAAACAGATTTCATCACCATATTAGCAATGTAGAGAACCATAGTTTTTGTCTGAACATCTCATGTAATTTTCAAATGTCAACCAAGATTTATGGACAGCAAACTTTTAATTACATTTTTCAATCACTGTCTTCTACCAAATAGTGTTAACATACTGCACATCATACATGTAGTTGTGGACTACCCCCCCCCCCAACTCCTTTCCATGTAAAACATTTTCCACTTCAATGACACAGCTTTTCAAGGACTAATTAATGCTAATTGTCCTAGATAAATCTTAAGTGTTAATTACACATAGAATGAAGACTGGACCAAAAGTATTAGGCTACATGTAGGCCTACACCTGCACAAATACAATACGTGACATTGCATGTACTAATTTAGTCTAAACTATGTCATAAGCCATGTAGTAATAACACGATCATCAATGTGGGGAGGTGATGCACTGATGGTAACGTTGGTTGTCCACAATTCCATGGCAGTTAATTAAACATCCCTTGGATCCCAGTGAAACATGTAAAATCTAAGAAAATGACATGTTGACCAATTGATACATTTTATCTTCTGTTAATATAAGTATTACATTTCTACCTGAAAACCCCTCTTGGTCCAATTGTAGCCTAACTTAAAAAGGCACTTGATGGTGTACCGCAACGTTAAAATTAAAGCTAGGCCCATACTTGCCTAACATGAACATTAAGGCTAAGTTGCTGCATCGACTCTACCCTTATTTAAGTTGTTAGATTTGCTAGTTTGTGTACTTTTTATAATATTGATATACCAGTCGGCTGATTTCTAACTATAAAGTCGTCTCCTTCTTTAAATTTGAAAAAAAAATTACTTGCATTTGGTTGATCAATATCTTTGTGTATTTCGTCCTCGGTGTACACACAGTCTGTGGAGAGCCCGGGAACTGTGGCGTGCCAATCGGATGTTGTGAAACAGGCTTATACCAGTGTATGGAAAAAATGCCAGGCCCACTTTTTACACCTAAATGCCATTTAAACCCTGGAAAGTGGGGAACATGCTCAGATCTCACTAACAACCTCAGAGCATGTTATTGACACTCCGTTTGACTGTATTTTGATGAGTAAAATAGGGGATATCCTTGTTTCTCAGAGTATCCCCGTTGACGGGTGTGTATCTTAAGATTTATCCCCAATAGGAGCCAGAAATGCACGCACATTAACATTTCTACTGTATGGATTGCACTTAAATCTATTTTTCAGGATGAAATTTAATTCCCACATAGCCAACACTCATATACACCCTATACAGTAAGTAAATAAGATAACATGTATGATGTGGACAATGGGATACACTAATTTTATCCCAAACCAAATATTGGAGACTCTAAAATTCCAGTCTCCATATGATTCCTCCAAGCATTGTATGTGGTATGGACCCTCGGTACCCGAAGAACCAACGAACAAGTGTTTGCAGTGGGATAGATCCAGTGGCGTAGGAAGGTACTTTTGAGTGGGGGGGCTGAAGACTGATGGCCGGCCTGGGGAGGGGTTTAAGGGGAGGGAGTGACCCCTCCCCTTTGGATTTTTTTTGCATTTCCAGGTGGCCTCAGATGCAATTTGGTGCAATATAGCACACTTCAACCCACCCACTCCATTTTGTATATAATTTTGCATTTTCACCTGGCCTTAGATGCAAATTGGTGCTCCAAATGAGATTTTTTTCTCATTTGGAAATGAAAAAGGGGTTTTCTGACTTGCTAAGTGGGGGGGCGGAATGATACTTCCGCCCCTCCACATTTTTCACTGGGGGGCTGGCGCCCCCAGCCCCCCCCCCCGGTTCCTATGCCCTTGGATAGATCCCATCATTTTGCAACACCTCTACAGATGAAATTGGATCAAATCCCAAAAGAGGCACAGATTCACGAGCAGCAGCAAAAATTAAAAGTTCCTCAAAAGACACCCGACTCTCACCACCCATGAATGGAATACAGATACAGATTGTAGAATAATATTTATTGACATGGGATAGGAAAAAATATATGTACCTGTATAAGAGAAACTTATAAAAAGTTTTATATTTTTTACATGCAGCCGTCAAATCAATTCTGACATTAAATTTTAGGCAACGCTGAGTGCGGTTGTTTGGCAATTAGGAATTGTAATTGCAGTTCTGGGCATGGGCGGTGATCATGGGGGGCGGGGGAGACATGTCCCCCCAATATTTTAGGTGGGGGGATATAGTATCTAATTACCCCTCCAATATTTGGTGGCATAGATTTTTTTTTGTGGCTATAAATAGAAAATAATGCATGAGATTATTTATCCAAATCATATTTGGCGCCGGCGGCACCATAGGCGTAGGAGCCTAATTTGATTTGGGGGTCTGTAACAATTTGCCCTTAAAATATGAACAAATTTTTTTACGCGCTCCCTGTGGGTTCAACATGTTAATGTGCATATCATATAGGCATTCATAGGTTATTACATCACATGCCAATAACATTCTATACTAATAATATAAGTTTAACCATTGAAAAACACATTGCAAAATTATTATACTTTCAGTAGGTGCCCCAAAAATTCTCAGCATATTGCCAGAATTTTCACAAAAACTTTTGGCCTGCAGCGCCCCGCCCTCCCCTCCCCTCGAGCATATTTTGTTTATGATATTGCTAGTAATTTCCAAATAGAAAATGCTTAGATGCAACTTACAAAGCCTGGAAAGTGCCATTTCCAGCGATCTGGGAGGCATTTTCAGCCAAAATTTTCTTTTACGCTTCGCGCCAATACATGGTGGCGCTACGCTTAGATAGTTTGACTACAATCTTCGCCCCTCCCTTGGCAAATTCCTCGCTATGCGCCTGTCTAATCGAGTCACAATTTGTTACTAAATATCACTAAAAAACGTCACAGACCGAAAGTAGTTTTTACTTTTTTTCAAAATTAGCTAAACGGACTGCATCCGTATTGACATTTGGTTTAAATATATATATATACATATGTATATATATTTATATCACATGATGAGTGTATATGCACAAGCACAGACTGTACCCAATTTAAAGGATATACACATCAATTCCCTGCACTCTCTCTAATGCGGCAGCCCCCCCCCCCCTTCCATTATTACACATTTTAAGGCAGTTGATTCACTGTTGTCCTCTTTTTATAATGTATTTACAACCCTTAACCCTCTATAGATCCATTTAATTCATTGGCTGTCATCATATTAAGACCCTTTTCTTATCATCTATCTTTTGATTCCTTTACAAGTAGAGCAGAATATACTTACTATAAGCAGAGAAAGCCAAAGAAACAAGGTGTCACTTAACCAGAATATAGAAGTGCATATATTATTAACTGTGTTCTCCTTTAATATAAGATTTTTTTTAAGATGTTTTCAAAAGGTCTGTCAAATGCCTGAAATTGAATAAACTGGAGGAAAAACCTTTTGCATATCCTCTTTTCCGTATTATTGGTTTATTCATGGAGCTATAAAGCTCCATGGTTTATTTACTTCAAAAGTCATAAGAAAGGGGAGGAATTTCACTTTCAGGAGTAAAAATGACTCTGTTTGGTGTATATTTTTACAACAAGAAAAAGCAGTATAGAAGCATGTAGTAGCACCGTATTTGTGTACCATTCCCTCACATAGCCTGTGAACCCACATTCAACAGCAATGAGTCATACTTCAGCTCATATTGGTAGTATTTTACTCTCTTCTGCTGTGTTGGTCCAAAATTGGCCAGATTTCAAATATGGTCACCTTTGGTGAAAATTGTTTTTATTCCAACACTCTTGAGCACTCTGATCTGCCGTACCAATCCAAAATAGCTTCCGACGCCCCTGTGACAGTGATGGACCCTGCATGGTACATTGACCCACACTGGCACACATATTGTAGTTGTAATCACGTACCAAATGTGCGCTTTGAAGGACCCCTTAGTCACACAATTCATCGGATATGACGCACCATTCTGTGGGGTCGTTGAGTTTGTCTTACAATGATTGATAATTTCATCATGATATAAAAATTAAAGGCATTTGCCAAAATATAACATCATAGGCTTCATAGCTCTACTGTTCACATAATCTGATCATGCAGTTCTAAAAATTATACAAAGGAAAGTGATACCAGGGACGTAGCCAGGGGGGAGCAGGGGGAGCGACTGCTCCCCCCCCCTTTTTAGTGTCGGAAAAAAAGTTTAAAAACTGTTGTTTTTTTTAGCATGGTATTTTGTTAGTGCTCTTTTGATCTTACACGTCAACTGGATTATAATCGTAGTAACATTCACGTCTACTGATTCAACTACTTACTTAGTTTGGCAGATGCAATTAGCTAAATTTAGCCTATAGCCTATTACAAGCCTACAGTTGGCCACTGCATAATAAAATACATATTGCCTACCCAGGGGCGTCGGAAGCTATTTGGGATTGGTACGGCGGATCAGAGTGTGGCCATCTATCATAATTATCAGGGGGACGATTGGTAGGTCAAACTACGCTACGCGCCACCATGGTTGGTGCGTAGCGTAATGGAGTTAGTTTTGAAAATATGCCTCCCAGATTGCAGGAAATGGCACTTCCTGAGCTTGAAAACAAGACCCCTGCCATGCCAGAGTAGTCACATTTAGCCTACTTGCTTGTTTCATTTTGGTTCTTTATTTTTTGCCATTTTTAGTCCTACTTTTTTTTTTTTTTTTGCGCCGTGAACATTTCTGGCCTATCTTTGTATCTACAAGTATCAGAAGTTGAAAAGTAAAACTAGTCTGTACATGTACTTGGCTAATTTTAAATACATTAACTTGTTTGTTCTTGGGGTTTAAAAGTGATATTGAATGAGGTGAATCAAGTTAGCAAGAAGCCAGGGAACCAGAATGAACACTCGGGAAGGGCCGTTTCCGGCCATCTGTAAAACCAAAAATTTTCTTATACGCTACGCGCCCATTGATGGTGGCGCTCCGCTCAGATAGTCGTACCTACAACTTTGAAAATCCATATCAATCACAAAAAGTGCTCCCCCCTTTCAAATTCCTGGCTACGTCGCTGAGTGATACTACTGATTTGTGAGAGAACTAGAATGGTCGCCCATAAAATACCATATCATGTTTCAATGTTGTCTTTAAAAACTTTATTGTTCAGGGCACAACTGTAGCATATGCCGTAATTTTTAGTCTTGGAAATAAGCAAATTCTAGCTATATTTTTAATGCAATTATGCATCCCTGATAACATTTGGTGACATATTAGTGTATGAACAAGCCTACTGGGACATTGCCATTGTAACATCAAACGTTACAACATTTAGTGAATGTAACGTATTAGTAGATAAGTTATTATACTGCAGGTGTATACTACTAACATAGAAATAAAAATAATAATAGAAATTGTTGCACATCACTAGTTTAGGTTTGCACTAGATTAGTAAATGAACCATTCTTGAATCCTTGCAGAGTTGACACTATACATACTGTAAAACATTAAGCAGGTGTGATGAATTTATGATGTGGATTGTTGACTATTTAGTAATGGGCAAAATGTGGTATTCAGTAATTTATGTTGGAAGTTATATAATTCACTATGTCAGGGATGTGCTCACACTGAGCGGCACCGGGCGGCTGCACCCAGCAGTTCTGAATGCCGCCCAGCACAAACAGTATGTTAACCTTTTCCGTCCAGCACTTTTTTGATGATAATTTAACAAATTTTTACCATAAACAAAATCTGGGAGAATACATGGCACAAAATAGGAAAAATAGCACCACCCTAAGCATACTTCATGTGCAAAATTTTTCCAGTGGGGAGGGGTACCCCACCCATGAGATCCCTCTCCCAGGGTGTGGATCACACTACCGCACAATCTGCCCGGCACTCAAATATTCCTGAGCACATCCCTGCTACGTGTACAGTATGCATTCTGATATATTATTAACTCTGCATATCCCGGTATTATTTGTCTTTTTCAGTCGAAGGTGTGTGTCCAATTAAGAAACTTGAGAGGTTGGTATCCAAACTGATCCACCAAAAAGACAACACCAGTTCCTCAACAAAAGGCTATGCCCCAACAGAGGCTGATGCACTCCAGCAGCTGTACCCCAGTGGAGACTGGCAGTGGCAGAGCAAGAGGTATCGGTCGGGGGGGTGAGAATGGTCTGTAGGGGCGCTTTCGACACTAAGTGGAGTGCCACCACAGGTTGGCACCAAGCGCGCAGAATTTTTTGAGTAAAGATAATTGATGTCATAAAAGTTACAACTGTGTCATATTAATAAACTAAATGATTGAATATTGGTTTCACTGCATTTATTTATTATATGTTTTGTCAAAGTTTCTTTCGATGTAAAGCTGCTAAACTTATCATAGAAAGGTCCACCACAACGGAGGCAGGGCGTCTCCTAGCCTTTATTTGGGTATATGTTCCTGCATTCCGTATTTGGAACACTGCCCTAGTTTTGTTTGTATTGCTTATTCTAAAGTTAGGTAAGTCAGTATTGTAACATGTTTTTATTTAAACACATTGATTGCATCTGTCCAGTTCTTTACATTGAGTTCAACTACAATAACCATGAGCAGGGAAAACTTACCACTATCTCACTTACATTTTTTTTAGGCTATGTAGTATTGGCCCAATTTAGCATGCTATAATTGCTAGAAGATTTAGAAAAAGAAAGTTCCTAGAGGTCTTTACTGTCCAAATTGTTCTAAGGCATTCTAATTGAAAGCATAAGATGCCAGAATGTCTCAATGAGGTAAATTTCCTCAAAGGTGGTAATAAAACCAGTTTTAAAACTTGTATATTTGGGACTAATACGGCATACCTGGTCGAGAGTTGCTGTGGAAGCCACCATATGTTTGTAGTAATGCAGTAAAATGTAGTAAAGACAGCTGGAGGAGTCCAGTTTACCCCTGTGCTGAAGGTCATTCATCTTTTGGGGTTTTCTCTCCCTTACCCCTCCCTCAGATTGGTACTCCCACCGCCTCATTTTGGCAATGTGGTTACACACTAACACACCCCACACACACAAAGGCCTTATCTTAAAGCAGCATTTTTCGTTTTGTCTCCGTTTTCCACTTTTTGATACCTCCATCAAGTTTCTTACATATATGCAATCACAAAACAGCAAACTAAAATATTAGCCAAGTTTTTTCCCTGCCAAAAGCGTTTATTGGCGAGTAATTAAGGACATTTGCAGATAATGAGAAAAGTGTCCACCAACAAATTCCACATTTTATATTAATCGCATACAGTTCCCCCAACCCCCTAGTTTGAATCCAACCAATCAGAGATGCAGGTTTAGTTATGAGCCATTGCTTAAAATAGATTCAAACGTCGAGTTGGTAACTTGGTACAACCAGCGAGCTGGACTCTAACAGCTCCCTGGTACAACTGCCGTAGACAATCTACACAAATCAAGTGTGGTGTTGTAATACGTATTGGCCAATGACGTTCGTACCTTTAAAATATTCATATTATGGGCGAGGTTTATTTGGATCCCAACGGAAAATATCTTCGAGAAGAACAAAGTTGAATAGATGTATGTCGTTATGGCATCGTGGAATCAGTGAGGTTGAGAAAAAACATAGAAAAGAATGCAAAATACTGCTTTAACAAGGAGTCCCTGATCTTACCCATATCTAATCACACCTTACTACAGAAACAGAACCTATGGTATGAAGCCTCAACTAACTCAAAAAGGAAGAAATGTATACCAATGCACAGCCTGAAGTTCTCGGATGACCTTCCCATTCAGTACTTAGCGCAAATCATTCTATCAATAATGTTGTTTTCATTGCTCATTAAAACAATTAAAACATACCGCGCCTTTCTTTTTGGCTACCGTAAATTAGACCTATCCAAACTGTGCTGAGGCCATTTATCACTATTTGGTTTGTTTTTTTGTGGATTGCCAGCTACAAAACTAAAAAAGTGTGGACCCTTAGGATACTACTTTTTATCTATGAAACAGTTACATAATGGATTAGAGCAATTTATCACAAAGTAGCGATGCAATTATTTCAAGTGCAGCAGATCCCTTGGTCTGTAGTTGTCGTACAACATGCCAGCGAATAAAAAGGGTTTGCCCCCGTCGCACCGAGGATTGTTTTTCCCTTATTAAATGCATTGTTTCATAGCCAATAGAAAAAAATTTTAAAGCCCAAGTGAACCAGCGGGAAGTTGCTCGCACATAACGTACACTACGATTACACAGTAGGCCTATAGGGTACGCAGAACTGAGAAACGGATTGGAATTTCGATCACCTGAGATCTTTGTGGTAACAGTGCCCAGATCCATATCCTGTTTATAGCTAAGGATGAGAATGCCACAATAAAGGAATGAATCTGTTGTCGCTATAGCAGAGGGCGGCATTGCTTTTATTTTGAAATCGGGGAATACAGGGGGAATACGGGGAGACAAGATTAGCTGAGAACCCTTACCTTTAATCAATGTAACCATTGTATCAATGTAACCATGACTTCAACTTTCCTTAATATTTGCTTCATATCCCGTAACGTTAACAATTCCCGAACGTTTCTTATCAAACCTATCAAACCTAAATCCTAAAACACTGATCCATTCTCAAGTTTCCTTAATATTCGGTTCATATCCCGTAACGTTAACAATTCCCGAAAGTTTCCTTTTTGAAGTATAATATTTAATCAAGGATGGGCGAAATGACCAGGCTGGTTGAGCGAAATGGTAAGGTTGGGCGAAATGGCAGTTGGGTGAAATGATTGTGTGGCGAAGTGACCAGCTTCCGTAAAACTAGCACCATCGTGAACCAGCAGGAAGTTGCTCGCACATAATGCACACTAGGATTACACAGTAGGCCTATAGGGTATCCAGAACTGAGATACGGATTGGAATTTCGGACACCTGAGAAATTTGCGGTAACAGTGCCCAGATCCACATCCTGTTTATAGATAAGGATGAGAATGCCACATGTAAGGAATGAATCTGTTGTCGCTAGGACAGAGGGAGGCATTACTTTTATTTTTAAACCGGGGAAGAATTTGAGACAAGATTACGGAGCCATGTGTACGCTAATAAAAGGTGACAATTAAAGTAGCATCTAGTATGTCTTCATTTGTGTTTATGCTTTTGTAATCTTTTGTAGATTATGTAGGCAACCAGATGGAACAAGATGGAAAATGTAGTAATTCACTTTGCAGTACATTTCCCCATCCTTGTCTTTTTGTACATTTACACTGGAGAGGAAGGTGTTTTTTCAAAGTTTTTAACACTTCTACTAATTTGGAACAAGTACTTTCAGCTTCATTGTTTGTTTTCCATGATTGAACCTTATACTATAGGAGAGGGGGTGGAAAATTGTCCAATTTACCTTGGTTTTTTACCTTAGGAGAGGTGTTATGTATCACCCTCCCTTTTCAGTGGCTGACTTGTCCATTGAGGTCAAGGTAGTAGCAGTCCTGGATATTTCACTTATACCATTTATAAACTAAATGAACCTACTCCAAAACATCTTCCTCTCTCTCTTAATCGCTGCCCTTACACATCCTTCACCCCTGGTATGCAGTGAATCAATGTATCTGTCTTGCAAAAAGGGGGAGGTACAAAGCCTGCCCACCCATTAACAGTGTTCGATATTTCATTTACTTATGTTACCAACTCTAAACACCTTCCCCTTTTTCTTCAATCTCTACCCTTAACCATTGTCCATCTCCTGCTATGCAGACCCAATGCACAATCAAATTGAGAGCTACCTCCTGTATTATTTGCATAGTTTTGTTACTTAAATTCACAACTGAAATAGACCTTGAAAACATTGATGCAATATCTGAAAGACAATAATTATACTAGTTAACATGCACCCTACTTTTTGGACAGTGAAGCCTTTCCTGTTGTTTTTATGCAACTAGGCGGAGGGGGTTTTGGCCCTACTTTTTTTCTATGTGACCTGTACATTGTCATAAAAGTTAGTATTCCTTAAGCATTAACAATAAGTTTGGCTAAATATATTGTTTCACCACTCAAATCATTTTCCTCTATGTGTCCATCCTCCCTTACCCCCGCCCCCTACATCCCTGGCATGCACTGAAGCAATCCAAGTTATATTGGGAGCTGCTTCCTTTATCGATTGCATAATTTTGTTTCTTTTACACCAGATATAGATCTTCAAATATAAGTGCTAAATCTGATAACACTAAATATAAGTAGATATTAATATACATCCCATTTTTGGTTGGGGGGGGCTGTGAATCATATCCATTTGTTTTTTATGCAACTAAGGAGAGGCCTGGGATGTGCTGCCTTACCAGTTGTCTATGGGTTACCTGCACATTAACTTGAAAGTTAGTATTCCAGGATGATCTCGCAACTAACTTTGCCTATATGATGTTACACCACTCCAAAACATTTTACCTTTAATGTCCAGGGGCCAACCTTACCCATCCTCTCCCCCTAGCATGCAGTGAACCAATGCAAAATCACAATGGGAGCTTCTTCCCTTAATAATTGCATCATTTTGTTTCTTTCACACCAGATAAGGACCAGCCTACAACATTAATGCCATATCTGCATATGCTAAATGTATGGAGAGGTTAACATACACCCCACTTTTGGGGGCTGTGAATTATATCTCTTTGTTTTTTCATGCTGCTTAAGGGGAGGGGATGTGCTGGCCTTCCTTTTGTTTGTACATTACATCAAAGTAAGTATTGAAGGATATATCACTACAATAACTTTGCCTATATATAATGTTACACAACTCCGATACATTTTCTCCCTTGTGTCCAGCCCCACCCTTACTTCCCCATCCTCCAACCATTGCGTGAAGTGAAGCAATGCAATATACCATTGGAAGCTGCCTCCCTTATCTATTGCATTTCTTTCCTTTACACCAGAAATATACCTTTAAAACATTAATGCCATATCTGATAACACTATATAAATATATATAGAGGTTAACCTACACCCTTGTAAGAACTGTGAATAATTTCCCTTTGTTTTGCATGCAGCTAATTGGACATGGCGTCCTGCCCTACCTATTGTCTATGGGTTACCTGTACATTGCATCAAAGTTGGTATTCCAGGAAATTTCATTACAATAGCTTTGCCTATATATACTGTGCTGTTTCAACACTCCACTACACTTTCCCCTTTGTGCCCAGTCACCACCCTTATTCACAACCCCATCCCCCCCCCCCCGCTCCATCCACCACTGACATGCAGAATCACATCGGGAGCTGCCGCCTATATCGATTGCATAATTTTGTTTCTTTAAACCAGATTTAAACCTTAAAAACATTAATGCGATATCTGATAACACTAAATATATATAGAGGTGAACATACACACCGTTTGGGGGGGGGGGCTGTGAATGATTCCCCTTTGTTTTTCATGGAAGTAAGGGGAAGGGGTGTGGTGCCCTCCCTTTCGTCTTTGGTAACCATGGTACATTAATGTCATAGTTAGTATTCCTTGGTATTTCACCAATAACTGTGCCTATTTATAGTGTTACACCACTCCAAAACATTTCCCCTGTTTCCAGCCACCACTTTACCCCTCCTCCACCCTTGGCTTGCAGTGAACCAATGCAAAATATATTTGGAGCATCCTCCCTTATAGAATGCATAATTTTGTTACTTTCACACCAGATATATACCATGATAGCATTGGTGCCATATATATTAACACTAAATGTATGGTGGTAAACAAAGACTCCGAAAATGGGATATGAAATGCGCTCTGGACTCATGTTAAGCGAAATGGATATACCGTCCTCTCGTGGGCTATAGAATAACCCCTAAATAGTTTAACCATCATATACCCCTTTGTATGTGCCAAGTGGTGTACAAGGTACAAACATGATACTCCTACCATGGTGTTTGGTCACATGTCCAAATGGCAGCCTATACCCACTTTGAAGGGTGATATTTTGGGGAAATGATGCCACAACTGCAAATATTTCAATCGTACTGACCACACATCCATGCATGAAATGGTCCAGAGGTGCCATATAAGACATACCATGTAAAAGATTCTTCATCTACTGCCCCTGCTGACATGTTACCCAAAACATGCAAAGCAAGCTATAAATATTATAAGTATATGTTTGTTGACATATCAACAGATACTGAGAAATTTATTTTATTTGAATTTATATTTCGTACATCATTTATTATACCCACAATTGTGATATATTCAAAAGTTTTTCGAATTTATGACTTACATCTTGAAGATCTTCACTAATGGCTGTTATCAAGTCATCTTCCAATACAGGTAAAGTAACTTCAAAATCATCGTCACTGTCATGAGTTTGCTGGTGAATAGATATCAATGGAAAACTAAAGTTCAAGGAATGCCTTGTGGATGTTGTAATAGGAGTATTATTTTTTTACTGTGAAATACTGTTGAGTGAATGTGCAAAATATACTTGATCTTAGTAGTGCAGCAAAAAGCTTAGGTGTGACTAACAGTATAATGACAATGACAGCTACTGACCTTAAATTTAAGGAAGAATTGCATTAATACAACAAGTCTAATGACAATGACAGTTACTGACCTTAAATTTAAGGATGAATTGCATTAATACAACAAGTCTAATGACAATGACAGTTACTGACCTTAAATTTAAGGATGAATTGCATTAATACAACAAGTCTAATGACAATGACAGTTACTGACCTTAAATTTAAGGATGAATTGCATTAATACAACAAGTCTAATGACAATGACAGTTACTGACCTTAAATTTAAGGAAGAATTGCATTAATACAACAAGTCTATTGACAATGACAGTTACTGACCTTAAATTTAAGGAAGAATTGCATTAATAAAACAAGTCTAATGACAATGACAGTTACTGACCTTAAATTTAAGGTTGAATTGTATTAATACAACAAGTCTAATGACAATGACAGTTACTGACCTTAAATTTAAGGATGAATTACATTAATAAAACAAGTCTAATGACAATGACAGTTACTGACCTTAAATTTAAGGAAGAATTGCATTAATACAACAATTCACTGACTTGTTGTATTAATGCAATTCATCACTATAGTAAACATGACATCTTTTCAAGCTTCCCTGTCTTGAAATATCATGTTAACAGTTTTCATTTCTAACCCCAGGTGTTGAGAGGACCTTTAACATCATCAGCCCAGAAAATGCTCCTTGTTAATCAATGTTCCACAACGGTACCAAAATATGAGACCTGTCCAAGCTTCTATTCTAGCTCTGGTGTATACAAGGTGGTCAGAATTTAACCCCTGTTGAACTCAAATGACTTTTGATCATTACCAAAATAGTAATCAATATGGTAAACCAATATCAGATTATGGTCAAATGTTAGAAGTAGTTGAGAAGTTGCTGTGTCAAAGCAAAGCCTGGAAATGCACAGAAAAGGTAGAAATGTACATGTAAAAATAAAACTGACATGTAAATTTGCTAGATGAGTATTATGCAAATCAGATTAGAGTGGAATGCTAAGGGATGTGAATTGTTGTTAAACATGATGACAATATAAGTAAGGACAATTTCACTGACAGTAATGTTCACAAATGTACTGAAGCCTAGAATTTAAAATGTTAAAATAGAATAAATAAGAACACTATGGCTGGCAATAGTGTCCCAAATGTACTACAGAAGAGAATATTTAATGTGAGGACACTATTTGTGTGGCCTCTGTGACTGATAATAGTGACCGCACATGTACATAGGAAGAGCACCTAAAACATGAGGACAATACAAGTAGTATACTATGACTGACAGTAGTGTTCTAGCTGATTTTAAAGCATACTGAATCTAATGATGTAAGTGTACATCCAAGTGAGTGAAGAGACTGTAAGCCACAAATAGAATATGAAACAGTAGACTAGATACAAAGATTTGACATATCATAAGATATATGAGTTGTAATACAATTGGACAAGATAACAATATAATAAATGATTGAACTGAAAGCTGGGTCATCCATATTGTTGGATACTCCTTCAGGAACTCTAGGTGCTATGATCTTATCGTGGTGACACCCATATAGGATGTGACCATTAACAGGTCACAGTGTCCTTAAAGTGCAATGAATGACAGTACAATATACTAAATTGGGGTGTAGGGGTGGGGAACCACAATATACTCAATTGGGGGTGAAGGGGTGGGGAACCTCAACCATACCGTGTAATGAATGTCAACATACAGTAGTATCAAAAGGAAAAGACAACATGCATGCTGGATAACATATGTCACTTTAATATTACTTAATTGCAAATTGTCACATAGTGGAAGACTTCAACAATTATTGTACTCACTGAAATTTGATATTTTGCAGTAATTTCATAATTTTAACAAGTTTGTAAATATGTCTACTTTCAGTATGCAACTTCACTTTCATTCACATGTTGTTGAACTGAATGACGTTGTTATAACTATTATAAAAATAGAGATATCACCAAAGTTGCTTGCAATTAAAACTTACCCATAACACATTTACTCGGCATGATGCCTCCAGACCAATGTCTAGTGGGGTGTTGGATGCCAAATTTGATTGGAAAACTCTGTAATCCTTCTTTATTTTATCTGGATTTCTGGGACACTATATTTTTTACTTATATCACCACTTTATCTGGCTGTCCAGAACACTATATTTGTTACTATCGCTGATTTATCTTGCTGTCCGGAACACTGTTACAATCCACTGTTTTATCTGGCTGTCTGGGACACAATATTTGTTATATATGGATATTCTGTAATACGCTTGCTGGAACACTATTTCCTTTTATATTGTAATTTGACGAACCCTATGCTGGAACACTATTTCCTTTTATATTATTTGACCATTGGAGGACTCCATTTATACTGATGTCGTGGAAGATCTGATGACACCCTTGATGACACCAGCGGGCCAGCCAACCAGAATCAGCATTTAAATTAAACATATTGTAATAACATTAACTATTGGGGTGCACACCTAACAACTGTAAGTCCTTTTATTTAATTCTTTTTCTGGGCCCAGATCAGCTGTATATTGTTTGTTATTCGTAATTATAATTTAATTTAATCCAATCCAGTTGAGTTTTCCATTTTTTTATGCGTCTTGCTCTGTGTTTGGTCATCACACCAAACCCAGGGTTCTCTGATCAAGAAACAAACAATTATTTTCAGTGGCTAACACCCTTACATATATATATATAATATATATATATATATATATATATATATATATATATATATATATATATATATAAATGAAAATCGTAATGAGTTGGAAAATCAAGAACAGTGAAAGAACTTCCAGCCTCCAGCCTCGGGATTCGAACCACGGGCCTTCCGCTCTGTACGCGGACACCCTAACCACTAGGCTATGGACGCTGATTGTATGTCCAGAGGTTCGAAACCGGTAAGGAAGGTCGTAATTCCACTGTAGGCGTTTGTCACCTGTATCGAACAATACTATACTTCTGTTTTTGGTGACATATTTTGCCTTACTCTAGAGATCAAACATGATGCTAACAAACTCGAAATCATTTGTGATTCCTAAAGCCGGATCTCGAAAGAGATACTTTGAACAGACTTTATGTTAATGCAATGGAGGTAAACGACAAAGGCAAATGAATATATAAATGAAAATCGTAATGAGTTGGAAAATCAAGAACATATATATATATATATATATATATATATATATATATATATATATATATATATATATATATATATATATATATATATATATATATATATATATATATATATATAATATAACGAAAACCACGTTTACTCCAAAAGAAAACATTATTAGAGAAAACCAGAGAAATAAGATATGACTCATAATTGACAAATAAGGAGTAAGTTTTAGAAAATATATTGGAATTTTCGGTCCCCCTGGGACCTTCGTCAGCAATACTTGGCAGTCGAATGAAAAGTACAAAATGTGACACAATGAAAGTATGATGCTAGATAAGTGTAAGTTGCAATGATGGAATTAAAACCAAATAAACCATGACTATACAGGAAGCAGATTAAGGAGCAAAGAACGGATTACATATGCTTGTAGAACTGGTAGTTGTTAAGGGGTCCCAAGTCTTTGTTGAGGCCGGTGATGTGAGACTTAATACGAAAGCTCCAATCGATTCCTTTACGTTTACGTTCAGTAGTTGATTTGAAGTTCGAAGCA
This sequence comes from Apostichopus japonicus, assembly GCF_037975245.1. Lineage (NCBI taxonomy): Eukaryota > Metazoa > Echinodermata > Holothuroidea > Aspidochirotida > Stichopodidae > Apostichopus > Apostichopus japonicus. The sequence continues at coordinate 12,509,420 of NC_092566.1, read as the reverse complement.
ATTAAAATACATTTTAGGTTTTTTAGAGAATGACTATGAAGATTGAAATGTTCGGAAACTGGGAATCCTGCAAAATTATCACGAATAGATTTTTTGTGATTATTAAAACGTAAGCGGACCGGGAGCCTGTTTCACCTACATAATTGCGCTCTTTGCAAAGTACACAATAGAAAATGTAAATAACATTAATAGAATCACAAGAGAGGGAAGGGGGTCTTAGACTAAAGTCAACATTGGGAATCTTGACCACGGTGCCTGGGGTAATATGGGGGTATATTTGGCATCTAGGTTTACCGCAAGGAAAATTGCCTGAGGAGGTGGAAACTGAGCGAGGGAGTCTAGAGGAAGTGAGAAGAAATGTAAGGTTGGGGTGTTGACGAAATGCTAGCATGGGGGGTACCTTGAACAATTCTCCTACAGACTGATTGTCTTGGAATACAGCAAATTCCTGTTTGATGGAGCGAATGAAAGATTTGATGAGGGGGTTGTAACTGGTAACGAACCGAATGCGTGTGTTGGGACTTTTGAGGACTTATTAAATACAAGTCTTTTTTAATCAGTTTTGTGTGGGAATGCACAAATGCCCTCACTGGAAATACATCATTCTGGTCATTCTATAAAGATGTTCTTTTGCATTTTGCCGGTTCTCTTAGGGTGCTTTTTCACTAGATCCGGATCAGATCACGGTTGTAGCCTCAACGCAGTTCCGGATCAGATCCTCCTATTTTGATGCTGGCAGAGACTAGGATCTGTTCTGGATGTCGAGATTAATTTGCAAAGTGAACACTCCCGCATCAACAGTGACCCGAGATATCCGGTGACCTCATGCATTCTTGCAGGAAATTCCAGTCCTGTATCATGCATGTGCTAAATCCTAAATAGATTGCGTGCGTGTGGGCCATGCATACTCTAGTATTGCCACCCTAAGGCTATGCAACCATGACAACGATCATTTTGGAGTATACGTACTATTCGATCAGCAGCTGCACATGACACATTTCCAATATGATTTTTTTACCAACATCTGGTGAATAGCAGGATAGGATCAGAGTACAACTCAAGTGTAATGCATCTAGATCAATGCATAAGTTTACTCCATGGAGAGATGATCATCTGATAACATCTGATCCGGATCATTATAAATAAAAGATATATGCATGACGAATGTTAAGTTTTTCAAGAACTTCTGGAAAGATGACATTGTGGATCTCTGCCTGTGATCCACTTATGTAAATGGAAATATGTAACTTTACATACCTGAACATACCTGACATACCCATGCACAACTTTCCATAAATACGGCTTCAAACGCCAGAAATTCGCTGTCAAAGTATTCCCTAGAGACCTCTCAAGCTGCCACTCGTAAAAAAAAAAGCAAAGCTGCCCACCGCAGTTCATCTGACATCATCAAAGGAACCATTTCAGCCAAAGCCGACTCCCCGCTGTTTACCGATACGGCGTTATACAGTTTAATATACATGTAACCACAACACTCTTCTCATCAATCGAAAATGTCTTCTCCCGAATCTTCCGATTCCGAGGAAATGGGACTTCACCTCTCAGGACATTCGTTAGCTTTGACAAAAATTATTTTCTTGAAGAAGAACAGGAGGAAATAGTTTTCGAGGGTGATGAAGATATTATCGGTGTTTTTCCCTTTCAATTAAGCCCCTTGCAGAAGAATTGTAATACGATCCCGATGGCCGAGACTCGTCGCTGCCGATCAAAGTCCCAGAGCAGAACGGTTGGACGACCCTGAACCGAAACTGGTCGGTTGAGCATAAACAAAACCACCGTTATTAAGACCTTCATTTGATTTAAATTATCTTGAATGTCGATGATCCTGCTACTTAACTTCCTAGTGAAGCTTCTAGAATGTTGTGTCTTACAGTGCAAGGAAAATATGACATTCTGTAAAGTGCAAGTGCAACCATATAGTAGCCTACTAGTAGTGGTACCATGGGTCTAGACCTAACTAATAGACATTGTATAACAGGCTAGCCCGTGTCTTTGTATCATCCAACTGTTACGCAAAATCACAACACAACGCCAGTTTTACCACCAAAGAAAACTTGCAGATCTAGTAGTGATTGTTCTAAAACAAACTGGCTTTAAGTTTTGTGCAAAATATTAGGCAACCAAAAAAAATCGTCATTTGCTGCATCGAGGAGGCCTGAGCTATGGTCATAACAAGTAATTTGGCAACAGTATAGGCCTACAGGCACTCGTAACGTTGTGTATGTGTAGTGTTTTGAACGAGTCATGTTCAAATTCTTCGATTTCTGTCATCGTTTGGAAAAGCTTGCAGTAGAAATCCGTCTTTACTTGTGGTGGAGCAACCTGATACCACATATCGGCTCGGCATATTTAACAGTTACGAGATAAATTTACGTCAAAACAAAACTCCAAACATCAAATCTCAATTAATACGGAGCACTGCAACGGTGTATTGTAGTGTGTTCTCGGAAGTGTTCTCGGAAGTGAGCTGAGTTCCTCGACTGACGTCACACTGCATTACCGTAAATACAACAATATTTAGAATTTTATTACCCTCGAATTTTTGATCGTTTATTCCTCGAGTATGCAAGCTTCATTTGACACAAAGTGGGTATCATTGGAAAGCTACGAGTGTACAGAATACGATCATAAAGAATTTTTATTCCATTTCATAGCCTCTTTAAAGACCAACTATGGAGACTTTTCGATGAACATAAAATCCCACCATTTTGCATGTATGTAATCCTTAACTCACTCCAATTACATTGCTGTAATTAACTTTACCAATTTCGGACGTTAAATACGTGAAAAATGGGAAGAAAAGTCAGTTTTTTAAGAAACCATTCCTGAAACATTCCTAAGATATCAGGTGACCATGTGACGTCACTGTTGGTATACCTCACTCACAACAATACTTTTAGTGTGTAAAGTTGTATACTTGAGCTGCCAAAAACATCAACGATATTACTCCTTCTTCCCCGAAATGCCACAATTCTGTGTTGTTGGAGGTTGCAGTTATACCTCAGCCAACAAAAGCATCAGCTTTTTTTAGCTTTCCGAGTAGAAGAACAGACGTAAAACGCCATAGACTTTGGATCAATTTTGTGAGATCTACGCGGAAAGATTTTTCAGCACCCGGAGTATCTCATGCCCATGAGTCTATGTGCATGACCCTGCCTCTGTATAAGCTGCAAATGTCTCATTCTGCGAAAATTATATAACTGTCGACAGCTGTGTCGGGCATAGCTAATGTGAAATTGACCCTTTCAAGTCTCCTCGTATACACGCCCTGAACGTCCTTACATGTAACATTATATCACGCAATTGACAGTATAATATTTACTGCAAGAGATGACCGTGTATATACCACTGAGGTCAGTGGTATATACCGTGCCTAGGGTAGCATTGTTAGTAATTGTAGTGAGTCAGGGTTTGCACACATAGTATGTGTAAATAGTCATGTTAGAATTTCATCGCATTTATCTATTTCATTTGTTGTATTCCAGTATCGTGAGTTCGTGATTATGTGTTATATTGTCTGTCATGTTTATTCCACCATCTGCATGGTCCAAGGAGTTGAATAAAAATGGTTCTATGTAGCGATTGGACGTTTTATTTCGTTAGAGACTGTCTTGTGATTGTAGGATTTTACTGGTCAACTAGACCTAACTCTTTGGAATTACACAGAGTCACGTTAGTATTTCGCCCAGGATTGAACGAGAAATGTGGATTTGGATATTCACTGCTAAATTTGGTTTATTGAAAGGATACTTTTTCTGTTTGTACTTTTGGATATTAAAACGAGTAAGTACTATGTTCAGCTGAAGCTTAGTCATGAATATGCTACCCTGGTTGATTCGGGTCAGCGTCTTCTCGTAGTTGTTCGATTATGTTTAGTGTCTTTTTGGTAACTTGTTGACAGTAAGATAAGCCATTTTCCCGTCACATATCAAGCATGAGGCATCTTTTAGGTCTATTCTTTTGTTCAGTTTTCGGTATCTTGCGATCAAATTGTATTACGGAATCGGCAAGCTGCTTGCATGTTCTACAGTATATTGTACTGTATGTACCTATTGACGCTCCGCTTTGTAAACGATGCCTCCATTTGAGTGGAAATTTTGTTAATAAAATAACCTAATCTACTAAATTTTCTGCCTAAAATTGTCTTTAAACTAGTTGTTTATCTGTATGTGTTCCTGTTTTAAGCTAACAGCTTTTCAAACGCTCGAAATTGGAAGTCAATACAGTACAATTGTTCCCTATCTGTGTATAAACAGTGCCTATTTCAGCGTTTGATTTTTGCGGTATACAAACAATGACATCACACAGTGACCAGAGGCTCCTTTGGGTCAATCTCTGTTTTCAGACATTCCAGAGATTCATGTCACGTGACTACCCAAAATGTCCATTTTCGTGGTCGTTTTTTTGATGGATTATAGTAGGTTTTCGAAGATTATTTTTTACACATGTTGATTATGGGTATCTAAACTCCCAAATTAATGGAAAATCCCAATAAAAATTTGCGTCTCCACAGTTGTTCTTTAAACATACACAACTCATCAGCAAACCCATCAAATATCCCGGTTTTTACCCGAATCTCACGGCAACCCGGTTTCATATTCTATTCTCCCCGTTTTTTGATGGATTATAGTAGGTTTTCGAAGATTATTTTTTACACATGTTGATTATGGGTATCTAAACTCCCAAATTAATGGAAAATCCCAATAAAAATTTGCGTCTCCACAGTTGTTCTTTAAACATACACAACTCATCAGCAAACCCATCAAATATCCCGGTTTTTACCCGAATCTCACGGCAACCCGGTTTCATATTCTATTCTCCCCGTTTTCTAATGTTTCACCAATTTCTGAATTTTTTTCTGACATTTCTGAAAATAGCCAACAGTTGGTCCTACCCTTATTTGCGTAATAAGTTGTAATCTAAAAATAGATTGATTGTTTACAAACACGTTACGACTGACACAGTGCTGTGCGGGACTCTCAACCAATAGCGGCGTCTACGCGGTATTGGAAGAGGCAAAAATAAAAAATTAGAAATGCATCAAAATTGCACAGCCTTTGCAAGGTACCTACCATAAGTTTCTGTCTATAATGGATTGAAATGTGCTGCAGTTCGTACCTTTGAAAAGGTTTAGTATTTGTGAAAGAAGGTCACCTGTTTTGTTGTAGATAATAATTTGGTAAAGGTTACAATTTTGTTTTAATGAGCAAAGCAGTTCATTATGACAGAATATGAAGTGATATATCTTCCGCCTAAGTCATTTTGAATTTGAAAGTAGACTAGTATTTCTCAAGCTGAAGACATTATGTTATTATGTTAAATGTTTCCAGTCCTAAATACTAAAGGCCTCATACACATACAGAATACAAACTGCCAGATAAATTTTATGAGTTTCACAAAGATCTCTCCACCACTGTTGACCCCAACAATAAGCCTTAAAATCAAACTCCTGATTGCCACCCCTGCCCCATGGAATCCTGTGACCAAATCACAAGAGATCCATTGACATGGGAGACGCAGAATGTACTGGGCACTACCCACATAAAAACTGTACACAACTGTTGTCCAAGTTGCATACAATTCTGAAAATTAATTTGAACAAACCTAAGCCAGCATTGGACAACCCTTCAGTGCTTTCCATGAAGAAGGCCTTGTTGTTGCTTCGGGATCCCACTAAGTGACAATCTTCATTTTATCCGCCTTTGCAGGGTGACCACGTTTAAGCCTCTTCGTGTTGTGCCCTGATGGTTGGGGGCTTCCCTGTTTACATGAAACCTGGAAGTTAATAAATGGATTAAAACTGTTGGGCCGACAAGATGACATACTGTACCTGCATCTGTCATGGTTTGTTGAAATACAAATACTCACAGATCCATGTTAGTCCAAAGTTGTCATTTAAATAAATTTCACACCTGGATGGTCATCCTTAAATGTGTAATCGCATATATACATATGCTGTAAGATCATATATACAACTAGCTTTGGTTTATTTAAGGGTTTCGGCTAGCTCAACCTCTCGATGAACTTTGACCTAAATTTTTCACCACTCCTGATGGCCCATCCACAAATGTTCATTGTCTGTAAGTTGCATCAAACTCTGTAATTGCATGTAAGCATATAGTCCTGATCATTTTGAACAATTTTGAAAAGATAGATGAACAGATGGACCATTGCTGGTAGGACTATGAGCTCAAATTAAAAATTTAATTACTTTTTCTCAAACTGAAGTGAATAGACATGTAAAATTGGTGCGCTCATAATTGACACACTTAAAGATGAACGATAGTGATTTTTCACCATCGACGAAAAAATACGATTTTATTCAAGAGTATTCTAGTTGGTTTCCATTTTACACATGTGAAAATTCAAGTCAATCCGATGTTGGGAAAGGCTTAAAAAAAATTCCTAAACTCGTTGATTTTTAAACAAAAATTGGGCTTTTCGCGAAAAGCGATATGATGATCACGTGATCTACAGTGACATGTGACGTCATTATGGTGATAACAACGTGAGCTCGGCGTAGTGTACTTCAGCAGTGTGCACTTAGTGTGTAAGTTTAGTTGCAACCTACTCTATATTAGACTCGACAAACAACGTAAACCACTAGCAAAATCCAAGAAATTGCGTTGTAGGGGGATGCAACAGAACGAATGTGGACTCTACAATAAATTTTCTCAATTTTCCAAGCGGAAAAAGTAGTGAGAGATATCGGAAACTCTGGATACGATTTGTGAGGAGAACCAGGAAAGACTTCATCGCACCAGGAGTTTCTCATGGCAAGAATGTGAAAGTTTGTTCTGCCCACTTCACAGAAGATGCTTCTCGGGCCCAATTGAAATTTGCGTGTGGCAAGGTCACTAAAGTAATAAAAGTTTGAAAGATTGATGCTTTTATGCCGCATTATTTATATATATATCCCGATAAATGCAACAGTAAGTGTTGGAACTGGAAGACATGTCAGACGTGAACAACCTAATGACTACGGTATGTGAGGAGAGAATCAACGTGCAAATTTTCAATTGGGGCATGGACGTCGCTTAGGCAGAGTTTTTTTGGGGCAGAGATGTGTTCATACCCTGCAAACCACTTTAAATGTAATACGAATAGGAAATGTGTGTATGCTCGAGCGAAACAAAACATCATGTAAGTATTACTTACGGTAGAGCACACTGTCACTTATGTTTGCACAGCCTGTGAAAGTACCGTTTGCGGACCTACGTGAAGTTGGGCTAGAATACGATTCCTCCTGAAGCCCAAACCACGAGGCACGCATGTGAATAAACGTAATAGGCATTGCATGTAGTGAGAAAATTGTTCGAGCTAGACTAACAACTCGATTGAGTTCAAATGCAGTTGTATTTCAAGCTCAATGAAACCTTTCTGTTGGATTTCATGACGCACGGAACAAGGAACGTTTATGTTTTACAGTAGGCCTAGTGCATACAAGCGAATCTACTTTGTTTAGAACTTTGGATTTTCTTTCGGATGTTATACTAATCTACGTTTGAGACTATCATCACTATTGTTATTGTGCCAGTTTGACTGGTAAGTGAGCACATTCATACATCACTCTGTATAAAACCCGCCAAAAACGTGATCTTGAGATTTACGTTACTTTGGGTCAGCTTGCGAGTTACCTCTTCAGATATTGGGAAATCGTTGCGAAATCGCCGCAAATTTCGTAAAAAAAACCTTGTAAACACGTGGTGAAGAAATCAAGAAACACTATGATATTCATTATCTATTTCTGTCTTGAACATTATGCCGGAAAATAACAGTTATGCTGACACGAAATGCACGCACAGCTCCGTACTGAACAGTTCACAACAGAAAAAGATCATCACAGTGACGTCATTCACTGACCTGAGGGCTGTTCAAGGTCGTTGCAGTGTTTGCAAATTCCCAAATTACGGAGGCGAAAAAACGATGTTTTAATTCCCTTTTTTATAACTTTCCGGTGTGCTATTTGGAAAATTAAAAAAATATGTTGCTTGGTAACTTACAAACTACATTATATATGAAAATGAGAGATTTTTTATCTGTCACTATCGTTCTTCTTTAAAGATTTGATCAATGATATCTATCAAGGAAAAATCCAAAACACTCAACTGTGTGCATTTTTCATATGTGCAGTTCCTCAGAAATCCAGTGATTTCAAAATATTTATTGTTCTCTGCCAACAGAACGTACAATTGAGCAGAATTTGACCACAAAATGTCTGCCGTGTTAAATTCTTTCATACCCCTACTAAATTGACACATTTTTCGATAAGCTAACTGTCGTGTAGGCCTTAGTACACATCCATTGACTTTGGATGCTGTTTGCTATGCTCTGAGCCTCTAAGCTCAGACAGGTCAGGTCCCAGAAAGTAGTGGTATCATATTGAGTAAATGTTGTTTTAGGGTGTAAGATTTCCAAATGCCCAAAAAACATGTAAAACTGGGGCGAGGGTGGTAAAAGCTTTAGAAAAAACACACAATTTGGTCAAATAGCTGAAATGGATTCAAACTCATTAAAATGTAATTTTGCTTGACTGCAAAAAGTTTAGGTTGCCAGCTGTATCATTGCTAGTAATATTTGATGGCGCTTCAATTACGAAGGTGCGTCAATTATGGAGCCTTTACTATACTTCTGCTACTAGCACTTATCTTACTGACTCTATACTACTAATTCACCATAACAGATCCTTTTCACTTTCTAAAGTTCTTGATCAGTGTGTATTCACCTCTATCAAGACTGGTATTTCTCCAAACAAATGAGTGCTGACACCTATGATTGTTCTAGTTTTCTGCATGTTTACTTGAGGCTTAATAGCCTTCTTGGGAGGGGGGTGGGGAGGTTAAATCTGCTTTAACCATACAGCAGTAGGCTACCTGATGTAGCTAAGCCATGGAATTATTAATGCTGCCACGAATAAGCCCCAACGTTAGTAACTATAGTACACAGTAGTAGCAGTAAGGCCTAGTACTGAAGTGGCTATGGAGCTAGACCATAGGCCTACAAATTTACACCTGCTTTCACTAATAATAAACAAAACTAATGCCAAAGGTTGGTGTAATTGAAAATGACCATTGCCTATCGTTGAGCGAATTTCGATTGAGTCCTATATCATTAATTGTTTATTCCGGGCATGTAAAATTGCTGGTAGCGCATCCATCTTTTCAATAGTGCGATCGTTCAAGTTGTACTTGTGCAGTTTCGTGTTTTAAACCCGCCACTGAAACATTTATCGCGGATGTATGCACACAGCAAATGCGTGTATGTGCGAATCAATCTGTGCATATCTTTGATTTAATACATGTATATATCCTCATATGTATTCAAATTAATATGTATATGTATTCGAATTAATGCGCGGATATATTTGAAACATATGGCCAATAATATATAAGCGTATATATTTGAATTATTCATGTATATATATTCATATTCATAATAATATGCGGATATATTACGCGGTGTTTGTCCCACATGGCTTGCCATAACATAGTACTAGTTGTTAGCATTTTACTTGTGTTTGGATGCATCCTTGTTGTCAGGCATGGCACTAGGTAGGCCGGTCAACCCCATCGGTTACAGATCATCATGATAGGACTGCTCAAAATGCTCTGATATTCAAGTCAGCCTAGCTATCACACATTGTATGTATGCCTTTGTGTCTGAATGGGCCATATCCTGGATCTTTAATTAAAGTATCTTTGATAAGAGTGTGTGCACATTTTGGTTGAGTTCAATACGAGAAACAATTTAAATTTATTATAGTTATACCCAGCTTCGGCTGTTAGTCCTGTCTCAATGTGTGCTTTCTTGCATGGGTAGTTTCAACAGACATCAAATGTATAATTGCAACTGTGCTCACCATGGATCTTTTGTGCATGGCTGCAGTCATCATGTAAGCACACACAAGCTCACCTTTTTTTGTATAGCTTGTGAGATGTTATTTATCATGTATTGAGGTCAAGATGAAACTGTAGGCTGGTTTTCAATCAATAGCGCTTAAATCCATGGGTTGTTTTCAAGACTGGGGAGTTCCCCACCTCTGGAAGTAAAGCAGCCTTAAAATATAGGCTAGTAAGAACAATGAAGTGCACTACATGGTAATGTGGACAAGCAATAGCAAAAGTATTCTTATACATATGTAAGCATTGAAACTTGAACATCAGTGACCAACATGGGCATCCCAGCACATAATATTAGGATGCAGTAAAAAGAGATCTTCAATAATAGGTAAAAATGTACTAACCTTGTGATATGAGCATTTAGAAGAGTTATTTTTCCAGGATCCTCAGTAAGGGCTAATTCAAGGCTGAAAGAATTAAATTAATAAAATTTGCATTCATTCAAATTGGACTAGGGAGATGAATAAACCTTGCACCTGTGATAAGGAGGGGGGCTGTGTTTATTATAATATAACTGGCTTTGTTTTATTATCATAAAGACCTTGGATAATTCATTGTCTTTAAGACTAAAAGGTAAAATCATTTGAAAATTACAAAACCTAGCTAATACACACCTGAGTTGCTAATAGATGTAAATTTGACAATATTTCCATGTGGATTTGGAGACTGTCAACAAAGAAACATGTGATGACATAATATTACTGAAAAGAAAAGAGGGTCGCCAATCCCTTGTATATAAATAGTTGATGGATTTAATTCATTTACTACTTTGCATATATGCATGCAGTCATCATCCAAATAGATAAATTCATGAAGTTGGCCCATCATTCCTTTGCGATATATTAAATCTCGAAGACAGCTAAAATTGCCTGTAGTTGCAGGCAAATACAAGTTGAAGCCTCAAGAGACAATTTTTGGAATTCTTATTTGGAAAATATGCCTAGCTGCTACAGTTCAATGCATGAAGATCTTGCAACTTGAGACACATACCGGACGGCATTACTTGACTACGCAGAAAACACTTGTTAATACAGTTTAACATCTTCTCATTGTCAACACCAGCATGTCCATACGCAGTGGTAATAATCCAGCGCAATGCATGGAGATCACACCACACTGAACGATATACTAGTCAACTGTTATAGCAGTTCCTACACTGCAATGACATGTAGTATAAATTGCAGGTGACTTCAAATTGGTTCATATGCAGCACCGGTCAAGAAGACCAACCTGTATGTGCGAGTAATGCCAAGAGTTGAACATGAGTACCACTCTGAACCAATTAATTCAGTCATTAGACTGGGATCTGAATGTAACTTTTACATTTGTTCCTTTTATTGAGATACACAGATTCCTGATCTAGAGTGTTTTATTATTAAGATTACCTTACATCAACTGCTATATATATAAGGAGGTTTACTTTCCTCAATGAATTTCTCTTGAGAAAAGCTGCACCCATGTAGCATTCTTAAAGAACGCAATTATCACGAATGAGCAAAAGGATGGTCCAGAAACTAACCTGCTTTCTTTTTGAAATTCTGTGGGCCTGAATGATCCTGACATCTCCACTGCCTAATAGTGTCAGTAGAAACGACAACTATAGCGGGGATGAAATTGGGTAAAGTCAACAAACACCAAGCCAATAAGAATTATTTAAATCACAACTCTTACGAGTAGCAAAGGGACTGGCAGTTACGCACAAGTTTGGGATAGCTTGTTGTCATGACGACTTATGACATGGCATAATACATCTTGATGCCAGATTGTATATATGTTAGCTATAGGATATATGTCCCTGTTATTATGCTAAGTGCTTATTCACAAAAAGAAACTGACAATGCAGACCCATAACAGTTCATGGGCAAGCGAACCACAAAACATGTAATTCCTAACACTTACTCACACAAACCACATGGTTGAAACATGACTATTACAATTTGAGTTTGGCATCATGCACAAGTGTGGGTGTTTACATTTACCAAAACAAGGGGGCGGGGCAGTGTATGGTGGAAATGCCAAATGAGGGCACAACCCACAAATGCCATTTTTGAGCATTATTGAGGAACCTCATAAAAAGGTCCCTGCACATGTGTATGTTCATGTATGTACAGAGTATGCCACTTAAAGTACATCATAGTTCCAGTGATATACCTACATGTAGCACAGACCTCCTGCATCTCTTAGTTAGATTGCAGCATGACATCCATTCCCTTTACAATGGATAAACAAAGAGAAGTACCTTGAGAAGTTGAAAATATCAAATTAATTAACACTATAAGGCAGGGGTCAATTTCAACGTGCACTTATGATTTTCGTGACCGGACAAATACCCCCCAGACAAATACCCCCCGGACGTTTACCCCCCAGACAATAACCCCCCGGACGACTACCACCCGGACAGATACCCCCCGGACAAATACCATCCCGGACAACTACCCCCCAGGACAACTACCACCCGGACAGATACCCCCCGGATAAGTACCCTCCGAGGACAAAAAACCCCCGGACAAGTACCCACCCGGACAACTACCCCCTCGGACGAATACCCCCTAGACAATTACCCCCCGGATAAATACCCCCGGACGAATATACCCCTGGACATATGCCGTAAACTATAGGAGACGGATGCAGCGACGGATACGCCGAGTTTTAGTTTAGTTTCCCGCGGGCCTCAGTATATACTCTGTTCCCTCGGGCAACTCCGAGAGCATATTTACAATGGGGGCAGGGTGACGGTTAAACTGGCACCACTAGGGTCGTCGTTTGCCCTGGCCCTTATAACCTCCTCCCGATTTTTAAAAAGATTCGAGCTTTTCATATATAAGCCCCAAAACTCCTGGATAGGGTTTGACAATGGACCGAGGCCCGGGGGTTGGGTTGGGAATTGCTCACTGCTGGTAGTAACTATTAATTTACTATTTGTTATAGTGACACTATTCTGTATTATTATTCTCCGAACAATTCCGGCTTATTGTGACTTACCATTTTCAAGTTTTCTTCTGAGTAATTTTACTTGATGATTTGTTATGTTATGTTAGTTTTTGTATAGCGCTTTATATGGCACAGCCATCGCATAGCACTTTGAATCCCTGGTCATCAGGCTGGCTGCTGAGAATCCAGCGCACACACCTTAGTTACCTCACAGGTACCCATTTATACACCTGGATGGAGAGGGGCAGTCGAGATAAAAGTGCCTTGCCCAAGGACACAACATAACAGTATTGTATATAAAACAAAAGCATTAGCCTCTCGGCCTCCACGCTCCTCTTGTTTTGCTTATTCTAAGCTATTTTCCTGTCAGTGCACGCCATTTTAGGATGGGAGGAGCAGAAGGGAGGGGCGGGGCAAGCACAACCACGTCCACCCCTCTAGTTTGGTGTGCATAATCATCCATAACCCCCCCCCATTCATTGTTTCATGGACCGCTGGGCTATCATGGTCAAACCCGGTTACGGTGTAGCCCGTTATTCCAGCAGAATTGCCTGTAAGGTTTCATAATATATAGTATGTACGATTGTATGAAACATAAGTAAAGAAAGAGGCTTGAGACCACGACGTCACTACCATTTGAAAAAAAAACCTATTCTCTGGTCATTCTGTTTGCAAAAAGAATGATGATAATCTAAGAAATCAATTTAATTTTCCCTAGAAATAATAATTCTACATTCCAACTATAAACAGATTAGTGATTGCTACATTGCCCACAAATTGCCACCCATAAGCCAAAAAATAATATGTTTTCCTTGTAATAATTTTTACCAAGGCCGGTAGGGGCTGGCGCTTACCCGGGATTTTTCATGGGGTGTCCCTTCACCTTTAAGAGATTTTCTACTGTACGAAAGTGTGCTTAGATGCCAAATGGTGTAATATGTTACCCTTCTAAGGCAAGACTATACTAACATCATTGGCGCCGCCAGGAGTTTCTGGTAAATTTGGGGGATTTGGGGCATCCAAATTCATGGTGATGTCACATATACACAATCAGCATTGAGCGTGTGTTTTTATTAACTACACCTCAAGGTCCCCACCCCTACTAAAATGTCTCCTAAGGTCTTCGCTTCTTCACGCCTCCATTTTGTGTGTTTGTGACGCTGGTCCCACAGGTTCAATTCCCATCTCGAGTATGGCTGTCAAAAGCTGTAAAGTTATTTTTTTTCAATTTCCGGTGCAGTCCAATAGCTGTACTGCAGTTGTAGTGGATTAACTGTGATTCGGGTTAACTGTGTTCATTAGTTAGGTTCGACAAGGCTTTCCTGCAGTGGCGACGGACAGGTTGCTACCTACTCTCTCAGCATTCCGGAAAGTGGCTAAAGGCTGAGAATTGACTCACGTCTGTCGGATTGGGACATTAAATGACGACCCCAGGAACAGGATCATATTGTAATAGTTACAGACCTGCCTCTCTATGGCGGGCCATCAGTCTCAAATCATAGGAGATCGACTTATACCGATTTAAATCGACATATACCAGTTTCATTCTACACATCATCGATTTATTTAATTATCATCGATTTAAATCGATGATAAGTAAAATAAATCGATGATATGTCGAAGTAAACTGGTATATGTCGAAGTAAATCGATGATATGTAGAATGAAACTGGTATAAGTCGAAGGAAACTGGTATATGTTGATTTAAATCGGTATAAGTCGATCTCCCATGATTTGAGACCGATGGCCCGCCATACCTCTCTTGTACTCTGAGCTCTGTGCGAAACTACAAGGAAGATTAAATCACAAACGAGACAAGTCGACAAGGGGCCCCGGTATATAAACACAAAATTAGTATACACGCAAGTCTGGTATATGTAAATTCGTTATACACACAAAATTACTTGCGCGACGTCGCTCCATGGAACTGCTACTCTGAGTAAAGTACCTAGGACTGGTAGGACTAGGACTGGTAGGACTAGGATTGGGGTTGTAGAGTTAAAAAAAAATCGACTAGGGTTAGTCTTTAAAGCCCATAAATTTCGACTGCGGCACGAGCTCGATTACGCACGAAACGCAAAGTTTTTTTTCAGCCGTATTATCGTGTCCGATCTTACGGTCATATGACGTCATGTTGAAATACAAACAGAAGGTAGGCTAAACAAACAAAGTTAGAGACATCAGTTGTCATAAATGAAAACAGTTGCAGTAAAAATGATTAAATCAGACTTGCAACTTGTAATACATGCATGACATCATATGCATTCTTACTTTCTATTCCAATCTTTAACTCTCATTTAAACTAAATATTCACAGAAGCCTGGAGTGCCACTGTTCGACAATTATTCGCTGTTGTTGGACCGAAAAGAGACTGGGGATAGGAGAAATTTGTCATGTGTACTGTTTTGGATATCACTGGCATGTAACGTGATTCTCAAATGAGATCTAGAGCTACATACATTCTACATACAATACGCGTTCTTCGCATTATGTGCAAAATGCGCTTTTCCCTTATACTCCTCCCCACGACCATCACCATTTCCCCATTTCCACTCTGCTTTGTAAATCAGACACGCACGCATGATTTCGCCATGGGGGTCGAATTCACGATACTGATCTGTATCCTGTGGGAGGAGTCTTATAGGGGAGGGGTGGCCCCTTTATTTTCAATATTTATTTATATGATGGTCGTCCGAACCATTCGACCACCCCCCCCCGGCGTATGGGCCTGCATATATCTCTTTTCGAAATGCCCTTGGATGCAAATCGGAGCAATCAGTTACACATCCATGTACTAAAATAGTTTTTGATCGCTCGTTCTTTTCACAATCGCTTTTGCGATCCCAACATTTCTGATGGTATTATTTCCTCTGTCCCCCGCTTGCTACGCCAGTGGTCCCTTTCGCAGTATAATTACTACATGCATTTTTTGATTGTCAGATGCTTTAACGTTTCATATCAGAATAATAATCTGATATATCAGAATAATTATCTGATATATCAGAATAATAATCTGATATACCAGATTAAAAAAATGTTCTTTCAGGCGCTAATGGGCTTTCGTACTACGGAGTTCACCAGCTAAAGGTCCGCTTGGTTAACAGACTCGTGGTGGGGGGGGGGCTGGGGCGTATTCTGGTTTAGTTCGGGTAGTAACCTGGGTGAGGTATCTGTGCCGGTGTATTTGTGCGGGTAGAGTTTTCCCGGAGGTAATTGCTGGGGGTGGGGTTAATTGTCCTCTGGGGTATTTTTCCTCGTGGGTGTATGTCCGGGGGTAGTTGTACCGGGGGTAGTTGTCTGGGGGGTACTTATCCTCGGGGGTATTTGTCCTCGGGGGTGATTGTCCGGGGGGTATTTGTCCGGGGGGTAGTTGTCCTCGGAGGTATTCGTCCTCGGGGGTTTTTGTCCGGGGGTGATTGTCCGGGGGGTACTTGTCCCGGGGGTATGAGTCCAGGGGGTATATGTCCGGGGGGGTATTTGTCCGGGGCGTATTTGTCCGGCAACCATGATTTTCTGTATTATACTGGCAGGTTATTGCATTTTGTCAGCCTTATGATGGAACACATCATTGGAACAAGTCTCGTCTAATGATGTCTTGTCAGCAGCACCTACAGTAAAGTAGTTCAAGGCGTTTTGGTCACTGTTCTATCCGGGGTTTCGGTATTAAGTGGACAAAGACGCTTCTGCTTTTTTGGCTTTCGTTGCATATTTTCTGTGCCGGGAACAAATACATTTTTGTCATTTTAATCAATATGGACATGGCTATGAAATCCTTCATGATTAAGTAAAAGTGATATAGCAGCAACTTATGCAGATCATTAATTTCTATAAGATAAGAGTAACTAAAATTTTGTAAAAATCCTCTTCTACACTGAATCAAATCATGATGCATAGTATCACCTATAGATAAGTGGTGTACAGCTGGGTAGTGGATTGCCAGGGTTACAGGGGCATGTGTCCCTGCCCCTCCCCCTTTTCAATTTGTCGTGCCCAATTATTAAGTGCCTGAGCTAATGCAAGTTTGAAGGTGCCCTATATTTGCAAAATAAAATTGCTCCTTCCACTCATTACTGGAGAAGGTATATAAATTTCGTCTTATCCAATATCACCATGGAGGCTGTCAAATTTCAGAAATGTAAATGAGAGTAAGTGCATGGGATATACTTAGGCTAACAACTAGGTGCTGTGGCTTAACAAACCTACATGGACAAAATAACA
Source organism: Apostichopus japonicus (assembly GCF_037975245.1). NCBI lineage: Eukaryota > Metazoa > Echinodermata > Holothuroidea > Aspidochirotida > Stichopodidae > Apostichopus > Apostichopus japonicus. Next base: position 12,492,355 of record NC_092566.1, on the reverse strand, counting down.
GTAACACTTATAGATCTCCACGCATGTGGAAACAAATATCTGTTTTCCTTGTCCGGTGCCAATTATCAAGGGCGTAGGAACTGGGGGGCTGGGGGGGCTCCAGCCCCCCCAGTGAAAAATGTGGAGGGGTGGAAGTATCATTCCGCCCCCTGCTTCGCAAGTCAGAAAACTCCTTTTCATTTCCAAATGAGAAAAAAAATCTCATTTGGAGCACCAAATTGCATCTAAGGCCAGGTGAAAATACAAAATTAAGTTTACAAAATGGAGTGGGTGTTGAAGTGTGCTATATTGCACCAAATTGCATCTGAGGCCACCTGGAAATGCAAAAAATTCCAAAGGGGAGGGGGACACCCCCTCCCCTTAGACACCTCCCCCAGGCCGGCCATCAGTCTTCAGCCCCCACTCAAAAGTACCTTCCTACGCCACTGCCAATTATACATGGTGAAACATCATTAAGCATTTAATCCGGACCTGCATATAGGATCCGACTTAAAAATCCATATACTGAGTTTGAATGTACAATATTAAACAAATAATAATAAACTCCCTCAGAACTGATAGATAGTCCACAATTTCAAACCATTTCACTTAGTAACTTCTTATTCAGTTTCCACATTTTTTGGCAATAATTTAAAGTATGAGGAAATATCTTCAAAATAATGAGAACAGCTGGTGTGTTAATTTACAGTGCAGTGCTCATGCAGAGAATGTGCCAGTGGGCTTCAAGCACGTGCACACGGGGATTGCATGGATCAAAATATCATTTGAACATGGTTTTGTTTGTAAACAGAGCTTGCTTCAGCTAGTTCAGGTCTGAACTTGCAAAACAGCCAAGAAAGAATTATCAATTAGAAGGTGTGGTTGCAGGCACTGAAGTTTGTTTACACCAAATGCAGGATGGGGCTTTAAGTTGAGTAAATGCCAACTATATACTACAAATATTGATCCAAATTCTTGAATCAGTGTTTTTATTACCACCCTGGAGAAAATTTACCTCGCTGGAACATTCAATCATCTTGTGTGTTCATGAGAGCTAACAAATTTAAAACTAAAGGCCTGATCCAGGTACTTAGTAGGCTCCATTTTGAAACCTAGAATTTTTAGCATGCTATAATTTGGGGCCAATGCATTAATCATGCTTAACTCACAAAATGTTGTTATAATTATATAGCCCTAACAATATTAGAAATTTAAATGCAAGGACTACCCCTACCAGGCTTATTTTACTACATGGATAAGTTACATAGTCTAGCTGGCCTAAGAAGTTGCAGTGAGCCTGCATATCTTTTTGGTTTCGATGATAATCGTAACCTATGCATTCATGCAGGCGGAAAGTGTGTGTAGGTGTGTGTGGGTGCGTTTGCTTTGTATTCTGACCAAGGACTTGAACAAAAGAATTCCAGGTCCATGGTTGAATTCTATTGTATGGGATATTGTTAAGGTTAGGGTACGTGGATTTGAACAATGGAAAATAAATTGGGGTCCTCGGTCTGCATGTAATACAAACATGGGTGTGTGTGAGGCCTCGCTGGTAAACATGATATCTCAAGAAGGGAAGCTTGGGCCACTCTAATATTTGGTGTTTATGAGAACCATATTGAGTAAATGGACCTTATTGTTTTTGGTGCCTGTGAAAGTCACCAAAAGTCAGTTAGAGGCCAAAATCTAAAATATTAAAACAAGCAATACTGTAACTCCCACTGACAGGGTCATGGTTGATATTTTGGGAGAAGTTGAAAATGGGGTAAGGGATCTTTTCCAAACATAATGGAAATGTGATCCAAGGTCAACAAAGGTCAATCAGGGGTCAAAACTTAGTATTTTTTGCAATAACTTGAGAACAAAATGTCCGTCAACTTTTGGAGTTACACTATTGTAATCCAGTAGTGGACTCGCATCTGGGTAACCTTTGACCTCAGGTTGACCTCCAGTGACCTGTATTAGTTTTTTGGTTATTTGAATTTTCGTGGCCATAATCGGATCTCAAAGGTACTTTCCAATCAAAATTGTCTATGGTATGACCCCTGTGCGACCTTTGTGTGAGAAGTTATCAGAGGTCAAATTTTTTGTTTTTTTAAGTGCAGTTAGAATGGTCATACAGACTTGTCATGTTGCTTTTTGGAATCAGAGTGTCAAACTACATTTGACCCGGAGGTCAAAAGGTCTAAGGTCAAATCTTGAAAAATATGCTCATTTAAGGAGATACAGGGCAAAACAAAAAATATTGTCAATATTTTGATATATGATAGAGCCCTTTGTGCTATATAGAGGAAACCAACTCCTGCTTCAATCAGACACTCAGTTCTCAAGTTATGAGGGGCCAAAGGTTGGTTTTGATACCTTTCTAGCAATAACATTATGTTTGTACATTTTAGAAAAAAATAAATTTTAGGACAGAGTACACATCATCAAGAGGAACATTTTTAATAAAAAACATCAGGTCATCCAAGGTCATTCAAGGTTGCTTATGTGCAAAAAAACTGCCATTTTATGCTAATTTTGCAACAACTTCTAGTCAGGTAGTCTGACATGGCTGGTATATTGGGACAAGTTGTGAATAAAGTAGGGGCACATGTTCCAAAATAATCGTGATGTGATCCAAGATCACCAAAGGTCATTTATGGGTCAAAATGGGTTTTTTTCCTCAATAACTTGTGAACTACCACTGACTGGGTCCGACATGGTTGATATTTTGTGACTAGTTGTGAATGGGGTAAGGGATTGTTCCATACATAATGGTAACATGATCCAAGGTCCACAAAGGTCAATTAGTGGTCCAAAATTAGTATTTTTGCAATAACTTGAGAACCAAATGTCAATAGCCAACCCGCATCTGGGTAACCTTTGACCTCCAGTGACCTGTACTAGTTTCTTTGGTTATTTGAATTTTTGTAGCCTTATTGAAATCTCAAAGGTACCTTCTGATCAATATTGTCCATGGGTTGACCCTGTGCGACGTTCCTGTGCGCAGTTATCAGAGGTCAAGGTTTGGTTGGTTTAAATAAACTTACATGTGGTTAGGATGGTCTTACAAGCTTGCCATGTTGCTTTTTGGATCAGTGTGTCAAACTACATCCTACTATGAGGTCAAAAGGTCAAATCTTGAAAAATATGCTCATTTTGGGAGATACAGGGCAAAGAAAAAAAGTTTGTCAATATTTTGATATAAGATAGAGCTCTGTGTGCTATATAGAGGAAACCAATTCCTGCTTCAATCGGACACCAGGTTCTCAAGGTATGAGGGGCCAAAGGTTGGTTTTGATAACTTTTTAACAATTACATTGTGTGTTTACATCGGAGCAAATAACAAATTTAGGCCAGAGTGCACATCATCAAGGGGAACATTTTTAATAAAAACCATTAGGTCATCCAATGCCATTCAAGGGTGCTTATGTGCAAAAATACTGCCAAATTATGCTAATTTTTGCAACACGAAGTCTGACATGGATATATTTGGACAAGAAGTAGGGGCACGTTTTCCCTAAATAAACATGGTGTGATTCAAGGTCACCAAAGGTCAAAATGTGTTTTTTGGGGCAATAACTTGTGAAACTACCATCGACAGGGTCGCAAAGTATAATATATATAATTCCCAAATTATAGAACAATTTAATGAGTTTTGAGACAAGTTTGCTGTTGTTACTGCTAGGAATTTTGGAAGTAATATGCTCTTACAACCTCAGATTAACATTGCGTAAAAGATCGCTTTGATTTAGGCAGTGAAATGGAGTAATAGCTATATTTTTAGCGCATCAATCTGCAGCTAAAACACAGATAATTAATTGGGAAATTGTACAAAGTCGCCGCTCTAATTGAGCAGCTGTTCAAAGTAGCAGTGAGGTACTGTATATGCTTAGGACTCCCACACACCTAGTTTCTGTATAGTATATACCTAGTTAAGTATAGGAGCCGTAATGTAACAGAAGCCAAGCTATCTTTGTAGGTATTTTTACAAATGTTGTATTTTTAATTGTTTGAGACATTACAGTAGGCCTATAGCTGCTAATTTATGATTCTGCGTCATGTTTTACTTTGTTTAACACTTACTTTTGGTGGAATAAGTTTTGATTTCGTACTGCTAAGAAACATGACTTTCTAATGCGCAATTGCGTAGCACCATGCATCTGCCTAACTGCCTTGCCTTTGTTCATAGAAAGTATTGATGTTGCAGACCTGTACTTTGTAGACTTGACCAACAATCATAGGCGAGTGGAATTTGGCAAGTAGGTTGTTAGTCACGGTCGGCAAATAGCGAGTACTTTCAAAAATATTTGTCCAGGCCTGAAAGCCTTGGAAACATGATTTCTCATGGTAGAAATCATGGATACTTGTCATAAATATGGATTTGCCATATTGAGTACAAGAATCCTATTGCTTGTGAGGTCAAATTTCCTATAGGTCACCAGAGGTTAAACTCTGAAAACCTTTTACATGATATGTAACGATGGAAATTGTGTACACCTATCTAATACTTGGTGTGGATTCATAACATTGAGTAAAATATCCCTATTGTTTTTGATAGAGGTGTGTATAGCCACGTACAGTTGTCTGACCTGTCTTTATCATGCCATAGTGTTATAGTAACAGCTAGTTCTGGTTATACTAAGGCTCAGCCTAGGCTATATAGCATACTGTATAACTGAGTACGAATATTTTGACAATTATACCATTTAGGCCTAGGCTTCCTAATAATTACAATGACATTTCTCACGTATTGGGTGTAGTTCTAACTTCGATTGATTATTAATTTAAAAAAGAAGAATCACCCGGATTTGCAAGCAATACTGCTGGAAGACGATGGACCTGCACTTTGACAGACGACGGAACTGCTTGATTACAAACGCACTTGCTCCCGATAATTCTTTGACTTATATAGCATGGGTACAGTTACCTACCGTGTATCTCATAGCACATGCTGCGGAATTACCAGCACGAACGAGTTGTTACCGTGGTAAAAAAAAAAATGTACAGATGTGTATCGGGTGCCCAGTGAGGTAACTTTCCTCCGGGGTGATAACAAAAAAGTTTCAGTAGTTTGACCAAAGGTGACCATATATTTAAAAATCTGGCATATTTGTGGCCAATGCAGCATACCTTTGAACATAGGCCTTTATAAGATTGGAGTCAAAATAACATGAAAAGTAATACATTATTTATTGACAGTTTCTTAGGAATATGAAGTTACAATGCTGTTTCGCATACGGTTTGCTATTCAAGTAGGCCTTACTTGTCTTACATGAAAGTGATAGTAAAAGCATCACACAACAGACGAACATGCGAGTACATTTTACATTCTCAGGGAACCAATACGTTAACTACTTTCAACACTGCAGCTTTAAAAATGCTTCAATTGTTGTGGCTCTATGGAGTACTTTTGTAATTTATTTATGTCAAAAACGATATTTCCTGATTATTGATGTAGATTTATACATTCAATATGGCTGTACTAGTGCTATGAGGTCTGTGCATCTATTCGAGGAATGTACATCTGTCGTACGTAGTTAATTGTGTTTTGTGTACCTTGTGAATGAATTAATACATTTAAACAACGTAAGTAGTTTAATTGATTGTGTCAACCTTAGGAATGTGTTAATACAATTAAAGTGTTACGTAATCGCTACGCCGTGCTAGCTCCTCTTTTGCAGTAGCTGCTTTTATACAATTAAAGTGTTACGTAATCGCTACGCCGTGTAAGCTCCTCATTGGCAGTAGCTGTGTTAATACAATTAAAGTGTTACGTAATCTCTACGCCGTGCAAGCTCCTCTTTGGCAATAGATTTAATTGAATTGGCCAAGTTCAATTCGGTCCTCCCAACAAGAAGGGTGTCCTCTCTTCACTACACATGTTGCCTATCTTTTAATTATCTGTCAACGCCGTTCTATTTTGCCGAATTTTACATTGCCGTTCTGTTCTGCCCGTGCCTGTTTTCACGTGGTTTTTACTGTATCATACGCAATGAATATATCTATGACGGCTCATATCTCTCTCTCGCTAGTTGAACTTACTTTCCGTCAATCCATTTACCTGGAGGATATTCTCGTTCATTTGGATGTTCTCAATTTGGATTATGATGTATATAAATCTTACTTTCAAGAAAAACTTTTCTACAAAATATATATTTCAAAACCACGCTCTTCCGAAAACCTGACTAGCCAAACTGTACAGAACAACTTTCGCCAACCTACCAGGAACCACGCCCGGTTCTCAGCGACTTCATTCTATTGCAAGTAATTGAAATTAATTTGTTATATGTGTTAATGTAATGTAATTTATGTTCGTGAATATACAGCATACCTTTAAACATAATTTTGTAGTAAAGATAAAATGCACTGAACTAATGAAAAGAAATACATCATTTATTGACACAGTATCTTTGGAATATCAATTTACAATGCTGTCTTGTCTCGCATACGTTTCGCTTTTCCACTAGGACTTATTTTAGGACTTAATGAAAGTTAAAGCATCAAACAGACGAACATGGTTAGAAGGATAGTACATTTTACATTCTCAGGGAACCAATACATTAACTACTTTCAACACCAGCTTGGCCAAAAATGTCTCCAATTGTTGTGGCACTTTTGAGTACTCAAGGTAATGGCAAACTTAGATATACAAATTGTATATGTCAAACAGATATTTCCTGATTTAATATGGCTGTACTAGTCTGTATATAGAGAAGAGCTTAATTTTATTGAAGTTTTATTCATTAAAGTAAAAAGCTAACACTGATGCTTTTCGGGGGTTTTCTTTTGTTTGCAACAAGTACCTCTGATTTTTTTCTTTACCCCAATTGTCTGTACATGATTTGCTTTTCTAGTTTTATTGAACTTTTCATAGAGAATTATTTCTTTCAAGCAATTTCAGACATGGATATCAAAACTTTCCCCTTTCAATTTTGTACCTAAAGAGTAACGTGACGTGTTGGGGGCATGCTTTAAGGTCTCTGAAACTTGTGGGATCGTAATACAGGATTCTGCAAGAAATCATCCCGTGAAATGTATGTAAGTATTATCATTTATTTACATTGTTTGATTTTGTTTGTATCAGATATGAGGGTAAACATTTTGCTTCAAACGCACTGGCTCACGTAAAACATTGTATTAAAGGACATAAAACGTGTCAAAAAGCTATATCCTGATAATTGATGTAGATTTATACATTTAATATTGCTATACTACATGTGCATATATACGTTTTGCTATTCAGCTAGGCCTTAATTTCCTTAATGAAATTTATAGCATCAAACAGACGAGCATCATTACAAGGATAGTGTAGCATTTACAGACTCAGAAATGGTAACAATAAGATTTCTTTACTGATGATATTCCACTTTATTGAAACATCAACATGAAAACTAAAAATGAAAAGAGAAGAAAAGAAAAGCAAAGTACATAAACCCGGCACATAGTGCATTTTGACTAAATGAACATTTAACATAAAATGTGCTATCACAATAATCTGACCGAGTCAGAATTAAGGTAGGGATTTACATAAAATGTTGAAACAACATCTTGATCAAAACAGTTAATTACGTCACTTTAACCAGTACAAAATATTCTAAACACGGATAGGTACGAATTGGCTACATTGCTAACCTTGGTTGCCATTCTGCGTTTCTCTGCTAAATAAGTTAAGATGTGTCACTGCTTGTAGGTTTCCTGTAAAACAACAAATTAACGTTCTAATTTATAATATCTGAATGCCAAATTTACTGCATGGAATCACGTTCAGCACTTAAGTCTTAATAAACAGCGTGAATTCCGCCACGAATCTAGAGTAAATGTACCATTTAAACAAGTTACAAATAATAAACAGTGTGTAATAAAGCCGATACTACGAGGTCATGAATATTCATTAGTGAAGTGGAGAACTGACGAGGTGACGTCCCTTAGCAACAGGTCACGTTGTGGACATTTCTATGTTGTACGCCGCAAAGAATTACCTACAATGAACCCCTAATCGTGACTTCATGCTCTCTAAAGCAGCTTAATCATTCAACAATTATCTCTGAATGCCATGGCAAAGCCATCCATGCATCATCTTATAATAAACAGTTAAAATTACAGTTAATAACCAGTATGAATGAAATGATTTTCCAATGCTCACAAATAACTTGCACATGTAAACAACAGTGTGATAACAAAGCCTAACTTATGCCGATTGATCGATAACACGTGCACATAATAATCTATCCAATAACTCATAAAATAACGTGATTCACCTTTACCTACAATGCCACTCAATGTTTGTAACTCACCATTAATACCATTTACAATGCAGGCTGCAATCAATGAACGATTAATCACCAAAATTTCTTCATAAAAGATTACATTACATCTCGGGTACTGAAAGTTTTCAGGTCATGGGTATTGAGGGCGCGATTCAAGAATAGAAATATAATATAATAGGTCAATACTACATTTACAGATTGTACATTTTACATTCTCAAGGTAACAATACATTTAACTCCTTTCAACATAAGCTTTATCAAAATTTTTGGAATTGTTGTTGGTCCTATCGAGTACTCATGGTAATGACAAGCTTAGAAATACAAATTGTGTATGTCAAAAAGATATTTCCTGATTATTGATGTTGATTTATACATTCATAGCATGCTTGAAATGCTAGAAGTTTTCAAAAAATACTTTGCTGGAGGTCTTTACTCTACCAATTGCTCTCCGACAAATTCTAAATGAACACAATAGATGTTTAATGTCCCGGTGAGGTAAAGTTCCTCAAGGATGATCACCAAAATAGTTTAAGAAGGTTGTTAGAATAGTTTGTTTAGAATGGAATAGTCTGTTAGGAATAGTTTCATAAACACTGTACCATAAAGCCGATAATCCGAGGCTAATGAATATTCATTAGTGAAGTGGAACATTGACGAGGTGACGTCCCTTAGCAACGAGTCACGTTGTGGACATTTCTATGTAGTACGCCGCAAAGAATTACCTACAATGAACCCCTAATCGTGACTTCATGCTCTCAAAAGTAGCTTAAATGATTGAACAAGTATCTATATATGTATGTCATGGCAAAGCCATCCAAGCATCATCTTATAATAAACAGTTAAAATTACATTTAATAAGCAGTATGAATAAGATGATTTGCAAACGCTCACAAATAACTTGCACATGTAAACAACATTCTGATAACAGGGCCTAATTTACGCCAAGTGATCGGTAACACGAGCACATAATAATCTTTCCAATACCTCATAGAATAACGTGATTCACTTTTACCTACAGTGCCACTTAAGGTTTGTAACTCACCATTTTTAACATATTTCCAATGCAGACTTCAATAAATGAACGATTAATCACCGAAAATACATCATAAAAGATTACATGACATTTACATGACTCGGGTACTGAAAGTGTTCAGGTCTAATAATTAAGGGCGCTATTCAAGAATAGATAGACAATAGGTCAATTTTACATTTACAGATTAAAAATGTTTAATTCTCTAGGTAACAATACATTTCACGACTTTCAAAACAAGTTTTATCAAAATAACATCACCATTTAATTACATTTTTAATGCAGACTTCAATAAATGAACGGTTAATCACCGAAATTTCATCATAAAAGATGACATCTCGGGTACTGAAAATTTTCAAGTCATGGTAATTGAGGGCGCTATTCAGGAATAGAAAGACAAAGGGTCAATACTACATTAACAGATTGTACATTTTACATTCTCAAGGTAACAATACATTTAGCTACATTCAACATTAGCTTTATCAAAATTACATCACCATTTAATAACATTTGCAATGCAGACTACAACAAATGAACGATTAATCACCGAAATACCATCATAAAAGATTACATAACATCTCTCGGGTACTGAAAATGTTCAGGTCATGGTAATTAAGGGCGCTATTCAAGTATAGAAAGATAATAGGTCAATACTACATTTACAGATGAAAAATATTAAATTTTCAAGGTTACAATACATTTAACTACTTTCAACATGAGCTTTATTAAAATAACATCATCATTAATATCATTTGCAATGCAGACTTCAATAAATGAACGATTAATCACCGTAATACCATAATAAAAGATTACATGACATCTCTCGGGTACTGAAAGTTTTAAGGTCATGGTAATTAAGGGCGCTATTCAAGAATAGAAAGACAATAGGTCAAAATTACATTTACAGATTGAACATTTTAAGTTCTCAAGGTAACATAACATTTAGCTACATTCAACATAAGCTTTATCAAAATAACATCACCATTAAACACATTTGCAATGCAGACTTCAATCAATGATCGATTTATCACCGAAATTTCATCATAAAAGATTACATGGCATCTCTCGGGTACTGAAAGTGTCCAGGTCATGGTAATTGAGGGCGCTATTCAAGAATAGAAAGATAATAGGTCAATACTACATTAACAGATCGTACATTTTACATTCTCAAGGAAACAATACATTTAACTACTTTCAACATTAGCTTTATCAAAATAACATCACCATTTAATAACATTTTCAATGCAGACTTCAATCAATGAACGATTTATCACCGAAAATACATAATAAAAGATTTCATGACTTCTCTCGGGTATTGAAAGTGTTCAGGTCATGGTAATTGAGGGCGCCATTCAAGAACATGAAGGTCATATGTCAACACTACATTAACAGATCGTACATTTTACATTCTCAAGGTAACAATACATTTAGCTTCTTTCAACATAAACTTTATCAAAATAAAATCATCATTAATAACATTTGCAATGCAGACTTCAATAAATGAACGATTTATCACCGAAATTTCATCATAAAAGTTTACATGACATCTCTCGGGTACTGAAAGTGTTCAGGTCATGGTAATTTAGGGCGCTATTCAAGAATACAAAGATAATAGGTCAATACTACATTAACAGATCGTACATTTTACATTCTCAAGGTAACAATAAATTTAGCTACTTTCAACATTAGCTCTATCAAAATTAAATCACCATTTTTAACATTTCCAATGCAGACTTCAATAAATGAACGATTTATCACCGAAATTTCATAATAAAATATTACATGACATCTCTCGGGTACTGAAAGTTTTAAGGTCATGGTAATTTAGGGCGCTATTCAGGAATAGAAAGACAATAGGTCAAAACTACATTTACAGATTGAACATTTTCAATTCTCAAGGTAACAATACATTTAGCTATATTCAACATAAGCTTTATCAAAATAACATCACCATTAAACACATTTGCAATGCAGACTTCAATAAATGAACGATTTATCACCGAAATTTCATCATAAAAGATTAAATGGCTTCTCTCGGGTACTGAAAGTGTCCAGGTCATGGTAATTGAGGGCGCTATTCAAGAATAGAAAGATAATAGGTCAATACTACATTAACAGATCGTACATTTTACATTCTCAAGGAAACAATACATTTAACTACTTTCAACATTAGCTTTATCAAAATAACATCACCATTTAATAACATTTTCAATGCAGACTTCAATCAATGAACGATTTATCACCGAAAATACATAATAAAAGATTTCATGACTTCTCTCGGGTATTGAAAGTGTTCAGGTCATGGTAATTGAGGGCGCCATTCAAGAACATGAAGGTCATATGTCAACACTACATTAACAGATCGTACATTTTACATTCTCAAGGTAACAATACATTTAGCTTCTTTCAACATAAACTTTATCAAAATAAAATCATCATTAATAACATTTGCAATGCAGACTTCAATAAATGAACGATTTATCACCGAAATTTCATCATAAAAGTTTACATGACATCTCTCGGGTACTGAAAGTGTTCAGGTCATGGTAATTTAGGGCGCTATTCAAGAATACAAAGATAATAGGTCAATACTACATTAACAGATCGTACATTTTACATTCTCAAGGTAACAATAAATTTAGCTACTTTCAACATTAGCTCTATCAAAATTAAATCACCATTTTTAACATTTCCAATGCAGACTTCAATAAATGAACGATTTATCACCGAAATTTCATAATAAAATATTACATGACATCTCTCGGGTACTGAAAGTTTTAAGGTCATGGTAATTTAGGGCGCTATTCAGGAATAGAAAGACAATAGGTCAAAACTACATTTACAGATTGAACATTTTCAATTCTCAAGGTAACAATACATTTAGCTATATTCAACATAAGCTTTATCAAAATAACATCACCATTAAACACATTTGCAATGCAGACTTCAATAAATGAACGATTTATCACCGAAATTTCATCATAAAAGATTAAATGGCATCTCTCGGGTACTGAAAGTGTCCAGGTCATGGTAATTAAGGGCGCTATTCAAGAATAGAAAGATAATAGGTCAATACTACATTAACAGATCGTACATTTTACATTCTCAAGTTAACAATAAATTTAGCTACTTTCAACATTAGCTCTATTAAAATAAAATCACCATTTTTAACATTTCCAATGCAGACTTCAATAAATGAACGATTTATCACCGAAATTTCATAATAAAATATTACATGACATCTCTCGGGTACTGAAAGTTTTAAGGTCATGGTAATTTAGGGCGCTATTCAGGAATAGAAAGACAATAGGTCAAAACTACATTTACAGATTGAACATTTTCAATTCTCAAGGTAACAATACATTTAGCTATATTCAACATAAGCTTTATCAAAATAACATCACCATTAAACACATTTGCAATGCAGACTTCAATAAATGAACGGTTAATCACCGAAATTTCATCATAAAAGATGACATCTCGGGTACTGAAAATTTTCAAGTCATGGTAGTTAAGGGCGCTATTCAGGAATAGAAGGACAAAGGGTCAATACTACATTAACAGATTGTACATTTTACATTCTCAAGGTAACAATACATTTAGCTACATTCAACATTAGCTTTATCAAAATTACATCACCATTTAATAACATTTGCAATGCAGACTACAACAAATGAACGATTAATCACCGAAATACCATCATAAAAGATTACATAACATCTCTCGGGTACTGAAAATGTTCAGGTCATGGTAATTAAGGGCGCTATTCAAGTATAGAAAGATAATAGGTCAATACTACATTTACAGATGAAAAATATTAAATTTTCAAGGTTACAATACATTTAACTACTTTCAACATGAGCTTTATTAAAATAACATCATCATTAATATCATTTGCAATGCAGACTTCAATAAATGAACGATTAATCACCGTAATACCATAATAAAAGATTACATGACATCTCTCGGGTACTGAAAGTTTTAAGGTCATGGTAATTAAGGGCGCTATTCAAGAATAGAAAGACAATAGGTCAAAATTACATTTACAGATTGAACATTTTAAGTTCTCAAGGTAACATAACATTTAGCTACATTCAACATAAGTTTTATCAAAATAACATCACCATTAAACACATTTGCAATGCAGACTTCAATCAATGATCGATTTATCACCGAAATTTCATCATAAAAGATTACATGGCATCTCTCGGGTACTGAAAGTGTTCAGGTCATGGTAATTGAGGGCGCTATTCAAGAATAGAAAGATAATAGGTCAATACTACATTAACAGATCGTACATTTTACATTCTCAAGGAAACAATACATTTAACTACTTTCAACATTAGCTTTATCAAAATAACATCACCATTTAATAACATTTTCAATGCAGACTTCAATAAATGAACGATTTATCACCGAAAATACATAATAAAAGATTTCATGACTTCTCTCGGGTATTGAAAGTGTTCAGGTCATGGTCACTGAGGGCGCTATTCAAAGATAGAAAGATAATAATTCAATAATACATTAACAGATCGTACATTTTACATGTAACTACTTTCAACATTAGCTTTATCAAAATTACACCACCATTTAATAACATTTGCAATGCAGACTTCAATAAATGAACGATTAATCACCGAAAATACATAATAAAAGATTAAATGACATCTCTCGGGTACTGAAAGATTTCAGGTCATGGTGCTTTAGGGTGCTATTTAAGAATAGAAAGATAATAGGTCGGTTATACATTTACAGATTGTTTACTTCACATTCTCGAGGTTACCCTGATAACAAAATAGTTTCTGAAATTTGATCAAAGTTGACCGACATATCTAATAATCTAGCATGTTTTGGGCTAAAACAGCATACCTTAAAGCATATAAAATTTTGGGGTCAAAATAAAATGCACTTGAGCAAATGAAAAGAAATACATAATTTATAAACACTTTTTTTTAACGAATATGAAGTTGCAACCCTGTCTCGCATATTACAGGAAACTTCCAGAAAAGCACAAAGAGTTTAAGAAGGTTGTTTAGAATAGTTTAAGATATATTATTTTGTCCTATTGCGATAACTTTCCTCAAGGGTGACAACAAAATAGATTAAGACCTTTAACTAAAGTTGACCACAACATGTACAACTCTGGCATGTTTGGGGCCAATATAGCACACCTTTAACCATATCAAATGTTTGAGTCAAAATAAAATGCACTGTGACGTAAGAAAAGAAATTGTACCGTATTTGGAAATATGAAGTTACATCGCTGTCTCGCATACTAGTGGTAAATTTCTTCCAGGATGAGCACCAAAATAGTTAAAGGTCATTTAGAATAGTTTGTTTAGAACTGTTTGTTTAGACAAATGTTAAGAATAGTTTAAGATAGACTATTTGTTCCATAGAGCGTTAACTTACCATAAGGGTGATAACAACATAGATTAAGACGTTTAACAAAAGCTGACCACAACATGTACAACTGGCATGTTTTGGTCCAATAAAGCATACCTTCAACCATACCAATTTTTTGAGTCAAAATAAAATGCACTGTGACGTAAGGAAAAGAAATATATCATTTATTAACACCGAAATAAGGAATATGAAGTTACAACGCTGTTCTCGCATACTAGAGTTAACTTGTTTCCAGGGTGAGCACCATAATAGTTTAAGGTCGTTTAGAAAAGTTTTTTGCGACTAGTTTGTTTAGAAGGTTGTTCAGTATAGTTTAAGATAGATTATTTGTTACATAGAGCAGTAGCTTACCACAAGGGTGATAACAAAATAGATTAAGAAGTTTGACCAAAGTTGATCACAACACGTACAATTCTGGCATGTTTGGGTCCAATAAAGCATACCTTTAACCATATCAAATGTTGGAGTCAAAATAAAATTACATAAGAAATACATCATTAATTGCACCGAAATAAGGAATATGAAGTTACAACGCTGTTCTCGCATACCAGAGGTAATTTTTTTTCGGGGTGAGCACCAAAATAGTTTAAGGTCGTTTAGAATAGTTTGTTGCGACTAGTTTGTTTAGAAGGTTGTTCAGTATAGATTAAGATAGACTATTTGTTCCATAGAGAGTTAGCTTACCATAAGGGTGATAACAACATAGATTAAGACGTTTAACTAAAGTTGACCAAAACATGTACAACTCTGGCATGTTTGGGTCAAATAGAGCATACCTTCTGCCATATCAATTGTTGGAGTCAAAATAAAATGCACTGTGATGCAAGGAAAAGAAATACACCATTTATTAACACCGTATTAAAGAATATGAAGTTACAACGCTGTCTCGCATACTAGAGGTAATTTTTTTTCGGGGTGAGCACCAAAATAGTTTAAGGTCGTTTAGAATAATTTGTTGCGACTAGTTTGTTTAGAAGGTTGTTCAGTATAGTTTAAGATAGACTATTTGTTCCATAGAGAGTTAGCTTACCATAAGGGTGATAACAAAATAGATTAAGACGTTTAAACTAAAGTTGACCAAAACATGTACAACTCTGGCATGTTTGGGTCAAATAGAGCATACCTTCTGCCATATCAATTGTTGGAGTCAAAATAAAATGCACTGTGATGCAAGGAAAAGAAATACACCATTTATTAACACCGTATTAAGGAATATGAAGTTACAACGCTGTCTCGCATACTAGAGGTAATTTTGTTTCGGGGTGAGCACCAAAATAGTTTAAGGTCGTTTAGAATAGTTTGTTGCGACTAGTTTGTTTAGAAGGTTGTTCAGTATAGATTAAGATAGACTATTTGTTCCATAGAGAGTTAGCTTACCATAAGGGTGATAACAACATAGATTAAGACGTTTAACTAAAGTTGACCAAAACATGTACAACTCTGGCATGTTTGGGTCAAATAGAGCATACCTTCTGCCATATCAATTGTTGGAGTCAAAATAAAATGCACTGTGATGCAAGGAAAAGAAATACACCATTTATTAACACCGTATTAAAGAATATGAAGTTACAACGCTGTCTCGCATACTAGAGGTAATTTTTTTTCGGGGTGAGCACCAAAATAGTTTAAGGTCGTTTAGAATAATTTGTTGCGACTAGTTTGTTTAGAAGGTTGTTCAGTATAGTTTAAGATAGACTATTTGTTCCATAGAGAGTTAGCTTACCATAAGGGTGATAACAAAATAGATTAAGACGTTTAAACTAAAGTTGACCAAAACATGTACAACTCTGGCATGTTTGGGTCAAATAGAGCATACCTTCTGCCATATCAATTGTTGGAGTCAAAATAAAATGCACTGTGATGCAAGGAAAAGAAATACACCATTTATTAACACCGTATTAAGGAATATGAAGTTACAACGCTGTCTCGCATACTAGAGGTAATTTTTTTTCGGGGTGAGCACCAAAATAGCTTAAGGTCGTTTAGAATAGTTTGTTGCGACTAGTTTGTTTAGAAGGTTGTTCAGTATAGTTTAAGATAGACTATTTGTTCCATAGAGAATTAGCTTACCATAAGGGTGATAACAACATAGATTAAGACGTTTAACTAAAGTTGACCAAAACATGTACAACTCTGGCATGTTTGGGTCAAATAGAGCATACCTTCTGCCATATCAATTGTTGGAGTCAAAATAAAATGCACTGTGATGCAAGGAAAAGAAATACACCATTTATTAACACCGTATTAAAGAATATGAAGTTACAACGCTGTCTCGCATACTAGAGGTAATTTTTTTTCGGGGTGAGCACCAAAATAGTTTAAGGTCGTTTAGAATAATTTGTTGCGACTAGATTGTTTAGAATGTTGTTCAGTATAGTTTAAGATAGATTATTTGTTCCATAGAGAGTTAGCTTACCATAAGGGTGATAACAAAATAGATTAAGACGTTTAAACTAAAGTTGACCAAAACATGTACAACTCTGGCATGTTTGGGTCAAATAGAGCATACCTTCTGCCATATCAATTGTTGGAGTCAAAATAAAATGCACTGTGATGCAAGGAAAAGAAATACACCATTTATTAACACCGTATTAAGGAATATGAAGTTACAACGCTGTCTCGCATACTAGAGGTATTTTTTTTTTCGGGGTGAGCACCAAAATAGTTTAAGGTCGTTTAGAATAGTTTGTTGCGACTAGTTTGTTTAGAAGGTTGTTCAGTATAGTTTAAGATAGACTATTTGTTCCATAGAGAGTTAGCTTACCATAAGGGTGATAACAACATAGATTAAGACGTTTAACTAAAGTTGACCAAAACATGTACAACTCTGGCATGTTTGGGTCAAATAGAGCATACCTTCTGCCATATCAATTGTTGGAGTCAAAATAAAATGCACTGTGATGCAAGGAAAAGAAATACACCATTTATTAACACCGTATTAAAGAATATGAAGTTACAACGCTGTCTCGCATACTAGAGGTAATTTTGTTTCGGGGTGAGCACCAAAATAGTTTAAGGTCGTTTAGAATAGTTTGTTGCGACTAGTTTGTTTAGAAGGTTGTTCAGTATAGTTTAAGATAGACTATTTGTTCCATAGAGAGTTAGCTTACCATAAGGGTGATAACAAAATAGATTAAGACGTTTAAACTAAAGTTGACCAAAACATGTACAACTCTGGCATGTTTGGGTCAAATAGAGCATACCTTCTGCCATATCAATTGTTGGAGTCAAAATAAAATGCACTGTGATGCAAGGAAAAGAAATACACCATTTATTAACACCGTATTAAGGAATATGAAGTTACAACGCTGTCTCGCATACTAGAGGTAATTTTTTTTCGGGGTGAGCACCAAAATAGTTTAAGGTCGTTTAGAATAGTTTGTTGCGACTAGTTTGTTTAGAAGGTTGTTCAGTATAGTTTAAGATAGACTATTTGTTCCATAGAGAATTAGCTTACCATAAGGGTGATAACAACATAGATTAAGACGTTTAACTAAAGTTGACCAAAACATGTACAACTCTGGCATGTTTGGGTCAAATAGAGCATACCTTCTGCCATATCAATTGTTGGAGTCAAAATAAAATGCACTGTGATGCAAGGAAAAGAAATACACCATTTATTAACACCGTATTAAAGAATATGAAGTTACAACGCTGTCTCGCATACTAGAGGTAATTTTTTTTCGGGGTGAGCACCAAAATAGTTTAAGGTCGTTTAGAATAATTTGTTGCGACTAGATTGTTTAGAATGTTGTTCAGTATAGTTTAAGATAGATTATTTGTTCCATAGAGAGTTAGCTTACCATAAGGGTGATAACAAAATAGATTAAGACGTTTAAACTAAAGTTGACCAAAACATGTACAACTCTGGCATGTTTGGGTCAAATAGAGCATACCTTCTGCCATATCAATTGTTGGAGTCAAAATAAAATGCACTGTGATGCAAGCAAAAGAAATACACCATTTATTAACACCGTATTAAGGAATATGAAGTTACAACGCTGTCTCGCATACTAGAGGTAATTTTTTTTTCGGGGTGAGCACCAAAATAGTTTAAGGTCGTTTAGAATAGTTTGTTGCGACTAGTTTGTTTAGAAGGTTGTTCAGTATAGTTTAAGATAGACTATTTGTTCCATAGAGAGTTAGCTTACCATAAGGGTGATAACAACATAGATTAAGACGTTTAACTAAAGTTGACCAAAACATGTACAACTCTGGCATGTTTGGGTCAAATAGAGCATACCTTCTGCCATATCAATTGTTGGAGTCAAAATCAAATGCACTGTGATGCAAGGAAAAGAAATACACCATTTATTAACACCGTATTAAAGAATATGAAGTTACAACGCTGTCTCGCATACTAGAGGTAATTTTTTTTCGGGGTGAGCACCAAAATAGTTTAAGGTCGTTTAGAATAATTTGTTGCGACTAGTTTGTTTAGAAGGTTGTTCAGTATAGTTTAAGATAGACTATTTGTTCCATAGAGAGTTAGCTTACCACAAGGGTGATAACAAAATAGATTAAGACGTTTAAACTAAAGTTGACCAAAACATGTACAACTCTGGCATGTTTGGGTCAAATAGAGCATACCTTCTGCCATATCAATTGTTGGAGTCAAAATAAAATGCACTGTGATGCAAGGAAAAGAAATACACCATTTATTAACACCGTATTAAAGAATATGAAGTTACAACGCTGTCTCGCATACTAGAGGTAATTTTTTTTCGGGGTGAGCACCAAAATAGTTTAAGGTCGTTTAGAATAATTTGTTGCGACTAGTTTGTTTAGAAGGTTGTTCAGTATAGTTTAAGATAGACTATTTGTTCCATAGAGAGTTAGCTTACCATAAGGGTGATAACAAAATAGATTAAGACGTTTAAACTAAAGTTGACCAAAACATGTACAACTCTGGCATGTTTGGGTCAAATAGAGCATACCTTCTGCCATATCAATTGTTGGAGTCAAAATAAAATGCACTGTGATGCAAGGAAAAGAAATACACCATTTATTAACACCGTATTAAAGAATATGAAGTTACAACGCTGTCTCGCATACTAGAGGTAATTTTTTTTCGGGTGAGCACCAAAATAGTTTAAGGTCGTTTAGAATAATTTGTTGCGACTAGTTTGTTTAGAAGGTTGTTCAGTATAGTTTAAGATAGACTATTTGTTCCATAGAGAGTTAGCTTACCATAAGGGTGATAACAAAATAGATTAAGACGTTTAAACTAAAGTTGACCAAAACATGTACAACTCTGGCATGTTTGGGTCAAATAGAGCATACCTTCTGCCATATCAATTGTTGGAGTCAAAATAAAATGCACTGTGATGCAAGGAAAAGAAATACACCATTTATTATCACCGTATTAAGGAATATGAAGTTACAACGCTGTCTCGCATACTAGAGGTAATTTTTTTTTCGGGGTGAGCACCAAAATAGTTTAAGGTCGTTTAGAATAGTTTGTTGCGACTAGTTTGTTTAGAAGGTTGTTCAGTATAGTTTAAGATAGACTATTTGTTCCATAGAGAGTTAGCTTACCATAAGGGTGATAACAAAATAGATTAAGACGTTTAAACTAAAGTTGACCAAAACATGTACAACTCTGGCATGTTTAGGTCAAATAGAGCATACCTTCTGCCATATCAATTGTTGGAGTCAAAATAAAATGCACTGTGATGCAAGGAAAAGAAATACACCATTTATTAACACCGTATTAAAGAATATGAAGTTACAACGCTGTCTCGCATACTAGAGGTAATTTTGTTTCGGGGTGAGCACCAAAATAGTTTAAGGTCGTTTAGAATAGTTTGTTGCGACTAGTTTGTTTAGAAGGTTGTTCAGTATAGTTTTAGATAGACTATTTGTTCCATAGAGAGTTAGCTTACCATAAGGGTGATAACAAAATAGATTAAGACGTTTAAACTAAAGTTGACCAAAACATGTACAACTCTGGCATGTTTGGGTCAAATAGAGCATACCTTCTGCCATATCAATTGTTGGAGTCAAAATAAAATGCACTGTGATGCAAGGAAAAGAAATACACCATTTATTAACACCGTATTAAGGAATATGAAGTTACAAACGCTGTCTCGCATACTAGAGGTAATTTTGTTTCGGGGTGAGCACCAAAATAGTTTAAGGTCGTTTAGAATAGTTTGTTGCGACTAGTTTGTTTAGACGGTTGTTCAGTATAGATTAAGATAGACTATTTGTTCCATAGAGAGTTAGCTTACCATAAGGGTGATAACAAAATAGATTAAGACGTTTAAACTAAAGTTGACCAAAACATGTACAACTCTGGCATGTTTGGGTCAAATAGAGCATACCTTCTGCCATATCAATTGTTGGAGTCAAAATAAAATGCACTGTGATGCAAGGAAAAGAAATACACCATTTATTAACACCGTATTAAGGAATATGAAGTTACAACGCTGTCTCGCATACTAGAGGTAATTTTTTTTTCGGGGTGAGCACCAAAATAGTTTAAGGTCGTTTAGAATAGTTTGTTGCGACTAGTTTGTTTAGAAGGTTGTTCAGTATAGTTTAAGATAGACTATTTGTTCCATAGAGAGTTAGCTTACCATAAGGGTGATAACAACATAGATTAAGACGTTTAACTAAAGTTGACCAAAACATGTACAACTCTGGCATGTTTGGGTCAAATAGAGCATACCTTCTGCCATATCAATTGTTGGAGTCAAAATAAAATGCACTGTGATGCAAGGAAAAGAAATACACCATTTATTAACACCGTATTAAAGAATATGAAGTTACAACGCTGTCTCGCATACTAGAGGTAATTTTTTTTCGGGGTGAGCACCAAAATAGTTTAAGGTCGTTTAGAATAGTTTGTTGCGACTAGTTTGTTTAGAAGGTTGTTCAGTATAGTTTAAGATAGACTATTTGTTCCATAGAGAGTTAGCTTACCATAAGGGTGATAACAAAATAGATTAAGACGTTTAAACTAAAGTTGACCAAAACATGTACAACTCTGGCATGTTTGGGTCAAATAGAGCATACCTTCTGCCATATCAATTGTTGGAGTCAAAATAAAATGCACTGTGATGCAAGGAAAAGAAATACACCATTTATTAACACCGTATTAAGGAATATGAAGTTACAACGCTGTCTCGCATACTAGAGGTATTTTTTTTTCGGGGTGAGCACCAAAATAGTTTAAGGTCGTTTAGAATAGTTTGTTGCGACTAGTTTGTTTAGAAGGTTGTTCAGTATAGTTTTAGATAGACTATTTGTTCCATAGAGAGTTAGCTTACCATAAGGGTGATAACAAAATAGATTAAGACGTTTAAACTAAAGTTGACCAAAACATGTACAACTCTGGCATGTTTGGGTCAAATAGAGCATACCTTCTGCCATATCAATTGTTGGAGTCAAAATAAAATGCACTGTGATGCAAGGAAAAGAAATACACCATTTATTAACACCGTATTAAGGAATATGAAGTTACAAACGCTGTCTCGCATACTAGAGGTAATTTTGTTTCGGGGTGAGCACCAAAATAGTTTAAGGTCGTTTAGAATAGTTTGTTGCGACTAGTTTGTTTAGACGGTTGTTCAGTATAGATTAAGATAGACTATTTGTTCCATAGAGAGTTAGCTTACCATAAGGGTGATAACAAAATAGATTAAGACGTTTAAACTAAAGTTGACCAAAACATGTACAACTCTGGCATGTTTGGGTCAAATAGAGCATACCTTCTGCCATATCAATTGTTGGAGTCAAAATAAAATGCACTGTGATGCAAGGAAAAGAAATACACCATTTATTAACACCGTATTAAGGAATATGAAGTTACAACGCTGTCTCGCATACTAGAGGTAATTTTTTTTTCGGGGTGAGCACCAAAATAGTTTAAGGTCGTTTAGAATAGTTTGTTGCGACTAGTTTGTTTAGAAGGTTGTTCAGTATAGTTTAAGATAGACTATTTGTTCCATAGAGAGTTAGCTTACCATAAGGGTGATAACAACATAGATTAAGACGTTTAACTAAAGTTGACCAAAACATGTACAACTCTGGCATGTTTGGGTCAAATAGAGCATACCTTCTGCCATATCAATTGTTGGAGTCAAAATAAAATGCACTGTGATGCAAGGAAAAGAAATACACCATTTATTAACACCGTATTAAAGAATATGAAGTTACAACGCTGTCTCGCATACTAGAGGTAATTTTTTTTCGGGGTGAGCACCAAAATAGTTTAAGGTCGTTTAGAATAGTTTGTTGCGACTAGTTTGTTTAGAAGGTTGTTCAGTATAGT
Organism: Apostichopus japonicus; assembly: GCF_037975245.1. Classification (NCBI taxonomy): domain Eukaryota; kingdom Metazoa; phylum Echinodermata; class Holothuroidea; order Aspidochirotida; family Stichopodidae; genus Apostichopus; species Apostichopus japonicus. The sequence continues at coordinate 12,469,407 of NC_092566.1, read as the reverse complement.
TTAAGATAGACTATTTGTTCCATAGAGAGTTAGCTTACCATAAGGGTGATAACAAAATAGATTAAGACGTTTAAACTAAAGTTGACCAAAACATGTACAACTCTGGCATGTTTGGGTCAAATAGAGCATACCTTCTGCCATATCAATTGTTGGAGTCAAAATAAAATGCACTGTGATGCAAGGAAAAGAAATACACCATTTATTAACACCGTATTAAGGAATATGAAGTTACAACGCTGTCTCGCATACTAGAGGTATTTTTTTTTCGGGGTGAGCACCAAAATAGTTTAAGGTCGTTTAGAATAGTTTGTTGCGACTAGTTTGTTTAGAAGGTTGTTCAGTATAGTTTAAGATAGACTATTTGTTCCATAGAGAATTAGCTTACCATAAGGGTGATAACAACATAGATTAAGACGTTTAACTAAAGTTGACCAAAACATGTACAACTCTGGCATGTTTGGGTCAAATAGAGCATACCTTCTGCCATATCAATTGTTGGAGTCAAAATAAAATGCACTGTGATGCAAGGAAAAGAAATACACCATTTATTAACACCGTATTAAGGAATATGAAGTTACAACGCTGTCTCGCATACTAGAGGTAATTTTGTTTCGGGGTGAGCACCAAAATAGTTTAAGGTCGTTTAGAATAGTTTGTTGCGACTAGTTTGTTTAGAAGTAGTTGTTCAGTATAGTTTAAGATAGACTATTTGTTCCATAGAGAGTTAGCTTACCATAAGGGTGATAATAAAATAGATTACGCCGTTTAACTAAAGTTGACCACAACACGTACAATTCTGGCATGTTTGGGTCTAATAAAGCATACCTTTAACCATATCAAATGTTGGAGTCAAAATAAAATGCACTGACTTAAGGAAAAAACATACATCATTTATTGCAAAGAAATTAGGAATATGAACTTACAACGCTGTCTCGCATACTAGAGGTAAATTTTTTCCAGGGTTAGTTTGGTTTAGAATAGTTTGGGTCAAATAATGCATACCTTCTGCCATATCAATTGTTGGAGTTTAGAAAAATGTTAAGAATAGTTTAAGATTGAATATTTGTTCCATAGAGCGGTAGCTTACCACAAGCGTAATAACAAAATAGATAAAGAAGTTTGACCAAAGTTGACCACAACATGTACAATTCTGGCATGTTTTGATCCAATAATGCATAAAAGTTAAACCATATCAAATGTTGGAGTCAAAATAAAATGCACTGACGTAAGGAAAAGAAATACATCATTTATTAACACCGTATTTAAGGAATATGAAGTGACAACAGTCTCGCATACTAAAGGTAAAATTTATCCAGGGTTAGTTTGGTTAAGAATAGTTTGTTAAGAAAGTTGTTTAGAATAGTTTAAGATAGATGATTGCTGCCATCCCGATAAGATTTCAGAAAATTGGCGTTTTCACGAGATAACAAATCTCGTCCAATGCATCAGTGTTCTACAAATTGACGAGTTGCGCACTTTGAGATCTCGACAAAGTGACCAAAATTCCAGAATTTAACGAGAATAGCGGATCTTGTCAAATGTATCGATTTTGCAACCTTAGACGATTTCGCCAATTTCATTAATTAAACTGCAAATTTACGAGTTGCACCCTATGACGAGATGTCGCCAAAGGCATTAATTTTTTTGCAAATTGACGAGTTGCACACTTTTCTGCCATCTCGAGTAAATGACCAAAATTCCAGAAAATTTACGTTTTCACGAGATAACGGATCTCGCCCAATGCATCAATATTCTGCACATTAACGAGTTGTACGCTCTGACGAGATATCGTCCAATGCATCAATATTCTGCAAATTGATGAGTTGCACACTTTGCTGCCATCTCGTATTATGAATAAATTTCCTGCAAGTTGACGCGTTAAACATTTTATAACGTGATCTCGCCCAATACAAAAATTTCCTTCAAATTAACGAGTTGCACACTTTCACGAAATCTTGACGAAATCCCATAAATTTGACGAGATAGCGAAATATGACAAGATAACGTGATCTCGCCCAATGCATACATTTCCTGCAAATTAACGAGTTGCAAACTTTGACGATATCTCGACGAAATCTCAGAAATTTGACGAGATAGCGAATATGAACGAGATAACGGATATCGTCTAATGCATAAATTTCCTGCAAATTGACGAGTTAAACATTTTATAACGTGATCTCGCCCAATGCATACATTTCCTGCAAATTAACGAGTTGCAAACTTTGACGATATCTCGACGAAATCTCAGAAATTTGACGAGATAGCGAATATGAACGAGATAACGGATATCGTCTAATGCATAAATTTCCTGCAAATTGACGAGTTAAACATTTTATAACGTGCTCTCGCCCAATGCATACATTTCCTGCAAATTAACGAGTTGCACACTTTGACGATATCTCGACGAAATCCCATAAATTTGACGAGATAACGGATGACCAAAATTCCAGATACTTGACGTTTTGGCGAGATGACGAATATCGTCCAATGCATCAATTTTCTGCAAATTGACGAGTCGCACATTTTGACGTGATCTCGCCCAATGCATAAATTGTCTGCAAATTGACGAGTTGCACGCGTGATCTCGTCAAATGTCGCAAATATTTTTTCTTCAAATTTCTGGGATTTTGTCGAGTTTTCGTGAAAATGTGCAACTCGTTAATTTGCCCGAAATTTATGCATAAACTCGTTAATTTGCAGGAAATTTATACATTGGTCGATATCACGTCAAAGTGTGCAACTCGTTCAGTTTGCAGGAAATTTATTGTATTGTAACTCGTCAATTTGGAGAAAATGACGCAGACGATAATCGTTATTTCGTCAAATTTCTGGGATTTTGGTGATTTTGTCGAGATATCGTCAAAGCGTGCAACTCGTTTTTTTGCAGGAAATTTATGCATTGGGCGAGATCACGTCAAAATGTGCAACTCGTCAATTTGCAGAAAATTAATACATTGGACGAGATTCGTTATATTCGTCAAAACGTCAATTTTCTGGAATTTTGGTCATTTTGTCGAGATGGCGGCCAAGTGTGCAACTCGTCAATTTGCAAAAATATTAATGCATTAGACGATATCCGTTATCTCGTTCAAATTCGCTATCTCGTCATATTTCTGGGATTTTGTGGAGATTTCGTGAAAGTGTACAACTCGTTAATTTGCCCGAAATTTATGCATAAATTCGTCAATTTGCAGGAAATTTATGCATTGGGCGAGATTACGTCAACATGTGCAATTTGCAGGAAATTTATGCATTGGGCGAGATTACGTCAAAATGTGCAACTCGTCAATTTGCAGGAAATTTATGCATTGGGCGAGATTACGTCAACATGTGCAACTCGTCAATTTGCAGAAAATTGATGCATTGGACGAGATTACGTCAAAATGTGTGCAACTCGTCAATTTGCAGAAAATTAATTAATGCATTGGACGAGATTCATTATCTCGTCAAAACGTCAATTTTCTTGTATTTTGGTCATTATGTCGGTATCACGTCAAAATGTGCAACTCGTTTATTTGCAGGAAATTTATGCATTGGGCGATATCACGTCAAAATGTGCAACTCGCCAATTAGCAGGAAATTGATGCAATTAGACGATATCCGTTATCTCGTTCAAATTTCTGGGATTTAACATCATTTTCTCGAGATGGCAGCAAAAGTGTGCAACCCGTCAATTTGCAGAACATCGATGCATTGGACGAGATCTGGTCAGAGCGTGCAACTCGTAAATGTGCAGAATATTGATGCATTGGACGAGATCCGTTATCTCGTGAAAACGTTCAATTATCTGGAAATGCGGGCAAATGTGCAACTCGTCAATTTGCAGAAAATTAATGCTTTTGGCGAGATCTCGTCAAAGGGTGCAACTCTTAAATATGCAGAAAATTAATGGAATTGGCGAAATCTCGTCAAAGGGTGCAAAATCGATGCATTGGACGAGATCCGCTATTCTCGTTAAATTCAGGAATTTTAGAACATTATCGAGATCTCCTCAAAGTGCGCAACTCTTCAATTTGCAGAAAATAAATGCATTTGTCGAGATCTCGTGAAAGGGTGCAACTCGTAGATTTGCAGAAAATTCATGAAATTGGCGAGATCTCCTCAAGTGTGCAACTCGTCAATTTGCGGAACACTGATGCATTGGACGAGATTTGTTATCTCGTGAAAACGCCAATTTTCTGGAAATTTATCGAGATGGCAGCAAAGTGTGCAACTCGCCAATTTACAAAATATATGTGCATTTGGTGAGATCTCGTGAAAGGGTGCAACTCGTAGATTTGCAGAAAATTTATGCAATTGGCGAAATCTCCTCAAGTGCGCAACTCGTCAATTTGCAGAACATTGATGCATTAGAATAGCGGATCTCGTCCAATGCATCGATTTTGCACCCTTTGACGATATCTCGTCAAATGCATCAATTTTCTGCACATTTACGAGTTGCACGCTCTGACGAGATCTCGTCCAATGCATCGACGTTCTGCAAATTGACGGGTTGCACACTTTTGCTGCCATCTCGAGAAAATGATGTTAAATCCCAGAAATTAGACGAGATAGCGAATTTGAACGAGATAACGGATATCGTCTAACATTTTTGCAAATTGACGAGTTGCACACTTTGCTGCCATATCGACAAAACGACCAAAATTCAAGATAATTGACGTCTTGACGAGATAACGAATCTCGTCCAATGCATTAAATTTTCGCAAATTGACGAGTTGCACATTTTGACGTAATCTCGCCCAATGCATAAATTTCCTGCAAATTGATGAGTTTATGCATAAATTTCGGGCAAATTAACGAGTTGCACACTCACGAAATCGCGACAAATTCCCAGAAATATGACGAGATAGCGAATTTGAACGAGATAACGGATATCGTCTAATGCATCAATATTTTTGCAAATTAACGAGTTGCACACTTTGCCGCCATCTCGACAAAATGACCAAAATTCCAGATAATTGACGTTTTGACGAGATAACTAATCTCGAAATCAGAAAATTAATGCCTTTGGCGAGATCTCGTCAAAGGGTGCAACTCGTCAATTTGCAGAAAATTAATGAAATTGGCGAAATCTCGTCAAAGGGTGCAAAATCGATGCATTAGACGAGATCAGCTCTTCTCGTTAAATTATGGAATTTCGATCACTTTGTCGAGATCTCCTCAAGAGTGCGCAACTCGTCAATTTGCAGAACATTGATGCATTGGACGAGATTTGTTATCTCGTGAAAACGTTCATTATCTGGAAATGCGTGCAAATGTGCAACTCTTCAATTTGCAGAAAATTAATGCCTTCGGCGAGATCTCGTCAAAGGGTGCAACTCTTAAATTTGCAGAAACTAAATGCATTTGTCGAGATCTCGTGAAAGGGTGCAACTCGTCAATTTGCAGAAAATTCATGGAATTGGCGAAATCTCCTCAAAGTGTGCAACTCGTCAATTTGCAGAACACTGATGCATTGGACGAGATTTGTTATCTCGTGAAAACGTTCATTATCTGGAAATGGGTGCAAATGTGCAACTCTTCAATTTGCAGAAAATTAATGCCTTCGGCGAGATCTCATCAAAGGGTGCAACTCTTAAATTTGCAGAAAATTAATGGAATTGGGCGAAATCTCGTCAAAGGGTGCAAAATCGATGCATTGGACGACATCCGCTATTCTCGTTAAATTTTGGAATTTTGGTCACTTTGTCGAGATCTCCTCAAAGTGCGCAACTCGTCAATTTGCAGAACATTGATGCATTGGACGAAATTTGTTATCTCGTGAAAACGTGAATTTTCTGGAATTTTCATCATTTTCTCGAGATGGCAGCAAAAGTGCGCAACCCGTCAATATGCAGAACATTGATGCATTGGACGAGATCTCGTCAAAGCGTGCACCTCGTAAATGTGCAGAATATTTATGCATTGGACGAGATCCGTTCTCGTGAAAACGTTCATTATCTGATGCATTGGACGAGATTTGTTATCTCGTGAAAACGCCAATTTTCTGGAATTTAATCGAGATGGCAGCAAAGTGTGCAACTCTTCAATTCGCAGAAAATTAATGCCTTTGGCGAAATCTCGTCAAAGGGTGCAACTCTTAAATTTGCAGAAAATTCATGGAATTGGCGAAATCTCCTCAAAGTGTGCAACTCGTCAATTTGCAAAACACTGATGCATTGGACGAGATTTGTTATCTCGTGAAAACGTTCATTATCTGGAAATGGGTGCAAATGTGCAACTCTTCAATTTGCAGAAAATTAATGCCTTCGGCGAGATCTCGTCAAAGGGTGCAACTCTTAAATTTGCAGAAAATTAATGGAATTGGGCGAAATCTCGTCAAAGGGTGCAAAATCGATGCATTGGACGACATCCGCTATTCTCGTTAAATTTTGGAATTTTGGTCACTTTGTCGAGATCTCCTCAAAGTGCGCAACTCGTCAATTTGCAGAACATTGATGCATTGGACGAAATTTGTTATCTCGTGAAAACGTGAATTTTCTGGAATTTTCATCATTTTCTCGAGATGGCAGCAAAAGTGCGCAACCCGTCAATACGCAGAACATTGATGCATTGGACGAGATCTCGTCAAAGCGTGCACCTCGTAAATGTGCAGAATATTTATGCATTGGACGAGATCCGTTCTCGTGAAAACGTTCATTATCTGATGCATTGGACGAGATTTGTTATCTCGTGAAAACGCTGGAATTTAATCGAGATGGCAGCAAAGTGTGCAACTCTTCAATTCGCAGAAAATTAATGCCTTTGGCGAGATCTCGTCAAAGGGTGCAACTCTTAAATTTGCAGAAAATTCATGGAATTGGCGAAATCTCCTCAAAATGTGCAACTCGTCAATTTGCAGAACACTGATGCATTGGACGAGATTTGTTATCTCGTGAAAACGTTCATTATCTGGAAATGAGTGAAATGTGCAACTCTTCAATTTGCAGAAAATTAATGCCTTCGGCGAGATCTCGTCAAAGGGTGCAACTCTTAAATTTGCAGAAAATTAATGGAATTGGGCGAAATCTCGTCAAAGGGTGCAAAATCGATGCATTAGACGAGATCAGCTCTTCTCGTTAAATTCTGGAATTTCGATCACTTTGTCGAGATCTCCTCAAAAGTGCGCAACTCGTCAATTTGCAGAACATTGATGCATTGGACGAGATTTGTTATCTCGTGAAAACGCCAATTTTCTGGAATTTAATCGAGATGGCAGCAAAGTGTGCAACTTGCCAATTTGCAGAAAATGTATGCATTTGGTAAGATCTCGTGAAAGGGTGCAACTCGTCAATTTGCAGAAACTAAATGCATTTGTCGAGATCTCGTGAAAGGGTGCAACTCGTCAATTTGCAGAAAATTCATGGAATTGGCGAAATCTCCTCAAAGTGTGCAACTCGTCAATTTGCAGAACACTGATGCATTGGACGAGATTTGTTACCTCGTGAAAACGTTCATTATCTGGAAATGCGTGCAAATGTGCAACTCTTCAATTTGCAGAAAATTAATGCCTTCGGCGAGATCTCGTCAAAAGGTGCAACTCTTTAAATTTGCAGAAAATTAATGGAATTGGGCGAAATCTCGTCAAAGGGTGCAAAATCGATGCATTGGACGACATCCGCTATTCTCGTTAAATTTTGGAATTTTGGTCACTTTGTCGAGATCTCCTCAAAGTGCGCAACTCGTCAATTTGCAGAACACTGATGCATTGGACGAGATTTGTTATCTCGTGAAAACGTTCATTATCTGGAAATGCGTGCAATTGTGCAACTCTTCAATTTGCAGAAAATTAATGCCTTCGGCGAGATCTCGTCAAAAGGTGCAACTCTTTAAATTTGCAGAAAATTAATGGAATTGGGCGAAATCTCGTCAAAGGGTGCAAAATCGATGCATTGGACGACATCCGCTATTCTCGTTAAATTTTGGAATTTTGGTCACTTTGTCGAGATCTCCTCAAAGTGCGCAACTCGTCAATTTGCAGAACACTGATGCATTGGACGAGATTTGTTATCTCGTGAAAACGTTCATTATCTGGAAATGCGTGCAATTGTGCAACTCTTCAATTTGCAGAAAATTAATGCCTTCGGCGAGATCTCGTCAAAAGGTGCAACTCTTTAAATTTGCAGAAAATTAATGGAATTGGGCGAAATCTCGTCAAAGGGTGCAAAATCGATGCATTGGACGACATCCGCTATTCTCGTTAAATTCTGGAATTTTGGTCACTTTGTCGAGATCTCAAAGTGCGCAACTCGTCAATTTGCAGAACATTGATGCATTGGACGAGATTTGTTATCTCATGAAAACGCCAATTTTCTGAAAATTTATCGAGATGGCAGCAAAGTGTGCGACTTGGCAACTTGCAGAACATTGATGCATTGGACGAAATTTGTTATCTCGTGAAAACGTGAATTTTCTGGAATTTTCATCATTTTCTCGAGATGGCAGCAAAAGTGCGCAACCCGTCAATTTGCAGAACATTGATGCATTGGACGAGATCTCGTTAGAGCGTGCACCTCGTAAATGTGCAGAATATTGATGCATTGGACGAGATCCGTTCTCGTGAAAACGTTCATTATCTGGAAATGCGGGCAAATGTGCAACTCTTCAATTTGCAGGAAATTAATGCCTTTGGCGAGATCTCGTCAAAGGATGCAACTCTTAAATTTGCAGAAAATTAATGAAATTGGCGAAATCTCGTCAAAGGGTGCAAAATCGATGCATTAGACAAGATCAGCCATTCTCGTTAAATTCTGGAATTTGATCACTTTGTCGAGATCTCCTCAAAAGTGCGCAACTCGTCAATTTGCAGAACATTGATGCATTGGACGACATTTGTTATCTCGTGAAAACGCCAATTTTCTGGAAATTTATCGAGATGGCAGCAAAGTGTGCAACTCGCCAATTTGCAAAAAATGTATGCATTTGGCGAGATCTCGTCAAAGGGTGCAACTCGTCAATTTGCAGAAAATTAATGGAATTGGCGAAATCTCGTCAAAGGGTGCAAAATCGATGCATTGGACGAGATCCGCTATTCTCGTTAAATTTTGGAATTTTGGTCACTTTGTCGAGATCTCGTCAAAGGGTGCAACCCGTCAATTTGCAGAATATTGATGCATTTGACGAGAACCGTTATCTCGTGAAAACGTTCATTATCTGGAAATGTGGGCAAATGTGCAACTCGTCAATTTGCAGAAAATTAATGCTTTTGGCGAGATCTCGTCAAAGGGTGTAAAATCGATGCATTGGACGACATCCGCTATTCTCGTTAAATTATGGAATTTTGGTCACTTTGTCGAGATCTCAAAGTGCGCAACTCGTCAATTTGCAGAACATCGATGCATTGGACGAGATTTGTTATCTCATGAAAACGCCAATTTTCTGAAAATTTATCGAGATGGCAGCAAAGTGTGCAACTTGGCAAATTGCAGAACACTGATGCATTGGACGAAATTTGTTATCTCGTGAAAACGTGAATTTTCATCATTTTCTCGAGATGGCAGCAAAAGTGCGCAACCCGTCAATTTGCAGAACATTGATGCATTGGACGAGATCTCGTCAGAGCGTGCACCTCGTAAATGTGCAGAATATTGATGCATTGGACGAGATCCGTTCTCGTGAAAACGTTCATTATCTGGAAATGCGGGCAAATGTGCAACTCTTCAATTTGCAGAAAACTAATGCCTTTGGCGAAATCTCGTCAAAGGGTGCAACTCTTAAATTTGCAGAAAAATTAATGAAATTGGCGAAATCTCGTCAAAGGGTGCAAAATCGATGCATTAGACGAGATCAGCCATACTCGTTAAATTCTGGAATTTTGATCACTTTGTCGAGATCTCCTCAAAAGTGCGCAACTCGTCAATTTGCAGAACATTGATGCATTGGACGAGATTTGTTATCTCGTGAAAACGCCAATTTTCTGGAAATTTATCGAGATGGCAGCAAAGTGTGCAACTCGCCAATTTGCAAAAAATGTATGCCTTCGGCGAGATCTCGTCAAAGGGTGCAACTCGTCAATTTGCAGAAAATTAATGAAATTGGCGAAATCTCGTCAAAGGGTGCAAAATCGATGCATTAGACGAGATCAGCTATTCTCGTTTAATTCTGGAATTTTGATCACTTTGTCGAGATCTCAAAGGTGCGAACCTCGTCAATTTGCAGAACGTTGATGCATTGGACGAGATCTCGTCAAAGGGTGCAACTCTTAAATTTGCAGAAAAATTAATGAAATTGGCTAAATCTCGTCAAAGGGTGCAAAATCGATGCATTAGACGAGATCAGCTATTCTCGTTTAATTCTGGAATTTTGATCACTTTGTCGAGATCTCAAAGGTGCGAACCTCGTCAATTTGCAGAACGTTGATGCATTGGACGAAATCTCGTCAAAGGGTGCAACTCTTAAATTTGCAGAAAAATTAATGAAATTGGCTAAATCTCGTCAAAGGGTGCAAAATCGATGCATTAGACGAGATCAGCTATTCTCGTTTAATTCTGGAATTTTGATCACTTTGTCGAGATCTCAAAGGTGCGAACCTCGTCAATTTGCAGAACGTTGATGCATTGGACGAGATCTCATCAAAGGGTGCAACTCTTAAATTTGCAGAAAATTAATGGAATTGGGCGAAATCTCGTCAAAGGGTGCAAAATCGATGCATTGGACGACATCCGCTATTCTCGTTAAATTCTGGAATTTTGGTCACTTTGTCGAGATCTCCTCAAAGTGCGCAACTCGTCAATTTGCAGAACATCGATGCATTGGACGAGATTTGTTATCTCATGAAAACGCCAATTTTCTGAAAATTTATCGAGATGGCAGCAAAGTGTGCAACTTGGCAAATTGCAGAACATTGATGCATTGGACGAAATTTGTTATCTCGTGAAAACGTGAATTTTCATCATTTTCTCGAGATGGCAGCAAAAGTGCGCAACCCGTCAATTTGCAGAACATTGATGCATTGGACGAGATCTCGTCAGAGCGTGCACCTCGTAAATGTGCAGAATATTGATGCATTGGACGAGATCCGTTCTCGTGAAAACGTTCATTATCTGGAAATGCGGGCAAATGTGCAACTCTTCAATTTGCAGAAAACTAATGCCTTTGGCGAAATCTCGTCAAAGGGTGCAACTCTTAAATTTGCAGAAAAATTAATGAAATTGGCGAAATCTCGTCAAAGGGTGCAAAATCGATGCATTAGACGAGATCAGCCATACTCGTTAAATTCTGGAATTTTGATCACTTTGTCGAGATCTCCTCAAAAGTGCGCAACTCGTCAATTTGCAGAACATTGATGCATTGGACGAGATTTGTTATCTCGTGAAAACGCCAATTTTCTGGAAATTTATCGAGATGGCAGCAAAGTGTGCAACTCGCCAATTTGCAAAAAATGTATGCCTTCGGCGAGATCTCGTCAAAGGGTGCAACTCGTCAATTTGCAGAAAATTAATGAAATTGGCGAAATCTCGTCAAAGGGTGCAAAATCGATGCATTAGACGAGATCAGCTATTCTCGTTTAATTCTGGAATTTTGATCACTTTGTCGAGATCTCAAAGGTGCGAACCTCGTCAATTTGCAGAACGTTGATGCATTGGACGAGATCTCGTCAAAGGGTGCAACTCTTAAATTTGCAGAAAAATTAATGAAATTGGCTAAATCTCGTCAAAGGGTGCAAAATCGATGCATTAGACGAGATCAGCTATTCTCGTTTAATTCTGGAATTTTGATCACTTTGTCGAGATCTCAAAGGTGCGAACCTCGTCAATTTGCAGAACGTTGATGCATTGGACGAGATCTCGTCAAAGGGTGCAACTCTTAAATTTGCAGAAAATTAATGGAATTGGGCGAAATCTCGTCAAAGGGTGCAAAATCGATGCATTGGACGACATCCGCTATTCTCGTTAAATTCTGGAATTTTGGTCACTTTGTCGAGATCTCCTCAAAGTGCGCAACTCGTCAATTTGCAGAACATCGATGCATTGGACGAGATTTGTTATCTCATGAAAACGCCAATTTTCTGAAAATTTATCGAGATGGCAGCAAAGTGTGCAACTTGGCAAATTGCAGAACATTGATGCATTGGACGAAATTTGTTATCTCGTGAAAACGTGAATTTTCATAATTTTCTCGAGATGGCAGCAAAAGTGCGCAACCCGTCAATTTGCAGAACATTGATGCATTGGACGAGATCTCGTCAGAGCGTGCACCTCGTAAATGTGCAGAATATTGATGCATTGGACGAGATCCGTTCTCGTGAAAACGTTCATTATCTGGAAATGCGGGCAAATGTGCAACTCTTCAATTTGCAGAAAACTAATGCCTTTGGCGAAATCTCGTCAAAGGGTGCAACTCTTAAATTTGCAGAAAAATTAATGAAATTGGCGAAATCTCGTCAAAGGGTGCAAAATCGATGCATTAGACGAGATCAGCCATACTCGTTAAATTCTGGAATTTTGATCACTTTGTCGAGATCTCCTCAAAAGTGCGCAACTCGTCAATTTGCAGAACATTGATGCATTGGACGAGATTTGTTATCTCGTGAAAACGCCAATTTTCTGGAAATTTATCGAGATGGCAGCAAAGTGTGCAACTCGCCAATTTGCAAAAAATGTATGCCTTCGGCGAGATCTCGTCAAAGGGTGCAACTCGTCAATTTGCAGAAAATTAATGAAATTGGCGAAATCTCGTCAAAGGGTGCAAAATCGATGCATTAGACGAGATCAGCTATTCTCGTTTAATTCTGGAATTTTGATCACTTTGTCGAGATCTCAAAGGTGCGAACCTCGTCAATTTGCAGAACGTTGATGCATTGGACGAGATCTCGTCAAAGGGTGCAACTCTTAAATTTGCAGAAAAATTAATGAAATTGGCTAAATCTCGTCAAAGGGTGCAAAATCGATGCATTAGACGAGATCAGCTATTCTCGTTTAATTCTGGAATTTTGATCACTTTGTCGAGATCTCAAAGGTGCGAACCTCGTCAATTTGCAGAACGTTGATGCATTGGACGAGATCTCATCAAAGGGTGCAACTCTTAAATTTGCAGAAAATTAATGGAATTGGGCGAAATCTCGTCAAAGGGTGCAAAATCGATGCATTGGACGACATCCGCTATTCTCGTTAAATTCTGGAATTTTGGTCACTTTGTCGAGATCTCCTCAAAGTGCGCAACTCGTCAATTTGCAGAACATCGATGCATTGGACGAGATTTGTTATCTCATGAAAACGCCAATTTTCTGAAAATTTATCGAGATGGCAGCAAAGTGTGCAACTTGGCAAATTGCAGAACATTGATGCATTGGACGAAATTTGTTATCTCGTGAAAACGTGAATTTTCATCATTTTCTCGAGATGGCAGCAAAAGTGCGCAACCCGTCAATTTGCAGAACATTGATGCATTGGACGAGATCTCGTCAGAGCGTGCACCTCGTAAATGTGCAGAATATTGATGCATTGGACGAGATCCGTTCTCGTGAAAACGTTCATTATCTGGAAATGCGGGCAAATGTGCAACTCTTCAATTTGCAGAAAACTAATGCCTTTGGCGAAATCTCGTCAAAGGGTGCAACTCTTAAATTTGCAGAAAAATTAATGAAATTGGCGAAATCTCGTCAAAGGGTGCAAAATCGATGCATTAGACGAGATCAGCCATACTCGTTAAATTCTGGAATTTTGATCACTTTGTCGAGATCTCCTCAAAAGTGCGCAACTCGTCAATTTGCAGAACATTGATGCATTGGACGAGATTTGTTATCTCGTGAAAACGCCAATTTTCTGGAAATTTATCGAGATGGCAGCAAAGTGTGCAACTCGCCAATTTGCAAAAAATGTATGCATTTGGTGAGATCTCGTCAAAGGGTGCAACTCGTCAATTTGCAGAAAATTAATGGAATTGGCGAAATCTCGTCAAAGGGTGCAAAATCGATGCATTGGACGACATCCGCTATTCTCGTTAAATTCTGGAATTTTGGTCACTTTGTCGAGATCTCCTCAAAGTGCGCAACTCGTCAATTTGCAGAACATCGATGCATTGGACGAGATTTGTTATCTCATGAAAACGCCAATTTTCTGAAAATTTATCGAGATGGCAGCAAAGTGTGCAACTTGGCAAATTGCAGAACATTGATGCATTGGACGAAATTTGTTATCTCGTGAAAACGTGAATTTTCATCATTTTCTCGAGATGGCAGCAAAAGTGCGCAACCCGTCAATTTGCAGAACATTGATGCATTGGACGAGATCTCGTCAGAGCGTGCACCTCGTAAATGTGCAGAATATTGATGCATTGGACGAGATCCGTTCTCGTGAAAACGTTCATTATCTGGAAATGCGGGCAAATGTGCAACTCTTCAATTTGCAGAAAACTAATGCCTTTGGCGAAATCTCGTCAAAGGGTGCAACTCTTAAATTTGCAGAAAAATTAATGAAATTGGCGAAATCTCGTCAAAGGGTGCAAAATCGATGCATTAGACGAGATCAGCCATACTCGTTAAATTCTGGAATTTTGATCACTTTGTCGAGATCTCCTCAAAAGTGCGCAACTCGTCAATTTGCAGAACATTGATGCATTGGACGAGATTTGTTATCTCGTGAAAACGCCAATTTTCTGGAAATTTATCGAGATGGCAGCAAAGTGTGCAACTCGCCAATTTGCAAAAAATGTATGCATTTGGTGAGATCTCGTCAAAGGGTGCAACTCGTCAATTTGCAGAAAATTAATGGAATTGGCGAAATCTCGTCAAAGGGTGCAAAATCGATGCATTGGACGAGATCCGCTATTCTCGTTAAATTCTGGAATTTTGGTCACTTTGTCGAGATCTCAAAGTGCGGCAACTCGTCAATTTGCAGAAATTAAATGCATTTGTCGAGATCTCGTCAAAGGGTGCAACTCGTCAATTTGCAGAATATTGATGCATTAGACGAGAAACCGTTATCTCGTGAAAACGTTCATTATCTGGAAATGTGGGCAAATGTGCAAAAAACAATAGGGTTCTTGGATTAAAAAGTTCCTCCTGCACACCAACTATGAAGTTGGTCCGACCTTTCCTTCCTGAGATATCGTGGTTACAAGGTTTTCACAATTTCACCCCTGGTGACCCCAAATGACCATTGACCTCCACCAAAAACAATAAGGTTCTTGGACTTAAAAAGTTCCTCCTGCACAACAACTATGAAGTTGGTCCGACCTTTCCTTCCTGAGATATCGTGGTTAAAAGGTTCTCACAATTTCACCCCTTGTGACCTCAAATGACATTTGACCTCCACCAAAAACAGTAGGGTTCTTGGATTTAAAAGGTTACCTCTGAATACCAACTATGAAGTTGGTCCGACCTTACCTTCCTGAGAAATCGCAGTTACAAGGTTTTCACAATTTCACCCCTGGTGACCCCAAATGACCTTTGACCTCCACCAAAAACAATAAGGTTCTTGGACGTAAAAAGTTCCTCCTGCACATTAACTATGAAGTTAGTCCGACCTTTCCTTCCTGAGATATCGTGTTTACAAGGTTTTCACAATTTCACCCCTGGTGACCCCAAATGACCTTTGACCTCCACCAAAAACAAAAGAGTATTTGGACTTAAACGGTTAACGTAATTTTTTGCATTTAATATGGCTTATTGTTTTGGGGGACATTAAATGACAAGCCCCCTGCCCCGGTTTTCTTAATCATTCGGCGAAGATCTTTATTTGACCCTTTCCCCCCCCCCCCCAAATCATTTACTTTTCAAAATATCGTGGTACAAGGTTTTCACAATTTCACCCTGGTGACCCCAAATGACCTTTGACCTCCACCAAAAACAATAGGGTTCTTGGACTTAAAAAGTTCCTCCTGAACACTAACTATGAAGTTGGTCCGACCTTTCCTTCCTGAGATATCGTGGTTAAAAGGTTTTCACAATTTCACCCCTGGTGACCTCAAATGACATTTGACCTCCACCAAAAACAATAGGGCAATAAAAAAAATGTCGAAAAGAAATGTGTTGGCAATATAAACGTTTTCTTACAGTTTTAACATCACATAAACGTGTTACTGCACTTTACGAAGTTCACGTTCAAGTTCGTGTTCAGAAAAAAATCAGGGTCATCCCTATCACCGGATACCCTCGTCAGTTAGAAAACTACTCTGGATACTGACAGCACATCTAAATATTTACCTAAAGTCGTCTTAGAATGTTAAACTAATGAAGGGTTTGCTCAGTCGGTTGCTTAACTGTTAAACCTGCTGATGATGATAAAATATAATTCGTCTGTTAACACAAAAACTTCCTGCCCCAGGTGTGGAAACTTCCTAAACGTAGATGTTATTATAATACCCCCTGCCGAGAAAATACAATCAATTGCTCTACCCCCCATTCACGCTATTAAGATGTTCACAGGTGTTCGAGGGTACCAAATTGCACTAGGTTCGCGGGTGGTCTCTTGGCGGTAAAATACATTTCTCTTAAAGGAGTGAAGAGAAGTTACCGTCTACACTTTCAAGTACAAGTTGAAAAATATTGCTGCTGGCGGCAAAGATGATACATTGTTTACGTTAAAGTTGGAAACATGTGTTCATCAACGTAACGAACAACCAACTGAGAGACTTACAAAAGACTATAAAATCTATAAGCGTACCAAGAATACTTGTCCAACAGCAACATCTGTAATTTCCAGCCATATATGCAACATTTTTACTCCTTTAGCATAGCATTCCTTGGCTGCCAGGTGTGTCTTGTGAATAATGGACTGTGATTGGTCTAATGTTCTTTTTGCATCTTTGTTGTTCAACTCGAAGAGCCCTTTGTCAGTCCCATCAAGCGAGTATATGAGCTCAGTCAGGGAGCAGTATTCTTGACGCCCCGCCCCTAAATTTGTTCAGACGTATGGAATTTCGTGAACTGCTAGAGACATACATATCCCTCTGGTTAAAAGATTTGAATAATTCAAAGGCATTTCTAGACACCAAGACGCGGTAAGTTGAATCTTATCAAATTTATTTCTTCATAAGAATACAGTAAGAATTTCTATTTTTGCCGTACTTTCTGGTAAATCTCCATTGAATTTGGCGTCTTTTTACATGGCTCAAGAAAGTGCCGCTTAATTTGCCGTGAACTTGACAGGAGTATATGCACATATTTGAAAAAAATTGGCTAGTATAATCTATGCATTTTTACATTGATACAAAATTCGCGATTGGAAAATGCACTATTCCTGTCAATAATCATCGTATTAACTTACGGCAAAACACAGCGTTATGTAATACAGATGGACTTAAGGACTTAATATTGGCTCTGTGTGTACATCTAATGATGAACTTTGCTTTAGTTCTTGATCATACTTAATTGTCTTTAAATTGCTATAGCCCTGAAAAAAGGAGCAGAAAATTTTCAACACAAAATACAAGCTCCCAATATGGAGTGTAGACTAGGCAAAACACCACCCTTTTTTCCATGGTAAACTGTTGTATAATTTTGGTCCTATAGATGCAGTTTACCACAGTTTGACCATAGTACCAAACCACAATTTTGCCATGGTGTTTATCACTTTCTATATCATCTTCACCATGGTTTTATCTCAAATTCACCATGTACTATATACATAATGAAAGAAACTATGGTCATTATATAGTACATGGTGTATTTGAGATATTTTACCCTGTATCTGTACCAAACTTTTAACCCCTATTGTACCAGAGGTTTACACTAAATTTACCACAGAATGCATATCAAGGAATTTCCGTTGTTTGCTCAGTTCTGTACCCCACAAGCTACAGAGCTGGTACTCATATCATATATATAAGGTCCTACAATATCAATTTAATGTACGGATGGCCAAGCTGTAAATTCCAATAATTTATTAAACAATTTGCTAGGTAGAGTGTTTAGTACTTTAGTACTTTATTTCACTGTCTGTACCCCACAAGGTACACTGGCACTCATACAACATGACCCAAAATACAGCATCATAGGTGAATTTTAATATTCCAGTATAAAACCTCAATTATTGTTTGACTTCTAATAGCAATGAAGACATCTACTTTAGGCTGCAACTTAGATACATTGAAGGTATATTGATATGATATTTAAGTTCTGTACCCCAAAACAGGGGCGGCTATTTGTTTCAAATATTGGGGGGGGGGGACATTTGCCTGGGTGCAGGCTCGTAGCAACTTACATCCCCAAAATTGTTTGCACGCGTGGTGATATTTTGTGTATATATATATATATATATACATCTATATATCTATATATATATATATACATCTATATATATATACATCTATATATATATATATATATATATATATATATATATATATGTGTATAAATATATATATATATATATCAATATGATCTACTTCAATATGATCTATAGATATATGATCTATATATAATCTATATATATATATCTATATATCTACATATCTATATATAAATATATATATATATATGTATATATATATGTATATGTATATGTATATATATATATATATATTTGTATGTATGTATGTATGTATGTATGTATGTATGTATGTATGTATGTATGTATGTATGTATGTATGTATGTATGTATGTATGTATGTATGTATGTATGTATGTATGTATGTATGTATGTGTGTGTGTATGTATGTGTGTATGTATGTATGTATGTATGTATGTATGTAGGATGTATGTATGTATGTAGGATGTATGTATGTATGTATGTATATATATATATATGTATGTATGTATGTATATATATATATATATATATATATATATATATACATATATATATACATACATACATATATATAGCGTGAAAGAAAATTTTGGCAGAAGATGACTCCCAGTTCGCTGGAAATGGCACTTCCCAGGACTTGTATGTTGCATCTAAGCATTTTCTTTATTGAAATTACTAGCAATATCATAAAAAAATACAAAAAATATGCTCAAGGGGGAGGCGGTCGCCACCTTCGCCACGAGGTGTAATTTACCTCATGCAGCATGTTTGGATGAAGGCTTAGCCACTGCCAAAGATTTGGATAAATAATCTCACGCATTATTTTCTATCAATAGCCCACAAAAAAAAACAAACTATTCCACCAAATATTTGGGGGGGGGGTGATTAAATACTATATTCCCCCACCTAAAATATTGGGGGGGGACATGTCCCCCGTCCCCCATGATTGTCGCCCATGCCCCACAAGCTATACTGGTACTCATATTATATTGATTAGTTCCTAAAATGGGAGTAATAAATTTACTGTACAGATTACCGTGCTGTAAGTTGGATGAATTCATTTGAAGTATATTTGATGAATTCATATCATTCAATCAAAGGTAATGTTTGACTTCTAATAGCAATCTACTTGAGGCTGCAACTTAGATACGTTAAGGTATATTTATATCACATTTAAGTGTTGTACCCCACATGCTACACTGGTACTCATATAATATTTATTAGGTCCTACAATACAAATAATAATTTTACTGTACATGTCAATCCATGAATTCATTAGTGTTTTCACGGGGTATCGGGGTAACCGGGTACCCACCCGACGCGGTAATACGCAGTTCCTGATTTATTACCTGAAACCTTCGCTAAGTGTGATTTTTTTTTTTTTTTGTGAAACCGATGGTTTGGTAAGATTTTCCATTGTCTTAGTGTGGTGTTAGGCTACCATATGGTCGAAGTTAACAGCAATAATGAAAGTATTCCATAGATATCTTATAAGGGCGTCCCAGTTTCAGCAAATATCAGATGGTTAGGCTGACTTAGAGTGGTGTGAGGCTACCATATGGTTGAAGTTAACCACAGTAATGAAAGTATTCTATGGATATCTTATAACTGCGTCACAAAAATCCAGCGAATGAACGGATGGTTAGGCTAGAGTGCCCCATTGACTTAGTGTGGTGTTAGGCTACCATAAAATCGGAGGATAAAGCAATAATGAAAGTATTCCATGGATATCTTATAACTGCGTCTCAGTTTCAGCAAATAACAGATGGTTAGGCTAAATTTCCCCATTGACTTAGAGTGGTGTTAGGCTACCATATGGTTGAAGGATAAAGCAATAATGAAAGTATTCCATGGATATCTTATAACTGCGTCACAAAAATCCAGCGAATGAACGGATGGTTAGGCTAGAGTGCCCCATTGACATAGTGTGGTGTTAGGCTACCATATAATCAAAGGATAAAGTAATAATGAAGGTATTCCATGGATATCTTATAACTGCGTCACAAAAATCCAGCGAATGAACGGATGGTTAGGCTAGAGTGCCCCATTGACTTAGTGTGGTGTTAGGCTACCATGTGGAAGAAATAGAAAGAATTCTAACAATTACTATTTTCCATTCGTTTGTTTCTTAGAAGGATAGACCGACAATTAAATTACCAGATGATACTTATGGGTTATAGATGGGATAACTAAAAAATAATAATTTCAAGTGGGTTTTTACTAAACGTTTATTCCATATGCGATCAAAATCGAGAATCGCGCAAAGATTAAAGCTGTCAATTCTATGAATTCATATCATGGAACTTCCATTGTTTGCTCGGTAGTAGGTTCTTAAGGGCCAAATTGGCATTTGATTTCACTGTCTGTACGCCACAAGGTATCCTGTAGTGTTTACACGGGTCCAAAAATCGGGAACCGGGTACCCGAGGGCCGTTACCCGTCGGGTATCCGGGTACCCGGAAAAAATTGTTTACCCTCGTGTACAGTATCACGATTTTCAAGATATTACATATTGGATGCTGTAATAAATGCATTATATTCTCTACTGACAATGTTTTCATGTTCAAATAAGTTAGTGTAAGATAAGGTATAAAACCTCCCTCAATAATTTTTATATGCTTCTGTTTCTTTCATTAACTTGTTAATAAATAAATTATTTAATTATAATTAGCATTACTACTAACATCGCACTGCCGCCGCTGCTTATGCTAGCTCGTGCACGTCTATTGGATCAAACCATATAGATATCCAATTTAGCTCTTAAACAGTTTTTAATACTACTACTATCTATTGTGCAGGCCCAGGGTTCTCATTAGCCGCGAGATCGCGCAATTTGATCGCATTTGGAATAAACGATTAGTAAAAAGCCAGTTGCGATTACTATTTTTTAGTTATCCAGTCTATAATCCATAAACATCGCGTAAAATTTCTTGTCAGCCTTTCCTTCTTTGAAATAAACGAATGAATAAATAATAATTTCTTCCGCATGGTAGCCTAACACCACACTAAGTCAATGAAAAATCTAGCTAAGCCTAACCATCTGTTTGTTTGCTGGAGATGTGACGCAGTTATAAGACATCCATGGAATCCTTTCGTAATTGCTGTTACGTTCGACCACATGGTTGCCTAACACCACACTAAGTCAATGGGGGGAGTTTAGCCTAGCCATCTGTTTATTAGCTGAAATTGTGACGCAGTTATAAGATATCTATGGAAAGCTTTTGTTATTGCTGTTATCTTCGAACACGTGGTAGCTTAACAACACTAAGTCTATGGGAAATCAGCCTAACCATCGGTTTGCAATTTTTTTTAAACAATCACACTTTGCGTAGGCCTATGATTCGGGTAATAAATTAGGAACCGGGTAGTATCGCGTCGAACAGGCCCCTTCGTTATTGCTGTTATCTTTGACCACATTGTAGCCTAACACCACACTAAGTCAATGGAAAATCTACCTAACCATCGGTTTGCCAATTTTTTTTTTTTTTTAAATCTCACTTTGCTTAGGATTCGGGTAATAAATTAGGAACCGGGTAGTATCACGTCGGGCGGGTACCCGGGTACCCGGATAACCCGTGCAAACACTAGTATCCTGGCACCAGGGACGTAGCTAAGGCCTGATGATTGGGGCTTTGAAGTGGCTGAAATTCCAACTTGATGGGTTTTGGAGCCAGATAATTCCAACTGCTGCCTTGTACCCCCCCCCCCCCCCCACGCTACTCGTCAACGATACGGTCAGTGTCAGTCAGACACCCCATCTTTCGAGGCTGCACTTTTCAACTTGTTTTGATACATTTGTACCACTGGCCCTCACTTCACAAACTTATTTATCACTCTCGTTAAGCAAGAAAGGAACCGAGTATAAGTTATCTGCTTAAAGGCTACATAGACTACTTATATACTACAAAAGCTATGTTAATGTAAATTTTGTTTCTTCAACAAATCATATTCCACGACATAGTGAATTGCCCAAAAATACAGTGCTTTTTCCTAGCGCACTTAATATCATTTTCTTTGGGGGGGGGGGGGAGGCATGCTATTTATCACTCACATGAAAATTTGTTTTGTCAATGTTCACTTCATTCCAACTGAGCATTTGGAATGAAGTGAACAATTAAACATTTTGCAGAGAAATGTTGAGTTGACGAGATACGATAAGTTCTCAATTAAACATTTTGCAAAAATTTTTTCAATTGCTCAGTTGGAATGAAGTGAACAATTGAACATTTTGCAGATAAATGTTGAATTGACGAGATACGATAAGCTGTCAATTAAACATTTTGCAGTCAATGTTTCAATTGCTCAGATGGAATGAAGTTGAACAATTGAACATTTTGCAGAAAAATGTCCAATTGATGAGATATGATAAGTTGTCAATTAAACAGTTTGCAGAAAAATTGTTCAATTGCTCAGTTAAAGCAACTGAGCAATCCAACATTTTTCTAATTTTTGATAAGATTTTATCTTGTTATCTAAACAATTTACTGAAAAATGTCAACTTATGGGCAAAATTTTTCTTATGTTGATGGCACTTTTAAGCTTCTATAGATTAGCATTGAGTGTTTCATTGTATTCCATATATACAATATATATCATGAACTTACTTGAAGCTAGCGAACAGAGTCAACCCACACAATAGCAAAATTAGATCATAAAGACCGAATTGAAGCTGGCGAACGTTGTACAGTTGTTCTAATAGGCATTTTTTGTAGAGTGTTCAAAATCATACAGAGTTTTGTACGGTGTAGTATAAGGATCGCGAGATACAATTTCTCAAAGTGGCAAGGAAAATGTGGTAAATATGACTGATTAAAGGTCAAATTTAACCAAAGTTTTTAGGTCATTCACAATCAAGAGAATATGTGAATTGGCCTAGGTAAATTAGAGTGCAAAAGTCGTAAATTCCCACTGTCGCATTGTCAGTTTTACCGAGATTAGGGGGGGGGGGATGAGACACACTCCACATCCCCCCTCTAGACGTCCCTGCCTGGCACTCATACAACATGACCAGGATACAACATCAATAGGTGAATTTTCATATTCCAGTATAAAACCTCAGTTATAATTATTGTTTGACTTCTAATAGCAATGAAGGCAACTACTTTTGGCTGCAACCTAAGAAGAATTAAGGTACATTTTCATCACATTTCAGTTCTGTACCCCACAAGCTACACTGGTACTCATATCATATGTATTAGGTCCTTCAATGGTCATAAATAATTAACTGTATAGACTTCCGAGCTGTAAAATCCAACAATTTATCAAAGAATTTGCTAGGTAGAGTGTTTTAGTACTTGAGAGACAAATTTAAATTTTATTTCACTGTCTTTACCCCACAAGGTATACTGGCACTCATACAACATGACCCAGAATACAGCATCAATAGGTGAATTTTCATATTCCAGTATAAAACCTCAGTTATAATTATTGTTTGACTTCTAATAGCAATGAAGGCATCTACTTAAGGCTGCAACTAAGATGCAATGAAGGTATATTGATATGCCATTTAGTTCTGTACCCCACAACAGGGGCGGCAAGTTGTTTCAAATATTGGGGGGGACATTTGCCTGGGTGCAGGCTCGTAGCAACTTACATCCCCAAAATTGTTTGCACGCGTGGTGATATTTTGTATACATACATATATATATATATATATATATATATATATATATATATATATATATATATATATATATATATAAATGGGCCTTTACACAGTAAACCAACACGAAAAACAACACATGCAGTTTTCAGTATTGAAATTGGTATTTTCTTTGTTCTATTAGGATGAGTGTTAGTTATTTGAAGCAGAGAGATAGCACAGAAAGTTTCAACATCCTACTTGAATTTTGAAATTTTGGTCCATTGGAATCCTATGGGAAAAATAACGCGCGAACATTGACATACACCAGAAATATATAACGGTTGTAACACATTGACATACATCACATGGCAGGCAATTTTTCATAAAGTTTAAAACATATATAGTCTTGGACATTTTCCTATGATGGCATATAGTCATACCTGCCACACAACCAAACGAGAGCAATAGGTGATGCATATCAGGCTTAGTAGCGCATGAAATAGGTAATGGTCGAACAGTATGTCAAAAATGTTCGACCGTTATAAATGTACCACAAAAAATTGCGAAACTCAAAAAGTATACAGTGCATGTAGTTCCTTTTGTGAATACAGATTCCTACCATGAAATAGTTTATAAAAACCATGGAAACTTCATTTGATGATGCACATGGGGGTATAGTGGTATGTTTGAAAAAGATCGACATTCACATGAGTTACATATTTGTATGTCAAACTTCTTAAAATTTGCCACCTGTGCCCCATGTGTACCAAAAAATGTTTTCAGTGTTTATATAAACCACTACTGGCTAAGATTCTGAGTGCAGTAACATGGATCATATACATTTCAAATCTTTTGAGTTATGCCATTTTTTAACATAAATTTATAACGGTCGAACATTTTTTACATGTTCGCCCGTTATCTATTTCATGCTGTACTGAGCGTGATATATACATCATATATTATTCTAATTTGGTTGTGAGTTAGACATGACTGTATGTCACCATAGGAAAAGGTCAAAGACTAAGTATGTTTCAAACTTTATGAAAAATTGCCATCTATGTGATGTATGTCAATGTTTTGCAACCATTGTATTTTCTTGCCGTATGTCAATGTTCAACCGATATTTTCCTATAGGATTCTAATGGGCCATTTTTTCAAAATTCAAGTAGGAAGTTGAAACTTTTTACTCTAGCTCTTTGCTTCAAATGAGTAATATTGAACATTACAGAACATTGGAAATATCAATTTTAGGGGTGAAAAACCTCTATGTTATCATTTCGTGTTGGTTTACTGTGTATTTGCCCATATATATATATATATATATATATATATATATATATATATATATATACATATATATAGGGTGAAAGAAAATTTTGGCAGAAGATGACTCCCAGTTCGCTGGAAATGGCACTTCCCAGGACTTGTATGTTTGCATCTAAGCATTTTCTATTTTGAAATTACTAGCAATATCATAAAAAAATACAAAAACCATGCTCAAGGGGGAGGGAGGCGGTCGCCACCTTCGCCACGAGGTGTAATTTACCTCATGCAGCATGTTTGGATGAAGGTTTAGCCACTGCCAAATATGATTTGGATAAATAATCTCAAGCATTATTTTTTATTAATAGCCCACAAAAAACTATGCCACTAAATATTGGGGGGGTATTAGTTACTATATCCCCCACCTAAAATATTGGGGGGGGGGACATGTCCCCTCGTCCTACCATGATTGCCACCCATGCTATACTGGTACTCATATAATATTGATTAGTCACTAAAATGGGAGTAATAAATTTACTGTACAGATTACCGAGCTGTAAGTTGGATGAATTCATATGAAGTAAATTTGATGAATTCATAATCATTCAATCAAAGGTGTTGTTTGACTTCTACTAGCAATCTACTTGAGGCTGCAACTTAGATACGTTAAGGTATATTTATATCACATTTACGTTATGTACCCCACATGCTACACTGGTACTCATGTAATATTTATTAGGTCCTACAATACGAATAATAATTTTACTGTACATGTCAATCCATGAATTCATAAGTGTTTTCACGGGGTATCGGGGTAACCGGGTACCCACCCGACGCGGTACTACGCAGTTCCTGATTTATTACCCGAAACCTTCGCTAAGTGTGATTTTTTTCTTTTTTTTGTGAAACCGATGGTTAGGCAAGATTTTCCATTGTCTTAGTGTGGTGTTAGGGTACCATATGGTTGAAGTTAACAGCAATAATGAAAGTTTTCCATGGATATCTTATAACTGCGTCCCAGTTTCAGCAAATAACATAGTAAGGCAAGATTTTCCATTGTCTTAGTGTGGTGTTAGGCTACCATATGGTCGAAGTTAACAGCAATAATGAAAGTATTCCATGGATATCTTATAACTGCGTCCCAGTTTCAGCGAATAAACAGATGGTTAGGCTAGATTTCCCCATTGACTAAGTGTGGTGTTAGGCTACCATATGGTCGAAGGATAAAGCAATAATGAAAGTAATCCATGGATATCTTATAACTGCGTTCCAGTTTCAGCAAATTACAGATGGTTAGGCTACATTGCCCCATTGACTTAGAGTGGTGTTAGGCTACCATATGGTTGAAGTTAACAGCAATAATGAAAGTATTCCATGGATATCTTATAACTGCTTCCCAGTTTCAGCTAAGATGGTTAGGTTAGATTTCCCCATTGACTAAGTGTGGTGTTAGGCTACCATATGGTTGAAGAATAAAGCAATACTGAAAGTATTCCATGGATATCTTATAACTGCGTCCCAGTTTCAGCAAATAACAGATGGTTAGGCCAGATTTTCCCATTGACTTAGAGTGCTGTTAGGCTACAATATGGTCGAAGGATAAAGCAATAATGCTCAGTTAAAGTAACTGAGCAATCCAACATTTTTCTAATTTTTGATAAGATTTTAGCTTGTTATCTAAACAATTTACTGAAAAATGTCAACTTATGGGGCAAAGTTTTTCTTATGTTGATGGCACTTTAAAGCTTCTATAGATTAGCATTGAGTGTTTTATTGTATTCCATATATACAATATATATCATGAACTTACTTGAAGCTAGCGAACAGAGTCAACCCGCCCAATAGCAAAATTAGATCATAAAGACCGAATTGAAGCTGGCGAACGTTGTACAGTTGTTCTATTAGGCATTTTTTGTAGAGTGTTCAAAATCATACAGAGTTTTGTACGGTGGAGTATAAGGATCGCGAGATACAATTTCTCAAAGTGGCAAGGAAAACGTGTTAAATATGACTGATTAAAGGTCAAATTTAACCAAAGTTTTTAGGTCATTCACAATCAAGAGAATATGTGAATAGGCCTAGGTAAATTAGAGTGCAAAAGTCGGAAATTCCCACTGTCGCATTGTCAGTTTTACCGAGATTAGGGGGGGGGGATGAGACACACTCCACATCCCCCCTCTAGACGTCCCTGCCTGGCACTCATACAACATGACCAGGATACAACATCAATAGGTGAATTTTCATATTCCAGTAAAAAACCTCAGTTATAATTATTGTTTGACTTCTAATAGCAATGAAGACAACTACTTTTGGCTGCAACCTAGAAGAATTAAGGTACATTTATATCACATTTCAGTTCTGTACCCCACAAGCTACACTGGTACTCATATCATATGTATTAGGTCCTTCAATGGTTATAATTAATTAACTGTATAGACTTCCGAGCTGTAAAATCCAACAATTTATCAAAGAATTTGCTTGGTAGAGTGTTTTAGTACTTGAGAGACAAATTTAAATTTTATTTCTCTGTCTGTACCCCACAAGGTACACTGGCACTCATACAACATGACCCAGAATACAGCATCAATAGGTGAATTTTCATATTCCAGTATAAAACCTCAGTTATAATTATTGTTTGACTTCTAATAGCAATGAAGGCATCTACTTTAGGCTGCAACTTAGATGCATTGAAGGTATATTGATATGCCATTTCAGTTCTGTACCCCACAACAGGGGCGGCAATTTGTTTCCAATATTTGGGGAGGGGGGCATTTGCCTGGGTGCAGGCGCCTAGCAACTTTCATCCCCAAAATTGTTCGCACGCGTGGTGATATTTTGTATATATATCTACATCTATATATATATATATATATATACATATATAAATATATATATAAATATATATATATATATATAAACATATATATATATCTATATGCTCTATATGATCTATATCAATATGATCTATATCTATATGATCTATATCTGTATGATCTATATATATATATATTACATAATATACTTAACTAAAATACCACATATATATATATATATATATATATATATACAGGGGCGTATCCAGGATTTTCTAACCCGGGGGGCGCGAATTTCTATCTAAGCGGAGCGCCACCATCGGTTGGCGCAGAGCGTACAAGAAAATTTCTGGTTTTGATACCCCCCAGATCACCGGAAATGGCACTTCTCT
The DNA here is from genome assembly GCF_037975245.1 of Apostichopus japonicus. Classification (NCBI taxonomy): domain Eukaryota; kingdom Metazoa; phylum Echinodermata; class Holothuroidea; order Aspidochirotida; family Stichopodidae; genus Apostichopus; species Apostichopus japonicus. The sequence continues at coordinate 12,441,185 of NC_092566.1, read as the reverse complement.
GGCTTGAAAATGACCAACCAGATGTACACTTTTGCCTGAGAACCAAGTTTTCCCAACAGTTTTTTTTTTCCATCCATAACCTTTTTGAAGATTGTTACCAGTCACACATCATGTTCGACCTCATTGCATGTCCTGTGGATCATGCTTTTGTAGGTGATTCTACGTCACGGCCCACAATATCTGAAAGCCCCACTTTTCAAAGTTTTAAGACCATTATTTGTTCAGAACTTGAAAATTCACATTTCTCGTGAATAAAATCACTTCAAAACCCATAATGTTGCACAAAATTCAATCTATGGACAACCAATATAGAAAAACCTCCTTAAACCCCTAACAGACTGGTCAAAATTGCACGAGTAGAGGGAAGTTTGATGAAGAATGTTGGTCAGAACATTTTCAAAAATTCAGACACAGTTAATTTATTGGTGTGGAAACATTAAAACCTCTTGTAACAGCTATTATAAAACTTCGTTGAAGGAAATGAAAAATACCATATATTTCCGATATCAGATATTTCGACACCGAACACTACACACATAGGCGTAGGAGGCACGGGCTGCCCCCCCCCCATCAAATTTTTTCTCCTGAAAATTTGGGCAATATGCTGAGAATTTTTCCGGCACCTACTAAAAGAAAATAAATAGCAATGATGCATCTTAAGGAAAAGAATAGTTTAACAAGAGCCCAAGGTCACTGTGGTTCCTTGCTTGGGGTATATGACAATACACATAATATTATCAAGCAAGATTGGGCTCAAATAGTCCAAGTAATTGTGGTCCTACATGTACCCATAAAGTAACCAACACTATAGCCAACACTTTTGTGATCACAAAATGTGATCGGACTTTTGATCAAAAGGCACTTTTGAGATCTAAATATGGCGTCGAAAATGTTAGAAATATAAGGTCACCTACAAGTGGGTCAGCAGATATGATAACATTGGTGACCTCAGATGACATGACCTTTAAGTTTGAAAATGTTCCACCACCCCATTCACAACTTGTCCCAAAATATCAACCGTGTCACACCTTGGCATTGGGATTTCATTGCATTAAATGTCTAAAAATTAACTTTGAACTTGTATACATAACTTCACACACAAAGGTCACCCGGATGTCAACCAACTGACATTTTAGATCGGTGAGACCTAAATAGAGCATCAAAACTGTAAAAATTCAAACATTTCTTCTTTGCCCATTTTCTCCCCCCAAAATACAAGTTTTCTAACATTAGCTGACCTTTGGTAACCTTGGATCATATGACCGCTAAGTTTGAAAATATTCCCCTATACCATTCGCGACTTGTCCAAAAAAAATCAACCTTGTCACACTTGGCATTGAGAGTTATTGCATTAAATGTCTGAAAATTAACTTTGACCTCCTATAACTTCACACACAAAGCTCATCCGGGGGTCAACCCATTGACATTTATGATCAGAAGGTACCTTTAACATCTGAAAATAGCATCGAAACTGTAAAAATCCCCAAAACACGAAAAGGTCACAAGAGGTCAAATTGAGGTCAAGGGTCACCCAGATGCGGGTCGACAATTGGATTACATTAAAGCAACTCCCAACCCTAACTGACAATTTGTTCTCAAGTTATCGCAAAAATACTAGTTTTTTATCATTACTTGACCTTTGGTGACCTTGGATCACATTACCGTTAAGTTTGAAAATATTCCCCTATACCATTTGCAACTTGTCCCAAAATATCAACCGTGTAACACCTTTGCACTGGGAGTTATTACACTAAATGTCTGAAGATTAACTTTGACCTTATATAACTTAACATACAAAGGTCACCTTGGGTCAACTTATTGACATTTTTGATCGGTGAGACCTAAATAGAGCATCAAACTATACAAATTCACAAATTTTTTTCTTTGCCCATTTTCTCCCCCCAAAATACTAGTTTTTTATCATTAATTGACCTTTGGTGACCTCGGATCACATGACCGTTAAGTTTGAAAATATTCCCCGATACCATTTGCAACTTGTCCAAAAATATCAACAGTGTCACACCTTGGAACTGGGAGTTATTGCATTAAATGTCTGAAAATTAACTTTGACCTCATATAACTTCGCACACGAAGGTCACACGGGGGTCAACCCATTGACATTTATGATCAGAAGGTACCTTTAACATCTGAAAATAGCATCGAAACTGTAAAAATCCCCAAAACACGAAAAGGTCACAAGAGGTCAAATTGAGGTCAAGGGTCACCCAGATGCGGGTCGACAATTGGATTACATTAAAGCAACTCCCAACCCTAACTGACAATTTGTTCTCAAGTTATCGCAAAAATACTAGTTTTTTATCATTACTTGACCTTTGGTGACCTTGGATCACATTACCGTTAAGTTTGAAAATATTCCCCTATACCATTTGCAACTTGTCCTAAAATATCAACCGTGTAACACCTTGGAACTGGGAGTTATTACACTAAATGTCTGAAGATTAACTTTGACCTTATATAACTTAACATACAAAGGTCACCTTGGGTCAACTTATTGACATTTTTGATCGGTGAGACCTAAATAGAGCATCAAACTATACAAATTCACAAATTTTTTTCTTTGCCCATTTTCTCCCCCCAAAATACTAGTTTTTTATCATTAATTGACCTTTGGTGACCTCGGATCACATGACCGTTAAGTTTGAAAATATTCCCCGATACCCCATTTGCAACTTGTCCAAAAATATCAACCGTGTCACACCTTGGAACTGGGAGTTATTGCATTAAATGTCTGAAAATTAACTTTGACCTCGTATAACTTCGCACACGAAGGTCACACGGGGGTCAACCCATTGACATTTATGATCAGAAGGTACCTTTAACATCTGAAAATAGCATCGAAACTGTAAAAATCCCCAAAACACGAAAAGGTCACAAGAGGTCAAATTGAGGTCAAGGGTCACCCAGATGCGGGTCGACAATTGGATTACATTAAAGCAACTCCCAACCCTAACTGACAATTTGTTCTCAAGTTATCGCAAAAATACTAGTTTTTTTATCATTAATTGACCTTTGGTGACCTTGGATCACATAACTGTTAAGTTTGAAAATATTCCCCTATACCATTTGCAACTTGTCCCAAAATATCAACCGTGTAACACCTTGGCACTGGGAGTTATTACACTAAATGTCTGAAGATTAACTTTGACCTTATATAACTTAACATACAAAGGTCACCTTGGGTCAACTTATTGACATTTTTGATGGGTGAGACCTAAATAGAGCATCAAACTATACAAATTCACAAATTTTTTTCTTTGCCCATTTTCTCCCCCCAAAATACTAGTTTTTTATCATTAATTGACCTTTGGTGACCTCGGATCACATGACCGTTAAGTTTGAAAATATTCCCCGATACCATTTGCAACTTGTCCAAAAATATCAACAGTGTCACACCTTGGAACTGGGAGTTATTGCATTAAATGTCTGAAAATTAACTTTGACCTCCTATAACTTCGCACACGAAGGTCACACGGGGGTCAACCCATTGACATTTATGATCAGAAGGTACCTTTAACATCTGAAAATAGCATCGAAACTGTAAAAATCCCCAAAACACAAAAAGGTCACCAGAGGTCAAATTGAGTTCAAGGGTCACCCAGATGCGGGTCGACAATTGGATTACATTGAAGCAACTCCCAACCCTAACGGACATTTATTTATCAAGTTATCGCAAAAATACTAGTTTTTTACCATTAATTGACCTTTGGTGACCTTCGATCACTTTACCGTTTTGTTTGGAAATGATCCCTTACCCCATTCACAACTACTCTCAAAATATCAACCATGTCGAACCCTGTCAATGGGAGTTATTGCTGTTTTTAATATATTGGTTTTTGGCATCTAACTGACCTTTGGTGACCTTTGCCGGCACCAAAACAATAGGGATCTTCCTCTTACTATGGGCTATCCACCCACCAAGTTTGATCATGATACATCATTTCCTTATTGAGATATCGTGTACACAAGCCAAGCGTCACATACACACCCACGCATACTCACCTCCACAATACTATTGGGACCAGTAACTTGGTACGTTTTGCATCAACAATTGTTGAACCTGATTTGTGGGACCAGAATGTACACCTTATGTGTGGGACCTTAAAAACACACCTTTGTGGGACCAGTCCAAATATGTGGGACCACAAAAAATACACCTAAGAAACATCATTTGTGGGACCAGACCAAATTATGGGACCAGAAAAACACCTGAGAAACATCATTTGTGGGACCAGACCAAATTGTGGGACCACAAAAACACACCTGAGAAACATCATTTGTGGGACCAGACCAAATTGTGGGACCAGAAAAACACACCTGAGAAACATCATTTGTGGGACCAGACCAAATTATGGGACCAGAAAAACACACCTGAGAAACATCATTTGTGGGACCAGATAAAACATGTTTCAAACTAAATTTGTGGAATCACACCCAATATGTGGGACCACAAATCTTGCTGTTCCAACATGTATGGGACCAAAAGCAGACCTTTCAAAATGTTTGGGTACCAATCCCAAAATGCAGGATTAACTCCTTTGTGGGACGTACCATCTAATGAACACAAATACCGTGTCTCTTTCTCTAAGACAGAAATTAAAGGAGCTTTGGTAGTTGAAAGATAAATTATACATAAGTTTCTGTACTGTTCCCCCCAAATCAGCAATAGATATTCATCCTGCGAAGATTTTCCCCCAAAAAACTGCCTCAGCAATAGCAATTTCCAACAAAAATTTCTCTAATCGGCAGAAAAAACGGTATATATATGAATTTTTCTTAAGTTGACGTCCCAGCTCAATGAGTTGGAGGAATACTGTACAGAAAGTAAGGAACACATTTATCTCTCATAACTACCTATCCTCCTTTAGCCATTCAGATGTGTCAAGTTAAGGAACTGTAAATATGTTAGGAAAGGAACATTTTCAATTCTCCACAGTTGTCCTTATCTTTCAGTCTGCACTGCATATAATTTGACAAATTGACCAGAGTCACTTTTCATTCAGTTTGAGTTTGAACTAATACCTTTTCATGCACAACAAACTTGGCATCAAGGTATTCTAATTCAAAGTATTTCTCTGTTTAATTGATACATCAGAATAACTGCTGTTTGGTTAAAAGAACTTTTTAAGAAATAATGCTAACGTTTTTTTTCTATTAGTAGTGCTCAACAAGGATAGCAGCTTTATATGTATTCATACTGGGCAGAATCAACAATGTTGTCAGTTTGCACTAACATTTACAGTAGGCTCAAATGAGCACAGAAAATGTGGGACCAACCAACCAACTATATATATATATATATATTTATATATAAATATGCAGTAGCTTGCCCGAATCTTTTCAAATTTTTGCCTGACAATTCTATGATTTTCTTTATTTAGCATCATGATGCCTGAATATTTCCGTGTAACACCACCGTAAGCGCAGTTCATCTGGGCTACCACGCTTTTTGCACGATCAATTTTTTTCTAACTAGTCAATTGTTTACCTGGACCAAGGGTGGCGGAACCAGGGGGGCACAGGGGGCACGTGCCCCCCACTTTGCCTCAGGTTAAAAATGTGCCTTTTTTCTACATAAAAATTGAGGTGCCTCAAGTTAGCAAGAGGCCAGGGAACCGTTTCCGGCCATCTGAGGGGTTTGTAAAACCACAAATTTTCTAGTACGCTCCGCGCCAACCGATGGTGACGCTCCGCTAAGATAGTCGTGCATACAACTTTGCAAATCCTGGCTAAGCCCGTGACTTTTCAATCTGAGAGGCATTGTTTGCCAAAAATTTTCTTGTACGCTACGCGCCAACCAATGGTGGCCCTCCGCTTAGATAGTGTCACGGGAACTTTCGGGCACAAAAAGTTCTGCCCCCCCAAACTGAAATGGTCCCGTACGCCTATGTATATATATATATATATATATATATATACATATATATATATATATATATATATATATATATATACATATATATATATATATATAGTTAAAGATAATTCCTGGCCTAGAATATCCTGTTTTATATCCCCACAGAATTGTTTAAGAAATACTAAGTTTTGTTTTCGATTAGTAGTCCTCAATAAGGATGACAGCTCTTTATATATTTCATACTGGGCAGAAGCAACTGTGTTGTCTGTTACCACTTTCATTTACAGTATAGGCTTCAATGAGCACAGAAAATGTGGGACCAACCTGCTGTTGGTTAAAAGGATAAATCATGGCTAACTTGCACTTCTTGTTTTATATCCCCACCCAATTGTTTTACAATTAAAATCTGCTTAGTTTTACTCAATTAGTATAGTGATAACAGGGGTTGCAGCTTTATATACTACATACTGGGTAGAAGCAACTGTTATGTCTGTTCCCACTATCATCTACAGTACAGGCCCTAATGAGCACAGAAAATGTGGGACCAACCTGCCAAATAACCTGCTGTACTGTATATATAGTGAAAGATCATTCCTGGCCTAGCACTTCCTGTTTTATATACCCACAGAACTTTTTAAGAAATAATAATAAGTTTTTTTTTCTATTAGAAGTCCTCAACAAGGATAGCAGCTTTATATGTATTCATACTGGGCAAAAGCAACAATATAGTCAGTTTTCACTTACATTAACAGTATGCCCAAAGAGCACAGAAAATGTTAGACCAACCTGCCAATAACCTGCGGTAAAGGTCAAAGAATAACTCCTGGCCTTTCAAATTTTATATTCCCACAAAATTGTTTTACAAAAAAACGGCTTAGCTTTACTCAATAAGTAGTCCTTAACAGGAGTTGCAGCTTGACATGTACTACCTAACGGGCAGAAAGCAACCATTATGTCTGTTCCCACTAACATTTACAGTAGGCCCTAATGAGCACAGAAAATGTGGGACCAACCTGCCAATAACCTGCGGTAAAGGTCAAAGAATAACTCCTGGCCTTTCAAATTTTATATTCCCACAAAATTGTTTTACAAAAAAACGGCTTAGCTTTACTCAATAAGTAGTCCTTAACAGGAGTGGCAGCTTGACATGTACTACCTAACGGGCAGAAAGCAACTATTACGTCTGTTCCCACTAACATTTACAGTAGGCCCTTATGAGCACAGAAAATGTGGGACCAACCTGTCAAATAACCTGCTGTATATATAGTTAAAGATAATTCCTGGGCTAGCACTTCCTGTTTAATATCCCCATAGAATTTTTTAAAGAAATAAGGCTAAATTTCTTTTTATTAGTAGTCCTCATCAGGGATGACAGCTTGTTATGTATTTCATATTGGGCAGAAGCAACTGTGTGCTCCCTAACCCCCAAACTTTTATGTACTTTTTTGCTACTCAATTAGTAGTCCTTATCATGGGTGGCAGCTTTATATACTGGGCAGAAGCAACAATGTCAGTTTCCACACACATTTACAGTACGATCTAATAAGGCAGAAAATGTGGGACCAACCTGCCAACCTACGTATTTAGTTCATTTAAGGATAATTCCTGGTCTTGCCCTTCATGTTGAATATACCCTTAAAAAAAAATTGCCAAAAAAAAAAGCTAAGTTTTTAATTTTAAGGTTTACAGATTTGTTCAGGGCCAAGGCCTTCTCACACAACTTTTCAACTTAATCCTGGTCATTGGTAACTTGTCACATCTTCACACCATAGTGTGCACAATTCAATTAATCTCTCCTGGGGCACCACAGTGCACCACAACCATGTGTCCCCCGGGGGACTTCCCATAGGATGCAGCCACAAACCGGCGCACACAACTATATTTACAAGTTACCTCGCAAGTCCCCATTTATACACCTGGGTGAAGAGAGGCAATGGAGATAAAGCACCTTGCCCAAGGACACAACGCAATGATCTGGCCAGGGCTCGAACCTGTAATCCTTAGATCACAAGTCCACTGCCTTAACCACTTGACCACAATGCCCTCCACAGGGGTTAAGGATATGCCCTTGATTTGAACACAGAAAATTTGATTTCCCCATGTGCCCCCCCCCCCCCCACCTTCACTCACTTTCATGTACTTTTTGGCTACTCAATTGGTAGACCTTATCAAGGGTGGAAGCTTTATATACTGGGCAGAAGCAACAGTATCAGTTTCCACACACATTTACAGTACGATCTAATAAGCGCAGAAAATGTGGGACCAACCTGCCAACCTATTTAGTTCATTTAAGGATAATTCCTGGTCTTGCCCTTTATGTTGAATATATACCCTTTCAAAAAAAATTACCAAAAAAAAGCTAAGTTTTACTCAACTAGTAGTCCTAAACAGGGGTGTAGGATATGCCCTTGATTTGAACACAGAAAATTTGGTGCCCCCATGTGCCCCCCCCCCCCTCTGATTTCAGGTACTTTTTTGCTATACTCAATTAGTACAGTAGTCCTCAACAAGGGTGGCAGCAATTTATATACTGGGCAGAAGCAACAGTTTTGTCAGTTTCCACTAACATTAACCGTAGGCTCAAAGGAGCACAGAACATGTTGGACCAACCTGCATATAGTTAAAAGAATAATTCCTGGCCTTGCACTTACCCAAAATTGCAAACAAGCTTAACATTTTTCTCAAGTGGTATTCCTAAAGAAGGGTTTACAATGTATGCCCTTGAGCACTAAAAATGTGTTTCCCTCATGCTTCTCCCCTTTCTCATGTGCTTTTAGGCTACTGTATAACAGTATAAATAGCACTATACAGCAGTAAATTTATCCCAACCTTGTACGATACTGTAGGACTGGAAAACTCTTGAGATATTGACTGGAAACCATAGTTTTCAATAATAATATATTAGCCAATATGCTTGTGTGATCTCTTAATTGTGAGACCAAACAGGCATGAACAATATAGGGCATGGTACAGCTTAGTGTACCCCACGCCTCCCCCCCCCCCCCACCCTTTCTCTCTCTATCTGGTAGAAGTAAACCATGGCATTACACTGCATGCAAGGAATCCCAAAAACTTTAGAGGAAGTTTCACTTCATCCTTTTTTTCCCTTCCACTAAAATATTTCAAAGGCATACTGTAAAACCTAGCTAGTCCAGGAAACAACATTGATGATCTGACATTACTGTAGCATGCTGAAAAAAAATTGTACTGAAATTCAGCCCAATGATGTGAAGTGGTTATACATCTTTAATAAACATACTTCTTGAATACTGAACATTATATTATAGATTAGTATGGCAAGAGAGTGAAATCAGTAGAAATTCTTATATATGAACATTTCTAGGAGTAGTTTCTAGTTTCTTTCTCAACTTTAAATGTGTACCAACAAGTGCGAAAGTGACTGGAGAAAATATGTATCAGAATCAAAAGTCTGCATGTACATGCATTCCATTTGCCCACTAATTATAATTAGTCAAGATTACTTAGCTACTACCTTCAATTGTTCTCCAACAGTCTTTTTCCAAAGAGAGTTGAAACAGTTTTCAAATTCATCTAATGTCCTACAAATTAGAAGTTTCTTCTAAACTGCACAGTTACTAATCTCAGACTCTATGATTCAGTCATTTAGGTTACTGAACACATGTACAGTATGCATACTCCACAGAAAAACTATTCAGAAAACATGGGAACTACAAAACCCTCAAAATAAAAAAAACATGGGTAAATGAAATTAAGAATATTGTTATATTTTACCCTATTGACTCATCATTGGATCCCTATACACATAAAGTAGCAATCTCTCAGTGACTTTTGATTCTCCCACAGGACCCATTATCACTTAAGTCAAGAAAATGTGACCTTAAAGGTATGCAAATATAGAGAAACAGTTACTAAGAAGGGCAGACAATTTGACCTTTGGGGTTCACATTGGCTTTTTTCTGCAGAAGAGGTTTCCCTGTGTATATATATATGCCTAATATGGTAATTGTACACAATTAACTGCAGGCATACTGTAATATTCATGGTTAAAAAATGGAAGTTGTATGAAGCATGTGACTGCATGTGTACAACAGGTAAACACTGTATGGTGAAGTCTTTTTTTTTTTGTTCTCAAATTTGTTTTAATTTGTATCACAACAGCTTGCACTACTGTATGTAATTCTATGTACACTTCAAAGGTTCCTATTTTTGGTTTTGAATATTAGAAACAGAAATGTGAACAGGTGCGTTAATCAAATCTTTTGACATGAAATTGCAGTGAGGAGAAAGCTATAGCTAAAGATTCCTTGGTTTTTGGTTTCGATGAAATCGTAACCTATGCATTCATGCAGGCGGAGAGTGTGTGTATGTGTGTATGTGTGTACGTGTGTGTGTGTGTGTGTGACGCCTGGCTTGTAAACACGGTATCTCAAGTAGGGAAGCTTGGACCAATCTAATATTTGGTGTATATGAGTGCCACATTGAGTAGATGTGCCCTATTTTTTGTGTTGCCTGTGAAGGTCACCAAAGGTCAGTTAGAGGCCAAAAACCAAAATATTAAAACAAGCAATAACTCCCATTAACAGGATCCGACATGGTTGATATTTTGGGACCAGTTGTGAATGGGGTAAGGGATCATTTCAAAACATAACGGTCATGTGATCCAAGGTCAACAAAGGTCAATCAGGGGTCAAAAACTAGTATTTTTGCAATAACTTGAGAACCAAATGTCCGTGAAGGTTGGGAGTTACGCTATTGTAATCAGGGAGTCGAGCCGCATCTAGGTGACCTTTGACCTCAGGTTGACCTCCGGTGACCTTTATCAGTTTTTTGGGTTATTTGAATTTTCGTGGCCATAATCGGATCTCAAAGGTACCTTCCGATCAAAATGATGCATAGTTGACCCCTGTGCGACCTTCGTGTGCGAAGTTATCAGAGGTCAATGTTTTTGTTTTTTAATAAGTACAGTTAGGATGGTCGCACAGACTTGTCATGTTGCTTTTTGGAATCAGCGTGTCAAATTACATCTGACCGCGAGGTCAAAAGGTCAAAGGTCAAATCTTAAAAAATATGCTCATTTTAGGAGATACGGGGCAAAACAAAACAGAACAAAGATAAGTTTAAAAATTTGTTGACATATGATAGAGCTTTTTGTGCTGAATATAGGAAACCAACTCCCGCTTCAATCGGACACCCAGTTCTCAAGTTATGAGGGGCCAAAGGTTGGTTTTGATACATTTCTAGCAATAACATTATGTGTGTATATTGTAAGCCAAACAAATTTTAGGACAGAGTGCACCTCATCAAGAGGAACATTTTTGATAAAAACCATCAGGCCATCCAAGGTCATTCAAGGTTGATTATGTGCAAAAAACTGCCAGCTTATGCTAATTTTTGCAACAACTTCTAGTCACAAAGTCTGACATGGCTGGTATATTAGGACGAGTTGTAAATGGAGTAGGGACACATTTTCAAAGATAACCGTGATGTGATCCAAGGTCACCAAAGGTCATTTATGGGTCAAAATGTGTTGTTTTTCTCAATAACGTGTGAAACTACCACTAACAGGGTCCGACATGGTTGATATTTTGGGACTAGTTGTGAATGGGGTAAAGGATCGTTTCAAAACATAACGGTAATATGATCCAAGGTCAAAAAAGGTCAATTAGGGGTCAAAAACTAGTATTTTTGCAATAACGTGAGAACCATATGTCCATCAAGGTTGGGATTTTAGGACAGAGTGCACATCATCAAGAGGAACATTTTTGATAAAAACCATTAGGTCATTCAAGGTCATTCAAGGTTGATTAAGTGCCAAAAACTCCCAACTTATGCTAATTTTTGCAACAACTTCTAGTCACGAAGTCTGACATGGCTGGTATATTAGGACAAGTTGTGACACATTTTCAAATTTTCACGTTTTCAATAACTTGTGAAACTACCATTGATGGGTCCGACATGGTTGATATTTTGGGACTAGTTGTGAATGGGGAAGGGATCATTTCAAAACATAACGGTAATATGGTCCAAGGTCAACAAAGGTCAATTAGGGGTCAAAAACTAGTATTTTTGCAATAACGTGAGAACCAAATGTCCATCAAGGTTGGGATTTTAAGACAGAGTGCACATCATCAAGAGAAACATTTTTTATAAAAACCATTAGGTCATTCAAGGTCATTCAAGGTTGAGTATGTGCAAAAAACTCCAACTTATGCTAATTTTTGCAACAACTTCTAGTCACGAAGTCTGACATGGCTGGTATATTAGGACAAGTTGTGAATGGAGTAGGGACACATTTTCAAAGATAACCGTGATGTGATCCAAGGTCACCAAAGGTCATTTATGGGTCAAAATGTGTTTTTTTCTCAATAACTTTTGAAACTACCATTGACGGGTCCGACATGGTTGATATTTTGGGACTAGTTGTGAATGGGGTAAGGGATCATTTCAAAACATAACGGTAATATGGTCCAAGGTCAACAAAGGTCAATTAGGGGTCAAAAACTAGTATTTTTGCAATAACGTGAGAACCAAATGTCCGTCAAGGTTGGGATTTTAAGACAGAGTGCACATCATCAAGAGGAACATTTTTTATAAAAACCATTAGGTCATCCAAGGTCATTCAAGGTTGATTATGTGCCAAAAACTCCCAACTTATGCTAATTTTTGCAACAACTTCTAGTCACGAAGTCTGACATGGCTGGTATATTAGGACAAGTTGTGAATGAAGTAGGGACACATTTTCCAAAATAACCGTGATGTGATCCAAGGTCACCAAAGGTCATTTATGGGTCAAAATGTGTTTTTTCCCGATAACTTGTGAAACTACCACAGACAGGGTTGAGAGTTAAGGCCCGGTCACACTACAGCGATATTTTATCGGAATACGGTCCGATTTTCCCGGAGGAATCGAAACTGCCAGTTTTTCGTTCGGGTCTTCTAGCCACAGTGATAAAGGACCTGATTTGCTATCTGTTGAGCCATTGCGATGTGAAATAGCCCTCTCCTAACTTTTGATATTGACTCCGTTTCCTTTTATCGGAAAGCTATCCGATTTCTCTTACGATTTTTATCGTTTTTCGATGTGACGTCACTTCAGAATGTAGTCCGTTCCAGAACCCCTCAGATTTGGAGTAGGTATTCGAATATTCCACTGAGTTCATTACATTCACTACCACAAACCTCACTCTTCGGCCTAAAATCGGAAAAATCGGACCGTATTCGATAAAATATCGCTGTAGTGTGACCGGGCCTTAACGCTATTGTAATACAATGGTCGAACTGCATTTGGGTGACCTTTGACCTCAGGTTGACCTCCAGTGACCTGTATTAGCTTCTTTCAAGTTGATTCTTTGAAGTTTCGTGGGCATATTCCAATCTAACTTGTCCATAAGTGGACTCCTCTGCAACCCTAATGTGCGAAGTTATTAAGAGATTTGGTTTGGTTTTGTAATACTTGGTGTGTGGATTCATAACATTGAGTACAAGAACCCTATTGCTTTTGATGGAGGTGTGTATAACCACGTACAGTAGACTGACCTGTGTTAGCATGTCATAGTGTTATTGTAACAGCTAGTTCTGGTTATACTAACAAGCAGAAGTCTAGTGCATTAAAGTCATCGAAACCTCAATGCATTTTGCATTCTGGTTATTCCAATTCCTTAAGTTTGGGACATCAAGTTAGGAATGATGTGTTCTTGTATGGTATTCTCTTCCTTTCAAATAAGAGTTAACTTTCTTTATTCCAATCGAATGGTCTAATACAAGCTGTGACAACACGTGGGATGGAACTAAAGCAAAACATGGTGACCTTTGTATGCTCTTCTATACCAACTCCATGAGCAGCTTCTACTTGTCACTTTCCCAACATTTACCATACTCCCAGTTTGAGAGAGCTTTTACTGAACTTTCAAAACAGCCTGTTGACCTCAAGTGGCCATCAAAATGCTTTAAAAAACTCATTTCATAAATTTGAGAGTTGAATCAAGTTAATTAAGTGCAATTTCATGTGATTAGCATATATGACTATTTTGTCTGCCGCAACAAGTCTAAGGGCAGTTCCAAGCAAAACAGGACATGACTTCCAAAATTTCAAATAGGTTTAATCGTAACAAATTTGGTATCAAATTAAAGCTAAGAATCGAAATGTCCTTAATCTGCATAAGAAATACTATTTTCATGTCATTTACATATTGAAATTTGCATAATTTTAATGCAACATTAATAAAAATAATGGTTGTCAAGTTTGATACTAAATACATTTATATGCATGATAAAAATGATAAACCTGAATTGGTGCATGATGTTTGAACTCTAGAGATCCAAAGCATGAGCTTAACATTTCTGTAACATACTTCATTACTGGTCAATGACCTACAGTAATTAGAATTTGAAAAAATATGTCATGCTGTAAGGGTAAATTTTGATGTTTTTTAATTATTCCTTTGCAAGACAATTTGCAATGAAGTTTGTTTCCAAACCTAGGACATCGATAACCATTAAATACAAGCACATTTTTAAGTTCATCTGACTTGCCTTCATTAATGACTAATTAAAGTCTGTCACGTACGCTGCAACAATTTTGCTACAGCGTGACGTTACAGCTGATATAAACACAAACTTTTGCAGTGTAGTGTCCTATTCCCAGACATGATTGAAACATCCCCCCACCTCTCTGGCACCAACCCTACTGTACCTACCACTTCAAATGAGGTTGCCTATAAAGTGATTTAGCTTTCAAATGTGAGATATCACTCACCTTCTTAAATGACTAATGAGAAACAATAGAGACAGGGAAAATATAACACATATTAATTATAGTTGACACCCTTTTTAAAAGCTGGTGGCACCATTCCAACTTCTTCATTCACCTCAGCTACTGTATACATGCGTTTCCGGATATGCTATGTGATCTATTTTTAGGGAACATAAATTGTCAAGTTATCTTTTAATCAAGTCATATTTATGTTATATTCACATGACAAAATATTCATAATTTTGTAATTGCCTGCTGTCTGTCACGATGTAATGCTATGCTAATTTGAAATTTTTATTTCATGATTAATGTATTTTTAACACATTTCTACATCTAAGATCAAAGACTGATGCTAGGGACCATCAGAAAGATATACTGTAAGCAACTTCAAAGCACCATTGAAACATGACAGTGTGCCGCTATACATCGACTATGCATTGACATTTCAATTGTCACACTGTAACAGTCACGCTATAACATTAAATTGAGTAAGATTTTATTGCATATTTAAATTAATTGTCAAACAATTTTCACAAAAGAGTTTCCAATATGGTAGCTGTTCAAACTTCACAGAGTTTTGGGTATACATGTTTGTGCAAAATGTGCATGCCATTGCATGCCATTGAGTTTACTAGTTGTTTGATGGAATTTATAATTGTTTTGCACTTTGACAAGATTTGACGCTCGAAATGCTTTATCATCTCCAGGATTCACCTCTGTACCCCACTAGTAACAAAAAGGAAGATAGATTTCATTTCTGTATATATCGGGTGCATATCCAGATGGGTGGGGGAGCCCCCCTCCTTAAAAAAAGGAAAAAGGAAGAAGGAAGAAGGAAAAAGGGGGAAGGCAAACAAATGGGAAAGGAGGAAAAGAAAAGAATGGGGGGGGGATGAAAATAGGATAAAGGGGTCAATTATATGATCATTAGGTAATTATATGGTTGTATAGATTAACTACATGATCCTCATGGTATCAAAGGGGAATACATAGCGGTCAGACATGTACGGATGGTGTTCAGATCTGTACTAAACCATATAGCTTCTACTGTATAATTTACAGGGAAACTGTGCAGGCCCCTGGACCCAAGACCACCATGCGCAAAGCAAGAGTTAACAAAACAGACAGTCTCCTGATGGTCTCCTCTTTAAAAGTCACTGAGAAACCTACTTTTACAAAAATCTGTATTCACCACTGAAACTGATGGTGTATATTTATGGATCTTATATTTGGGGTAGGAGTGCACTGCCTTTGAAACCATTTTAGACTTTCGTCATTCGAAAGAACTGAAACCTTTACAGCGTTTTGGAAGAGTTAAAAGCAGTCGCGTACTAAGCTTGGACAGAGGGAAAGTCTGCCAGGTTAGCAAAGTCATGAGTGGCAACTTTTCCATGCCCAATATATAGTACTGCTGATGAAAGAACTTGGGAGTTCTTGTTTTAATTCCAATCTGTTCGTTCATAGATCATTGAAATTGAATTCTGAAAGGGTTACATTTTATATGGGACATATGGATTCAATAGTAAGTTGATCCCTGCCTCCCCCACCAACCCAGGCTCCCCCACCCACACAGCCCACCCCTCAAAAAAGATGGGGACAGGGCCACTCATTGAGGTAACAAAAATCCAAACATGTTCTGTAGCAGATTATGAAGAGACATTGAAAGTTCTCCAGCATCTTACTCCATAATGATCAAAATTGCACTATGTTACATAAATGTGAAACAAAATTCAACTTGTAGATTCTTTGAATGGACAACATTCGATATCATTATTTTCAATATGTCCTGTACTGTTATTCTGCGATATACATGCAAGTGTAATTTTTGTGTATTTTCTCATTAAATTTTGATGATACAAGACAAAATATCAAGTATATTTTGTGAATGGCTAACAATTGATTCTTATATTGACATTTTTTTCTACCTACTCTACTCTACTGAAATTCAAATCCGTTAGGTGTCACATGAACAATGCAAGTATGGTCATGACCATCAATATTTACCTAGTGGCCGTGAAATACCCCAATCAAGAGATTCATGAGCCTAGTACTTGATCTCCTTTAATAATGCATGCTTTCATGATTTATTTTAACCCCAAACAAGTCTAGCTCTACTTCCATGACAAAATTGTTTTACAGCAAAACTATATATATATATATTTTTTGAAGTTGAAATTTTGGGCATGAATGCATGGCGATTTTTGACTTGCTGGTTATATTCTAACTCTAATACCAGTATCAAAGTTCAATATAGTTATAAAAACTGAATGGTTAATTTGGCATTACACTGATGAAAACAAAAAAAGCCTACATACTGTACCCACTTGTTTTGACACATTCCTTGAAAAATAACAGCTTCTAGCTTGCAGGTACATTGAGAGTAGAAGTACTGTAGTGTGGTACTTCTTAAGCCAGTAGTGTATACCAACAGCTACAGTGACACATACAGTAGGACTACTAAATAGTCCACTGAGGTTGCATGGTCATGATATTTGCTTTCATTGAAATATGAAGTAAGAATATCCTGTACAGGCCTGGCAGAAGATTATTAAAACTAATGAGAGTTAATCAGCTGTCAAATAAACAAAACAAAAACTGTAAAAGTGAGATATATAATGTACCAAGTTACAGTATGTGTGTTTTCCCTAACCACTGACCATACCATTTGAGGGCGCTATTCACAATAGCCCTTCATCAATATTAGTGTGTATTTAGAGTGTATTATGTTTTTTCCACACAAAAAAGACACAATGAGAAAACATACAGAATTTTTGGCACCATGCATATTCATGAAGATGATCACTCAGAAGATGGAAAAATAGGGTTCTATAGGTTGTAAATTGTGGGACCAGGCAGTGGTCCCACAATTGCTATTGCTGTCCCACATTTCTAGATGTGTTTTCAGTCACTGGCTCCACAATTAATGTAAAGGTGAGTACGCCAAGTTGAACGCATAGGTTCCTTGCTTTGCAAAAAGCAAGGACCCAAAAATGATCTCCTTGGTAATTAAAATAAAGTTCTAAGATTGGCCGACTTATTCGCCATTACTACTGTAAAAGAGAGTTTTGATATAATTGGACCTGTATGCTTTTTCTCCATCTACATAAGACATTACGTTGTTTACATTAGCATGCCATGCGATGTAATGACCGATGCATGCTTTATATGATATTGACATTAACATGTTGAACGCGCGCCAGGCGCGCGAAAAATTTTGCTTATATATTTCGGGCAAGTCGTTACAGCCCCCAAATCCACTTGGGCTCCTAGCTACGCCTTTGACTACACACATAGACAGTTTTGAGGCTGTTCATCCTGGAAAATGCATTTTCATGCTCACTGATATGATGTGATATCTGCTCTTTGCTTTACAAATTCGAACAGGCGTGTAGCGAGTAATTTGCCAAGGGAGGGGCGAAGCCTGTAGGCAAACTATCTAAGCCTAGCGCCACCATGAGTTGGCGAGAAGCGTACAAGAAAATTTTGGCCGAAAATGCCTCCCAGATCGCTGGAAATGACAGTTCCCAGGCCTTGTAAGTTGCATCTAAGCATTGTCTATTTTGAAATTACTAGCGATATCATAAAGAAAATTTGCTCAGGGGGTGGGGGGGCGGTCGCCGGTGGGGGGCGGTCGCCCCCTTCCCGAAATGCGTCATGTTTCCCGACGACTCGGTCGAGTTCAAAACCAGCCACAGTTGGATCCATAGCACAATTGTAACAATTGTTTAAGGCGTCCATACACACACACGCGTTAAGATAGACCATATATAGTATATATATATATATAGATACATTAGTGAGAGAGAAAAAATGGAAACGTCAAAAATGGAGTTGTCGGTGTAAGGGGTAGGGTGAGGCGAACACCCCCTCCGTAATACTCGATCTGTCACTGGCTACCATGTATATATAATAGGGGTCAGCGTTGTAATTATGACTGTTCCTCTTTCTCTTCCCGAGGTCTTGGCGTTTATGTTCTACTCCCTCCTTTTCTCCTTTTTCTTCTTTTTCTTTTCCCTTCCTTCCTCTCCTCCTTTTCTTTTCCCCCTCTTTTTCCCTTTTTTCTTCTCTTTTTTTCTCTCCTCTTTTCCTTACCCGGGGGGCGCGCGCCCCCAACGCCCCCCCTGGATACGCGCCTGATATATATATATATATATATATATATATATAAATATATATAAATATATATATATGTATGTATATATAAATATATATATATATATGTATATATATATATATGTATATATATATATGTATATATATATATGTATATATATATATATATAAATATATATATATAAATATATAAATATATATATATATATGTATATATATATATATGTATATATATATATATATATATATATATATATATATATATATATATATATATATAAATATATATATATAAATATATATATATAAATATATATATATAAATATATATATATATATATATATATATATATATATATATATATATATATAGATAGCGTGAAAGAAAATGTTGGCAGAAGATGCCACCCAGTTCGCTGGAAATGGCACTTCCAAGGACTTGTATGTTTCATCTAAGCATTTTCTATTTTGAAATTACTAGCAATATCATAAAAAAATACAAAAAATATGCTCAAGGGGGAGGGAGGCGGTCGCCACGAGGTGTCATTTACCTCATGCAGCATGTTTGGATGAAGGCTTAGCCACTGCCAAATATGATTTGGATAAATAATCTGACGCATTATTTTCTATTAATAGCCCACAAAAAAACTATGCCACCAAATATTGGAGGGGGGTATTAGATACTATATCCCCCACCTAAAATATTGGGGGGGGGGGACATGTCCCCTCGTCCTACCATGATTGCCACCCATGCCCCACAAGCTATACTGGTACTCATATGATATTGATCAGTTCCTAAAATGGGAGTAATAAATTTAATGTACAGATTACCGAGTTGTAAGTTGGATGAATTCATATGAAGTAAATTTGATGAATTCATATCATTCAATCAAATGTATTGTTCGACTTCTAATAGCAATCTCCTTTAGGCTGCAACTTAGATACGTTAAGGTATATTTATATCACATTTAAGTTATGTACCCCACATGCTACACTGGTACTCACATAATATTTATTAGGTCCTACAATACGAATAATAATTTTACTGTACATGTCAATCCATGAATTCATAAGTGTTTTCACGGGGTATCGGGGTAACCGGGTACCCACCCGACGCAGTACTACGCAGTTCATGATTTATTACCCGAAACCTTCGCTAAGTGTGGTTTTTTTCTCTTTTTTGTGAAACCGATGGTTAGGCAAGATTTTCCATTGTCTTAGTGTGGTGTTAGGTTACCATATGGTTGAAGTTAACAGCAATAATGAAAGTATTCCATGGATATCTTATAACTGCGTCCCAGTTTCAGCGAATAAACAGATGGTTAGGCTAGATTTCCCCGTTGACTAAGTGTGGTGTTAGGCTACCATATGGTCGAAGGATAAAGCAATAATGAAAGTATTCCATGGATATCTTATAACTGCGTCCCAGTTTCAGCAAATAACAGATGGTTAGGCTAGATTTTCCCATTGACTTAGAGTGGTGTTAGGCTACCATATGGTTGAAGTCTTTAGCAATAATGAAAGTATTCCATGGATATCTTATAACAGCGTCACAACGTCTTTGGGGGGGGGCTGCTGTGGGGGGGAGGCATGCTATTTATCACTCCCATGAAAATTTGTCAATGTTCACTTCATTCCACCTGAGCATTTGGAATGAAGTGAACAATTAAATATTTTGCATAAAAAATGTTGAGTAGACGAGATACGATAAGTTGTCTATTAAACATTTTGCAGAAAATTGTACAATTGCTCAGTTGGAATGAAGTGAACATTTTGCAGATAAATGTTGAATTGACGAGATACAATAAGTTGTCAATTAAACATTTGCAGTCAATGTTTCAATTGCTCAGATGGAATGAAGTTGAACAATTGAACATTTTGCAGAAAAATGTCCCATTGATCAGATATGATAAGTTGTCAATTAAACATTTTGCAGAAAATTGTTCAATTGCTCAGTTAAAGCAACTGAGCAATCCAACATTTTTCTAATTTTTGATAAGATTTATCGTGTTATCTAAACAATTTATTGAAAAATGTCAACTTATGGGGCAAAGTTTTTCTTATATTGATGGCACTTTTAAGCTTCCATAGATTAGCATTGAGTGTTTTATTGTATTCCATATATACAATATATATCATGAACTTACTTGAAGATAGCAAACAGAGTCAACCCACCCAATAGCAAAATTAGAACGTAAATAAACCGAATTGAAGCTGGCGAACGTTGTACAGTTGTTCTATTAGGCATTTTTTGTAGAGTACTCAAAATCATACAGAGTTTTGTACGGTGGAGTATAAGGATCACGAGATACAATTTCTCAAAGTGGCAAGGAAAACATGGTAAATATGACTGATTAAAGGTCAAATTTAACCAAAGTTTTTAGGTCATTCACAATCACAAGAATACGTGAATAGGCCTATGTAAATTAGAGTGCGACAGTCGGAAATTCCAATTGTCACATCGTCAGTTTTACCAAGATTGGGGGGGGGTGAGACACACTCCACATCCCCCCTCTAGCAACATCCCTGCCTGGCACTCATACAACATGACCAGAATACAACATCAATAGGTGAATTTTCATATTCCAGTATAAAACCTCAGTTATAATTATTGTTTGACTCTAATAGCAATGAAGGCAACTACTTTTGGCTGCAAACTAGAAGAATTAAGGTACATTTATATCACATTTCAGTTCTGTACCCCACAAATCATATGTATGAGGTCCTTCAATGGTCATAATAAATGAAATGTATAGACTCCGAGCTGTAAAATCCAATAATTTATCAAAGAATTTGCTAGGTAGAGTGTTTTAGTACTTGAGAGACAAATTGAAATTTTATTTCACTGTCTGCACCCCACAAGGTATACTGGCACTGATACAACATGACCCAGAATGCAGCATCAATAGGTGAATTTTCCTATTCCAGTATAAAACCTCAGTTATAATTATTGTTTGACTTTTAATAGCAATGAAGGCATCTACTTTAGGCTGCAACTTAGATGCATTGAAGGTATATTGATATGCCATTTAAGTTCTGTACCCCACAACAGGGGCGGCAATTTGTTTCAAATATTGGGGGGGACATTTGCCTGGGTGCAGGCACATAGCAACTTTCATCCCCAAAATTGTTCGCACGCGTGGTGATATTTTTTATCCATCCATCCATCCATCCATCCATCCATCCATCCATCCATCCATCCATCCATCCATCCATCCATCCATCCATCCATCCATCCATCCATCCATCCATCCATCCATCCATCCATCCATCCATCCATCCATCCATCCATCCATCCATCCATCCATCCATCCATCCATCCATCCATCCATCCATCCATCCATCCATCCATCCATCCATCCATCCATCCATCCATCCATCCATCCATCCATCCATCCATCCATCCATCCATCCATCCATCCATCCATCCATCCATCCATCCATCCATCCATCCATCCATCCATCCATCCATCCATCCATCCATCCATCCATCCATCCATCCATCCATCCATCCATCCATCCATCCATCCATCCATCCATCCATCCATCCATCCATCCATCCATCCATCCATCCATCCATCCATCCATCCATCCATCCATCCATCCATCCATCCATCCATCCATCCATCCATCCATCCATCCATCCATCCATCCATCCATCCATCCATCCATCCATCCATCCATCCATCCATCCATCCATCCATCCATCCATCCATCCATCCATCCATCCATCCATCCATCCATCCATCCATCCATCCATCCATCCATCCATCCATCCATCCATATATATATATATATATATATATATATATATATATATATATATATATATATATATATATATATATATATATATATATATATATATATATATATATATATATATATATATATATATAAGAAATGAATGTGTAGCAAGTGGTATGACAGATATATAGTAAATCAATAAAGAATAACACACCAGAAAAATTCCACTTCAGGACCGGTTTCGTCCTTTTGGGACTCATCAGGCGAAGGTAGGAATCGAACCCTGGATCTTCGTGTCATGAACCTAAGCCCGTACCACTCGACCACAGTGATTCTACTGGTGTGTTAAAGCGTATAAATTGGCTTTGAATAACTGTTATGAAGGGCGTATTACCCAAGTATTAAGATTGTACAGAGTGCGCCCCTGGCGCTTTGAATCTAACAAACTTTACACAATTTTACACAGAATAACCACTCTTTTATAGGCAAGCCAAGCCGTAAATAAGAAATGAATGTGTAGCAAGTGGTATGACAGATATATAGTAAATCAATAAAGAAATAACACACCAGAAAAATTCCACTTCACGACCGGTATATACATATATATATATACATATATATATATATATATATATATATATATATATATATCGATATGATCTATATCTATATGATATCTATTTGATCTATATCAATATAGATTGTTTTGATGACATGAATTGGGATTTGTTCCAAGAGGATAATGTTTTGCATTCATTCACAAATACGGTAACCGGGTACATCAATTTCTGCCAGGACATTTGTATACCAACTAAGACTGTCTCACAATACCCAAACAACAAATCGTGGTGTGACAAAGCAAAAATAAAGGCCAAGGATGAAGCTTATCGGACTAAGACCACTGATCCAGATAGATACCACCACGCCAAGTCTGACCTCAGGAGAGCCATTAGGAACGCGAAAAGAGCACAAAAGGAACTGATTGAGCAAAAGTTTGATACTGTAAACCCGGGAGAAGCATGGGCGAACATCGGGGAGATTACCAACTACAAAGGGGTGAAGAGGTCAGTGATGACGGAGAGCTGCCAGACAAGCTGAACGAATTTTATACGCGGTTTGACAAAGATAATAACAGCCAACCATCTCCAGCCAACAGCACAGATGTCACCGTGCCATTCGTCATAGATGTGACCTCGGTGAGGAACAATTTCAAACGACTCAACGAACGGAAAGCTCCAGGACCTGATGGCATCACTCCAAAACTGCTCAAAATATGCGCCGAACAACTTGCTGGCGTCTACACTGACATATTCAATTGGTCGCTGAGCACGTCAGAAGTACCCCGGTCATTCAAAGATGCCATCATAGTACCCATCCCAAAGAAGCAAATATATTTTTTCGTACTTTTTTACATCGTCACTTTTATCGCAATGTTTTTATACCATTGTCGATAGCATACCGGTATATATTACTCATGATGCAATATCACTTTTATATGTGTTTCATCGTTATGCGTTTTCAATTTCATGTCTGTTTTAGAGCTCTTGTGTTTGAACAATTTCCATTGTATTTTTATGCATGTGGCTGAATAAATCATCTATCTAATATGATCTATATCTATATGATCTATATAAATGATCTATATATATGATCTATATATATATATCACATAATATACTTAACTAAAACCCATATATATATATATATGTGTATGTATATGTGTATGTATGGGTGTATGTATGCGTGTATGTATACATGTATATATATATATATATACATATATACATATATCTAGCGTGACAAAAATCTTTGGCAGAAGATGCCTCCCAGTTCGCTGGAAATGGCCCTTCCCAGGACTTGTATGTTGCATCTAAGCATTTTCTATTTTGAAATTACTAGCAATATCATAAAAAAATTCAAAAAATAGGCTCAAGGGGGAGGCGGTCGCCACCTTCGCCACGAGGTGTAATTTACCTCATGCAGCATGTTTGTATGAAGGTTTAGCCACTGCCAAATATGATTTGGATAAATAATCTCATGCATTATTTTCTATTAATAGCCCACAAAAAAAACTATGCCACCAAATATTGGGGGGGGGTATTAAATACTATATCCCCCCACCTAAAATATTGGAGGGACATGTCCCCTCGTCTCCCCATGATTGCCACCCATGCTATACTGGTACTCATATAATATTGATTAGTCACTAAAATGGGAGTAATAAATTTACTGTACAGATTACCCAGCTGTAAGTTGGATGAATTCATTTGAAGTATATTTGATGAATTCATATCATTCAATCAAAGGTATTGTTTGACTTCTACTAGCAATCTACTTGAGGCTGCAACTTAGATACGTTAAGGTATATTTATATCACATTTAAGTTATGTACCCCACATGCTACACTGGTACTCATATAATATTTATTAGGTCCTACAATACGAATAATAATTTTACTGTACATGTCAATCCATGAATTCATGTGTTTTCACGGGGCATCTGGGTACCCGGGTACCCACCCGACGCGGTACTACGCAGTTCCTGATTTATTACCCGAAACCTTCGCTAAGTGTGATTTTTTTCTTTTTTCGTGAAACCGATGGTTAGGCAAGATTTTCCATTGTCTTAGTGTGGTGTTAGGGTACCATATGGTTGAAGTTAACAGCAATCATGAAAGTTTTCCATGGATATCTTATAACTGCGTCCCAGTTTCAGCAAATAACAGATAGTAAGGCAAGATTTTCCATTGTCTTAGTGTGGTGTTAGGCTACCGTATGGTCGAAGTTAACAGCAATAATGAAAGTATTCCATGGATATCTTATAACTGCGTCCCAGTTTCAGCGAATAAACAGATGGTTAGGCTAGATTTCCCCATTGACTAAGTGTGGTGTTAGGCTACCATATGGTCGAAGGATAAAGCAATAATGAAAGTATTCCATGGATATCTTATAACTGCGTCCCAGTTTCAGCAAATTACAGATGGTTAGGCTACATTGCCCCATTGACTTAGAGTGGTGTTAGGCTACCATATGGTTGAAGTTAACAGCAATAATGAAAGTATTCCATGGATATCTTATAACTGCTTCCCAGTTTCAGCTAAGATGGTTAGGTTAGATTTCCCCATTGACTAAGTGTGGTGTTAGGCTACCATATGGTTGAAGGATAAAGCAATAATGAAAGTATTCCATGGATATATTATAACTGCGTCCCAGTTTCAGCAAATAACAGATGGTTAGGCCAGATTTCACCATTGACTTAGAGTGGTGTTAGGCTACAATATGGTCGAACGATAAAGCAATAATGAAAGTATTCCATGGATATCTTATAACTGCGTCACAAAAATCCAGCGAATGAACAGATGGTTAGGCTAGATTGCCCCATTGACTTAGTGTGGTGTTAGGCTACCATATGGTCAAAGGATAAGGCAATATAATGAAAGTATTCCATGGATATCTTATAACTGCGTCACAAAAATCCAGCGAATGAACAGATGGTTCGGCTAGATTGCCCCATTGACTTAAAAGGATAGACCGACAATTTAATTTACCAGATGATACTAATGGGTTATTGGGTGTACTAAAGGTTTATTCCATATACGATCAAAATCGAGAATCGCGCAAAGATTAAAGCTGTCAATTCTATGAATTCATATCATGGAACTTCCATTGTTTGCTCGGTAGAAGGTTCTTGAGGGCCAAATTGGCATTTGATTTCACTGTTTGTACGCCACAAGGTATCCTGGCACCAGGGACATGTAGCTAAGGCCTGATGATTGGGGCTTTGTAGTGGCTGAAATTCCAACTGGATGGGTTTTGGAGTCAGAAAATTCCGACTGCTGCCTTGTACCCTACCCCCACGCTACTCTTCAACGATACGGTCAGTGTCAGTCAGACCCCCCATCTTTCGCGACTGCACTTTTCAACTTGTTTTGATACATTTGTACCACTGGCCATCACTTCACAAACTTTTTTATCACTCTGGTTAAGCAAGTTAGCAACTGAGTATAAGTTATCTGCTTAAAGGCTACATAGACTACTTATATACTACAAAAGCTATGTTAATGTAAATTTTGTTTCTTCAACAAATCATATTCCACGACATAGTGAATTGCCAAAAAATACAGAGCTTTTTCCTAGTGCACTTAATATCATTTTCTTTGGGGGGTGGGGGGAGGCGTGCTATTTATCACTCACATGAAAATTTGTCAATGTTCACTTCATTCCACCTGAGCATTTGGAATGAAGTGAACAATTAAACATTTTGCAGAAAAATGTTGAGTTGACGAGATACGATAAGTTCTCAATTAAACATTTTGCAGAAAATTTTTCAATTGCTCAGTTGGAATGAAGTGAATATTTTGCAGATAAATGTTGAATTGACGAGATACAATAAGTTGTCAATTAAACATTTTGCAGTCAATGTTTCAATTGCTCAGATGGAATGAAGTTGAACAATTGCACATTTTGAAGAAAAATGTCCAATTGACGAAATATGATAAGTTGTCAATTAAACATTTTGCAGAAAATTGTTCAATTGCTCAGTTAAAGCAACTGAGCAATCCAACATTTTTCTAATTTTTGATAAGATTTTATCTTGTTATCTAAACAATTTACTGAAAAATGTCAACTTATGGGGCAAAGTTTTTCTTATGTTGATGGCACTTTTAAGCTTCCATAGATTAGCATTGAGTGTTTTATTGTATTCCATAGAGACAATATATATCCAGAACTTACTTGAAGCTAGCGAACAGAGTCAACCCACCCAATAGCAAAATTTGTACATAAATAAACTGAATTGAAGCTGGCGAACGTTGTACAGTTGTTCTATTAGGCATTTTTTGTAGAATATTCAAAATCATACAGAGTTTTGTACGGTGGAGTATAAGGATCGCGAGATACAATTTCTCAAAGTGGCAAGGAAAACGTGATGAATATGACTGATTGAAGGTCAAATTTAACCAAAGTTTTTAGGTCATTCACAATCACAAGAATACGTGAATAGGCATATGTAAATTAGAGTGCGACAGTCGGAAATTCCCACTGTCGCATCATCAGTTTTACCGAGATTAGGGGGGTGAGACACACTCCACATCCCCCCTCTAGCGACGTCCCTGCCTGGCACTCATACAACATGACCAGAATACAACATCAATAGGTGAATTTTCATATTCCAGTATAACACCTCAGTTATAATTATTGTTTGACTTCTAATAGCAATGAAGGCAACTACTTTTGGCTGCAACCTAGAAGAATTAAGGTACATTTATATCACATTTCAGTTCTGTACCCCACAAGCTACACTGGTACTCATATCATATGTATTAGGTCCTACAATGGGCATAATAAATTAATTGTACAGACTACCGGGCTGTAAATTCCAACAAGAGCCCAAGGGCACTGTGGTTCCTTGCGTAGGGGTATATGACAATACACATAATATTATCAAGCAAGATTGGGTTCAAATAGTCAAGTAATTGTGGTCCTACATGTACCCATAAAGTAACCAACACTATAGCCAACACTTTTGTGATCACAAATTGTGATCGATTATGATCAAAATGCACTTTTGAGATCTGAACATGGCGTCGAAAATGTAAGAGATATAAGGTCACCTACAAGAAGGTCAACATATATGATAACATTGGTGACCACAGATGACATGACCGTGAAATTTGAAAATGTTCCACCACCCCATTCACAACTTGTCCCAAAATATCAACCGTGGCATTGGGATTTAATTGCATTAAATGTCTAAAAATTAACTTTGAACTTGTAAACACACACATAGGTCACCCGGAGGTCAACCACTTGCCCTTTTTATCGGTGAGACCTAAATAGAGCATCAAAACTGTAAAAGTTCAAACATTTTTTCTTTGCCTATTTTCCCCCCAAATTACTAGTTTTTTAACATTAAATAATTTTTAACATTAATAACTTTGCACACGAAGGTCCCACGGGGGTCAACCGACTGACATTAATGATCAGAAGGTACCTTTGACATCTGAAAATAGCATCCAAACTGTAAAAGTCCCCAAAACAAGTAAAGGTCACCAGAGGTCAAATTGAGGTCAAAGGTCACCCACATGCGGGTTGACAATTGGATTACATTGAAGTAATTTCCAACCCTAACAGACAATTCGTTCTCAAGTTATCACCAAAAAACTAGTTTTTTATCATTAATTGACCTTTGGTGACCTCGGATCACATGACCGTTAAGTTTGAAAATATTCCCCTATACCATTTGCAACTTGTCCCAAAATATCAACCGTGACACACCTTGGCACTGGGAGTTATTGCACTAAATGTCTGAAGATTAACTTTGACCTCATATAACTGAACCCACAAAGGTCACCTTGGGTCAACTCATTGACATTTTTGATTGGTGTGACGTGAATATAGCATCAAACTATAAAAATTCAGACATTTTTGTCTTTGCCCATTTTCTCCCCCCAAAATACTAGTTTTTTAACATTAATTGACCTTTGATGACGTCAGATCACATGACCCTTATGTTTGAAAATATTCCCCTTTACCATTTGCAACTTGTCCAAAAATATCAACCATGTCACACCTTGGCAATGGGGGTTATTGCATTAAATGTCTGAAATTTAACTTTGACCTTGTATAACTTCGCATTGGAAGGTCACACGGGAGTCAACCTATTGACATTTATGATCAGAAGGTACCTTTGACATCTGAAAATAGCATCGAAACTGTAAAAATCCCCAAAACAAGTTAAGGTCACCAGAGGTCAAATTGAGGTCAAAGGTCACCCACATGCGGGTTGACAATTGGATTACATTGAAGTAATTTCCAACCCTAACGGACAATTCGTTCTCAAGTTATCGCCAAAAAACTGGTTTTTTATCATTAATTGACCTTTGGTGACCTCGGATCACATGACCGTTAGTTTGAAAATATTCCCTATACCATTTGCAACTTGTCCCAAAATATCAACCGTGACACACCTTGGCACTGGTAGTTATTGCACTTAATGTCTGAAGATTAACTTTGATCTCATATACTGAACCCACAAAGGTCACCTTGGGTCAACTCATTGACATTTTTGATCGGTGTGACGTGAATATAGCATCAAACTATAAAAAATTCATACATTTTTGTCTTTGCCCATTTTCTCCCCCCAAAATTCTAGTTTTTTAACATTTATTGACCTTTGGTGACCTCGGATCACATGACTGTTAAGTTTGAAAATATTACCCTGTACCATTTGCAACTTGTCCAAAAATATCAACTGTGTCACAACTTGGAACTGGGAGTTATTGCATTAAATGTTTGAAAATTAACTTTGACCTCATATAACTTTGCACATGAAGGTCACAGGGGTGTCAACCTATTGACATTTTTGATTGGAAGGTACCTTTGATATCCAAATCTAGCATCAAAACCAAACATTTTCTTTTTTGTTCATTTCCTCCCTAAATAAGCATATTTTTTCTAATGTGACCTTTGACCTTGGTTTCAGATGTAGTTTTATCTCCTGATTACAAAAAACAAAACGACAAGTCTGTACAGCCATTCTGTCTCCAACCGAAAAACTTTGACCCCTTATAACTTTGCACAAAAAGGTCACACGGGGTCAACCTATTGACATTTTTTGATCAGAAGGTACCTCTGACATCTGAAAATAGCATCGAAACTGTAAAAATCCCCAAAACACATAAAGGTCACCAGAGGTCAAAGGTCACCCAGATGCGGGTCGACAATTGGATTACATTGAGGTAACTCCCAACCCTAACGGACAATTCGTTCTCAAGTTATTGCAAAAATACTAGTTTTTTATCATTAATTGACCTTTGGTGACCGCGGATCACATGACCGTTAAGTTTGAAAATGTTCCCCTAACCAGTTCACAACTTGTCCCAAAATATCAACCTTGTCGCACATTGGCACTGGGAGTTATTGCAGTTTTAATATTTTTGGTTTTTGGACCATAACTGACCTATGGTGACCTTTGTGGGCACCAAAAACAATAGGGCACACCTTCTCCATATGGCGGATCTATAGTCCAAGTTTGGCCTCAATCCAACATTCCCTTATTGAAATAGAGCGTACCCAAGCAAGTGTCACAGACGCACACACACATACACGGCATTACACGCACACACACACGCCAACCTGACTGCATAGGTTCGTTTTGCTAAAGCAAGGAACCAATAATTTATCAAAGAATTTGCTAGGTAGAGTGTACTTGCATATTTGGGGTCAATACAGCATACCGTTAACATAGACCCTTTTTATCCTGCTTGCAATGGGGAGAATCATTGGTAGAAGGCTGTGAAACATTTCTGTTCTGTCTTGAAACTAAGGAGGGTGGGGGGGGGAGGAGGGGTTGCGGTTGCCTTGACCTCCATTGCTTCGGCTATCCTGTACTTTGAGGTTAAAGGTAGCAGTAGTAGATATCATTTATGTACTATTTTAACCCACGTTAAAGAACCCTCCCACTTTCTGTTCATTTCCTACATTTACCACCATCTACTCCTGGTATGTATTGAACCAATGCCAAATCACATTGAGAGCCCTTATTGATTTTGTAATTTTGTTACTTTCACACAAAATGTATACCTTGAAACTTATGTGCCATAACCTGTGTAGGTTTAATATACACCCCATTGAAGGGTAGGGGGAATGGTGATGGCAAAGGGGCTGTAAATTTGTATCTCTTGGCTTCCACTTTGCAGCTGAAGGGAGGTGGTTTATGTCCCACCTTTTTTCTCTTGAAAGAAGACTATAACTAGAAGACTCTTCCCTCCCCCCCCCCCACCCTTCACTCATGCCTCTTATTCACTACTAGTATCCTAGATCGATCTAAGATGCAATGAATACCATATTTTTTTTAATCACTTGAGCATGAATATTTTCCACAATTGTATATTTCACTTTAATACCTTCAGTCAATTTACCTAGTAACACTGATTCTCTAATGTTTATAGTAAAAAATTGAAGTGTGAAATCCAGAACATGCTCAATTTAAAGTATATAGTCATAGTCCCTAAGGCCTTTTGGAGACAGTTTAGCTGGAGGTTAACATTACTAAAAAAGTCTTTTTACGACCATTTTCCTGTACAACAAATGCAATGATTCTCTGTATAGTAAAGCAATTACCCTGCCATGTCACGCAATAGAAACATGCCCTTTTAACAGCTGGTAATCATATATGGTGTAAAATAGTTTTTGAATAATCTATCATTTGATTTTAAGATGTTGAATATAGGACATTTGACTTCATATACTATTTTAATTGTACATTTTATTTCATCTCATTCAGCTATAGTTATGTTCAATCTTCCTGATCTTCCAAAATTATGATGTGTTGGATATTTGTTTTACAGATACACACAGAAACTGACTGCAACAACAAGACAGATGGAAAATATTCAGTCTCTAAATCAGATGAGGATGGTGAGTTCTGACTGTTTCTCCACAGGATTGTCCTTAGCCGGCTAAATAAATGTAGCATCTTGTAAAATTCCAGCTAACTGCACTCTGCTTGCTTTTATGTCATCTTTATGTTACTGTACATTAAACCACATATAAAAAAGTGAGGTATATGACTAGAACAGAACAACTGTTGAAGATATATTCTCATAGGTCATACTGCTGTATTGGCCCCAAATATAGCATGCTACCCGCAAAAAAGAGTTTCCTACAATTATGTAACCCACCTGCCATGGTTGTAAAATAACCTCATTTTAACAGTTATCCTGCTCTGCCTGGCACATATCTTTCCAGGTATCAGAATCTTTGTGTAGACACTGTCTGGTAAACTACACTGTAGACATATAACGATATATTACTAGGCAGTGTTTACACGAAGAACCTCAGTGTCAACAAGCTGTGGAGGCTACTTCATAGTGACCAAGGTATTTATGAAGGTGGCAGGTTGATAACATAATTACAAAACTTTCCTAGCTATTGCCAAGTTATAAGTGGTCACAACACAACAGATTTTGCAATGTAGCATTTACACATCCGGAAATCACAAACTTTCCTTACTTTGGTAGAAAAAATTCAAGGCCAAAGTCTGAAAACATCAAGTAGCAATGGGTACATTGTTAAGTTATTAACTCTTTTAACTTTAGACATTGATCAATTTATAAAGAAGAATTCCACTCAAAAACTTGCCTGAATTCATCCTTTCATATACGAATCTAGTTGGACTATAATCAAGCATTGACATATAAGCATGTCCGATATGAGGAGAAGGAAGAGCATGGGGAAATTCATCCTCATCACAGTAAGCTGGTCTACCATTAATACTCATTTACATAATGACAAACACACAATCTGTAGGCATACATGACACTTTAAGAGGGGGTGAAATGGACATATTTATATGAATCATCATTTTCTATACACTCGTAGATTTCCAATGATACCCAATTATTGTCAAACGAAGCTTGCATCCTCCAGGAATAAACAATCAAAAATTCGCGGGTAATAAAATCTTTCCAAAAATTGATGTATATAGGGAAATGCGGCGTGATGTCAGTCGAGGAACCCAGCGCATTGACGGGCGCTAATTTTACATTCTTTAACGTCCGCGTTCACACAACATTACACTGTTGCAGTGCTCTATAGTAATTGAGATTTGGTGTTTGGAGTTTTGTTTTTACGTAAATTTATCTCGTAAAGTTCGTTAATTATGCCAAGCCGATGTGTGGTTGCAGGTTGCTCCAACACAAGTAAAGACGGATTTTACCTGCACGCTTTTCCAAAAGATGACAGAAATCAAAGAATTTGGACATGATTCGTTCAAAACACTACACATAGACAATATAACGAGTGCCTGTGGGCCTAAACTATTGCCAAATTACTTGTTATGACCACAGACTAGGCCTCCTTAATGCAGCAAATGACAATTTTGTTTATTGGTTACCTGGTATTTTTCACAAAACTTACGGCCAGTTGGATTTAGAACAGTCAATACTAGATCTGCAATTCTTCTTTTGTGGTAAAACTGGCAATGTGTTATGATTTCAATGTAACAGTTGGATGGTCCAGATGGTGAAACTGGTGACATTGGACTCAATGGGCCTCAAGTACAACAGGGTCCCCCCTGTGGTGGTAATGGACCTGATGGTCCAGCTGGAGAAAGAGGAGCTCAGGGTGATCAGGGAAGCCCAGGCGTAGAAGGAAATGTTGGACGCGATGGCGCACCAGGAATCCAGGGTCCTCAAAGTGCTACTGGTGCTCATGGTGATCCAGGAGAAGATGGCGGTGTTGGTGCCCAACGTGCTATTGGATTCCAAGGTCAAACTGGTGAACCTGGCGTAGCTGGAATTGATGGTGATGCTGGACCTTCAGGATCAATTGAAAACAAGGGATACCAAGGCCCAGCTGGACCCCAGGATTCTCGTGGCCATGCAGGACCCATTGGTGCCCCAGGAGACAGGAGCTGGTGGAGATGAGGGCCGTAGTGGACGTCAGGGACCAACAGTTGAAGGAGCAAAATAGGGTTTTGCTAGACCAACTAAATTTCCTTTCTAGTAAACTTTAGCTTTTGAACTAGACATTGTTTTATAGGTGCCAAATATCGGTTTTTAATATGTCTTAATTTTCATTGTCATGCAGAGTGGTTTTGCAGATTTTTGTCACGCTATATTTGAATAGGTGGAATAATAATATGCATTTTCCTTTTTTTCTTAAATGTATTCATCTTGAATGCACATGCTCAAAATTTAGTAGTTAGTTACACTTTCTTATGTTTTATGCAGGTGGTGTAACAGGAAACAGTTTAGTTTGTGTTGGTGCACTACAATCATATGGTAACCTACAGGGTTGTACTGCATGTATTTTTAATGCCGAAGTTTGTATATATTTTCTATAGTTCATATTATATCATACTGTGTATGTAGGTAAAATGATTTTCTTTTCAATTAGCATTAGTATCTATGTTTACTTTTCTTTACTTGTTATAATTTAAGCAGGGGAGGATGTAGAGCCATGCCCTCTTGGCATAGCTGGCCTGCCTTAGAATCTAACTCTACCGGAACTGGTCAAACCCTTGCGTTCAGATTGGGAGACCCTTTAGGGCATGGGGTAGCCTTGAAATCCATTGTTCTAAGACACTATGTTACTTTCACTAGTTAACAAAACACCTTCAAGATTTCTATTTACCTTTTAGCTACGTTTTTGTCTGCTTTTGCAGCATTTGGAGTTGTTTCTTTAATACAGTAGCTCTATGAGGTAAATATATAATTTCTCTTCTTTTTATATCTTTTAAGCAAACAAGGGTTCTGTGATTCATATCGATTAGATTTTGTTACTCTCGATCAAGTTCAGAGTCACGGTTGGCCCTACTTGTACTGTTAACACTATTACAATGGTAGGCTACTGCCTGAGTAGTGTAGCCTAGGCTTAAATTTTCAGCATATATCGTAGCTTTTCAATCCAATATTTCTGTAAAATGCTGAGTTAAGATTTCGTAAATAATAGTATAAGTGCTTTTCCAGAACCTTTAATCAACCTTTATCATAATTTCATATCTCCATACTTAATTATCTCAGTGGTTCCAAAGACCGTAATTTACGTATGCACATGAACAAATTGTATTGTAGCCTTAACAGGGGACCTTATATGTCATAGTAAACTTATATTTTTGCAAAGCGCCCTCATTTAGTGAAGTACTTGTATTTAATATGGCCGCGCCCATGAGTCGTTAGATCTAATAGTCTTAACTCATGTTTGTAATGTCAATGTGAACTTTAGGCCGAGTTGTTTTTATTGACATGTTATTAATGTGTACAGAGAGGTTGTTTCAACAAAATTTTGGATACTTCTCTTAGGTTTTCAAAAGAGATTAATTTCTTGTACTGGGAAATATGTACACCTTTTTAATTATAACTTTGGAAAGTTAGCTAATATGCAACCATTGTTATAGAGCCATTTATAAAGGTTACAAGTTGAGGTTAAATGGTTATAAGGTGAATAACCGACAAACAAATTGTTATTAGGTGAATAACAGGTATTTGTATTTGCTTTGCCATAATTTAGTTGCTAGTTAATTCCTTATCAGAATTGTGGACTTTAATAATGTTCACCCTGTGCATGGTCACATGACCACACGTAGTTAAAGGAGCCGTCCCTGTATTTAATTATTAAAGGAGTACTAATTAACTTTAATAGCAGCATTCTCATTTCAGTGTAACCGTCCTTAAGTTTTACTTTCATTTATTTAAGTGTCTTACTTAATTGTTTGTCATGCTGCTCCTTATTCTAATAATGTTAAGATTTTCACTTTTATCTTATTTGTAAATGGCTTTTACTTATGAGACATTGTTTTCCTTTCCTTTTACGTAGAGCTCACTAGTCGGTGTCAGAGAACACGCTAGTAGAGATAATACATGGACTGATACAAAAACCATCGTGTCTATTCTATTCTTGTCGTCATCACCTTGTCGGCAGAGACCCGGAGCTCCCATCACCCCACCCCCCAGGAATGTCACCACCGAACATCCTTTCCCCCAGTTTTACATTGGTTTACTTGCAATGTGAAATCAAGTGGTGAAACACACACGTTGGAAAAGCCTGGACTAACTACACTGTAAAACTCCTTGTCCCTTAAATCATTCTGTACCACAATATGGCTAATGTTGATTAATAATCCAACAAGAGTTCATAAGTAATTTAAGCTGTAATCATATACACCACAGAAAAATTTACACCAGAACCTGATGAAAGAAGCATGGAACTCGGAATATTTCGTGAAAGTCTTCATCTGAATGTATTGAAATCTCAGTTTATTTTTAATTAAAGAAGACATCAATGTCTATATCACTAATGATTGGCTCTGTTTACAGTGAATGTAATTGGACAGTTTGTGGTGATGGTGGGTGTTACCAATGCTTTTGCAACCCTGGTTTAAGTGCAATTTGTCATTTCTTTTCTAATTTACAGCTTATAAACCGCCTCAGCAAAGACAAGGATGTCCACAGAGATTGTCACAGTGCCCATTCTGTTCAAAGACCTTCGCTGGATCTCGGCTTTCTCGACATATAGGAATCAAGAACCATTTCCATTAAGAATTTTGACCAAGATGACCATATTTGAATACATAGCATATTTGGGGCCAATAGAGCGTACTGTACCTTTGATACACTGTCATTACTATCACTTTACCTCCATTGATTCATTAATGTGAAAGTTAATTTCTTATCAGTACAACCTTCATGTTTAATAAAACCAAAATTGACAGTACACTGTTCATGTGATGCTCATTTGGATGAATCTCAAGTAATAGTTAAAGTAAATTTCACAGGCTTTACTGATCAGCTTATTTTTCCATCAATATATCATCATGATACATTGTTGTTACAGTACATGATGCACATTGTAAACATTGTACCATGGGTGATTCATTAAAATGTGTATATCTGATCATCAGGACAATCTTCCTTCTTTCAGAGCATAAATCCTTTTTACTCTATAGCTGTTCTCTTGTTGCAATGTGACTGTTAATTTGTCAATTTTCCAAATTATTTATCAAAATTTACTTATTTTTCAACACACAATATTCACACAACATTCACACAACACATTTGTCTTTGAGAGTTTTTCTTTATTTTCCCTTCTTAATAATGGAATGAATATGCCACTCTCGAATAAGCAAAGAAAAAGGTTTAGCAAGTTGTTGAATAATAGTCAACACCAATTGACTGTTATTAGTCATAACATTCAGATACTTACAAGTTTATACAATAGAAAAACAGTATAGGCTTCTGCTGTGTTTATCATTTAAGAAAAGTCACAACAGGTTGAAACAAATTTCATTGAAATTTGCGGTATTAACGGCGAGAAACCAATCTGTCAATTAGATAAAACCAATAATAGTCGATACCCTATTGTAAGACACTTATTTTGGCTCTCGTTTGTTAATCATAAGTGTTTGCATGTGTTATGTTGAAACTCTTGTATAGTTGTCTTCATTCTAAAATTTGAATTATTATATTGAACTGTATTGAATTATTGTAATGAAATGACCTAATGTTAATCTTCATTTTTCATTGGATCATTTTGATCTCTGGAGTCATGGGCGGGATTACGGGAGGGGGGGGGGGGCAAGAGGGGGCATTTGCCCCCCACTTTTTTCCAAATCTTAGTTCACTTTTTTGTCGTTTTTGCAGACAAATGTGCACAACCCTAATCGAAATTATTCCCCCACAACAGCTCTATCAAATAGGCCTATTTGTTTCGAATCTAAGTCGAATTTGTGTTTAAGATCGTATTACATGTAGCATGCAGAATAACTGGAGCTGGAGCTGGAGCTAGCACATGGTTCGCAGCACAGGTTACGAACCCTGGAGCTAACACACTAGCGATTCAATTCTGCATACATTGAATCCGCGGCATGTGCTACAGTGCTAGCTTCAGGAATTGATTTTCAACGTTGCTGCTCTACTGAATGCGTTGAATAACTAAATCCAGAGAAACGATTTACGAAAGCCAGATTTGCATATTGGGTATATCAATAATTAAATTCAATAAACTGACACATGACACCCCCCCCCCCCCCGTGTCATTCAACAATATGCAATGGCAATGCCGATGTAATTTCTTTACTGCTCGAAATCCCCCCTACTCGACTTCAGTGGCGACGGAACCGGTGGACTTGAGGGGCTCATCCCCCATGGGGGGGGGGTAAAGATATGTTCAGCCCCAATATTTGCCAAGTGCTCCAAGAAGTGGGGACCGCGGGGAGAATTTCGAAGTGGGTGCTGAACATATTCTTGATCGGTCCAAATGCACAATATACTAATAATTTTAGGGGGAAAGAACTGTCTAGATGCGATTTATTGTTACCAGAGGTGTCATTTTTGATGAACTAGGATTTCCTTTTTGCTTAAATTTCGACGCGCCGCGCCAACTGATGGTGGTGCACCGCCTAAATAGTGACGTATAAGCTTCAGTTGTACATCACTATATAAGTTCTTCTATCCGTCCTCCCTAAATTTAAACACGTTCATTAATTGTTTAGATGCAATTTAAAGCCTATATGGGGGTGTTAATTTTACCGATCTAAGGGTACCTTTCATCGAAAATTTCGATGCTCCTTGCCAACCGATGATGGCGCTCCGCTTAGATAGTGACGTATAACAAAAGTTGTATATGACCATCTGACCATATGTTCTACTATCAATCCTCTTCAAATTTTTAAACAATAATTAACTATCTAGATACAAATTGCAGACATGAGATCCGTATTTCAAGGATGGGTACATGCAGCTTAGAGCACTCGGGAAGTGCCGTTTCCGGCCATCTGGAGGGTTTGTAAAGCCAAAAAATTTCTTGTACGCACCGCGCCAACCGATGGTGGCGCTCCGCTTAGATAGTCTTGCTGGCAGGTTTGCCCCCTCACTTTCACAACTCAAATCCCGCCCCTGTCTGGAGTTGTTTTTGCATTGTTCACTTCAATTATTCAACAAGGATTTCCTAAAATATATGACATTTGCTTTCAGTGTTGTAGCCATAGTTAACATAATTTTGCTTGAAAAAATCACCTAATATACTGTCACACATTGAAATTAATTATCTCATGCATGCTGTGTTGTACATCTTTGACCTCCTATGCATAAAATAACCAAGCATAGTGTCAAACATTGGAATTCTTCATTTCATGCATTTTGTGCTGTAGCCACCATGAACTTCATTTAATGTTAAAGAAATAGCATACTGGTACATATTAGAATTCTTCATTTCATGCATATGTATAGCACAGGTCTTTGATCACCTTCGCATAAAAAGAAATCACCGAACCTACTGTGAAAGTCAACATTGAGAGTGACTTAAAATATGATATAGATAGTCCAACCATTCAGATGCAATTTGAATTTAAATGCACACTGAAAGTGCCATTATACTTGGTATGTTAAGGATCATGTATGCACTTTTAACAGTACAGTTAACAATTGATATGGAAATAACTGTCTGAAAAATTACCCTTTAAACATTGTTGTCTAATCATACCAAGAAAAGGAGTACTACTCAGTCTAGCACACAAACACTAGGACTTTTATGGCCTGCATTGACAATCCCATGTTCAAAGACATTCACAATTTATGAAGGACAAAAGGCATTGTAGTCAAAGCCTAAGTGGTCTTGTGGAGCCAGATTCTCTGATAAAACATTTTACCCTTGCAGGTTAAAGAAAGCAACCTGAAAGCTTGAAAATAAAAAAAAAATAAAAAAAATAATATAAAAGACAGAAGGAAACAAATGGCTCATATTCTGCTATTTTGTGGTACCGGTACTATAAGATTTCAAGGCCAGAATTCAGCCTAAATTAAGCACTTGAGAGTGATGGAATCCTCTGTTTCAGGTATTGTTTAAAGTGAACTGTCACAAATTGGTATTGTCTTATATGCATAATAGACCCATTCATTAATGGTCCACCCACCTGTCCTACTTTTGAATATTTGATAACTCACAATTGAAATATTATGTAACATCTTGCCATTCCAAACGTTTTGCATTCAATCCTCTTGGATTACATCACACAAGTAAAGCCCTTTGAGTACATTAATAAAATGTGACAATTAAAATAGCATGTAGTATGCCTTCATTTGTGTTTGTGCTTTTGTAATCTTTTGTAGATTATTTAAACAACCAGATGGAACAAGATGGAAAATGTCAGGCGCGTATCCAGGGGGGGGGGGGCGTTGGGGGCATGCGCCCCCGGGTAAGAAGAAGGGGGGAGAAAAAAAGAGAAGAATAAAGGGAAAAAGGGGGGAAAGAGGAGGAAGGAGAGGAAGGAAGCGAAAAGAAAAAGAAGAGAGAAAAAGGAGAAAAGGAGGGAGTGGAAGATAAACGCCAAGACACCGGGAAGAGATGAGAAACAGTCATAATCACTATTATATACACAGGGTAGCCAGTGATGAATTGAGGATTACAAGGGGGGTGGCGGGGTTTGCGTCTCACCCTACACCGACAACTCCATTTTTGACGTTTCCATTTTCCTCTCTCACTAATGTAGATATTAGTGTTTGCAAAGGTTATCCGGGTACCCGCCCGACGCGATACTACCCGGTTCCTAATTTATTACCCGAATCCTACGCAAAGTGTGATTCAAAAAAAAAAAAAAAAAAAATTGGCAAACCGACGGTCAGGCAGATTTCCCATAGACTTAGTGTGGAGTTAGGCTACAATGTGGTCGAAGATAACAGCAATAACGAAGGTTCCCGCCCGACGCGATACTACCCGGTTCCTAATTTATTACCCGAATCCTACGCAAAGTGTGATTGTTTAAAAAAAAAAAAATTGCAAACCGATGGTTAGGCAGATTTCCCATTGACTTAGTGTGTTGTTAGGCTACCATGTGGTCGAAGATAACTGCAATAATGAAAGCTTTCCATGGATATCTAATAACTGCGTCACAATTTCAGCTAATAAACAGATGGCTAGGCTAGATTATCCCCATTTACTTAGTGTGGTGTTAGGTTACCATGTGGTCGAACGTAACAGCAATAACGAAAGTATTCCATGGATGTCTTATAACTGCGTCACAACTTCAGCAAATAAACAGATGGTTAGGCTTAGCTAGATTTCTCATTGACTTAGTGTGGTGTTAGGCTACCATGTGGAAGAAATTATTATTTATTCATTCGTTTATTTCATAGAAGGAAAGGCTGACAAAGAATTTTACGAGATGTTTATGGATTATAGACGGGATAACTAAAAAATAGTAATCAAAAGTGGCTTTTTACTAATCGTTTATTCCAAATGCGATCAAATTGCGCGAATCGCGCAATCTCGCGGCTAATGTGAACCCTGGGCCTGCATAATAGATAGCAGTAGTAGTAACAACTGTGAGCTAAATTGGATATTTATATGGTTTGATCCAATAGACGTGCACGAGCAAGCATAAGCAGCGGCGGCAGTGCGATGTTAGTAGTAATGCTAATTATAATTAAATAATTTATTTATTTACAAGTAAATGAAAAAAACAAAGCAAATAAAAATTATTGAGGAAAGTTTTATACCTTATCTTACACCTACGTATTTGAACATGAAAACATTGTCAGTAGAGAATATAATGCATTTACTACAGCATCCAATATGTAGTTTCTTGAAAATCGTGATACACGAGGGTGCACAAATTTTTTTCGGGTACCCGGATACGCGACGGGTGACGGCCTCGGGTACCCGGTTCCCGATTTTTGGACCGGTGTAAACACTAGTAGATATATATATATATATGTATATATACTATATATGGTCTATCATAACGCATGTGTGTGTATGGACGCCTTAAACAATTGTGCTATGAAACCAACTGTGGCTGGTATCGAACTCGACCGAGTCGTCGGGGAACATGACGCACCAATCACTTCTTGAGATTGTTCCCATCTGCATGAAAACGCGCGCCCACAGCCCTACGCCCATCCCTCTAATCGCTTCCCGATGAGTTACAAAACTTAATTAATGGCCTCTGCCCGTAGAACCAAGACCTTGACAAAATCCGGCAACACACCACTTCATCGATAACAAGTGATCGGGTATATTAGTGACGTCTAGAGGTCGTGCACTGACCTACATGGAGTGTGACCGCTTCCGCCTTTGCAATTTCCCAAGATCAGTCCCCGAAAAATCCCAAGAAATCCCAAGGGCACTGTAATGTATGGTTATCTAGCAATATCTAGCGATATCTAGGGATGAAAATCCCAAGATCTTCCCTAAACTGAAGGCATATAGAGAATGGAAGCCTTCAGTGTGTAATGAACTTGAAACTGTGCGTCTTTCGAAATGAAAAGAATGTGGGGCAAAGTAGCGTAACTCCTGTGGGCTCGGACCGTGCTGAGCAGGTGGCCCCGACCAAAAGGGGGCCCCCAATATACTGATGCACAGAAAAAGGGTATACCTCTTTGGATAGGGAGGGCCCGTTTTACTGGGAAAGAAAAACTCATGCAAAGACTGAACAAGACAATATACATATTTTCACGGGATACGGAATACGGACACCATGATCATGGGCTCATTGGGTATTAATGTCTGCATGGAGCTAGTTGTGTTATTTTATTATTATAATCGAAAACGAAGTATATAATTTAAAACCCAATTCTAGCCAATGTTGTACTGAGTACAACATCGGGACATATGATTTTTTGAAAAATTCTAAAACAATAACCCAACACCCAACAGACTTGAAACTGCGTTCATTTGAAAATGAAGGCAGGGCTTTCATATAAATATAATAATAAAAGGTAAGAATAAAGATGCCTTCGGTATATCTGGTAAGTAAAAAAGCACAGGAAATTAGGCTTAGATGGAGACAAACTTTCAGCCGAAATTAGACCTATGCTAAGGTTTGATTAAGTGTATTTGTACAGTAGTCTCCATTATACTCTATACAGTAGGGGGGGGGCACTTGCCCACTCCCCCCTGGAAAATGAAGAATTAAGAAAAAAAGTTAAGCATTTGACATTCAATGATTTCCCTCAACCAATAGTTCTCTAGTTATGTTCATTGCATACAGACCCATAATGCATTACTGAAATTGTTGAAAGTCAAAATCCTAAGACATGAGATCTCAAAACAACCGATGTGTGAATGCAACTTGAACAGGAAGGAAGTGTCTTTGCCGGCGATCTAGGAGTATTTTTTGGCAAAA
Source organism: Apostichopus japonicus (assembly GCF_037975245.1). Classification (NCBI taxonomy): domain Eukaryota; kingdom Metazoa; phylum Echinodermata; class Holothuroidea; order Aspidochirotida; family Stichopodidae; genus Apostichopus; species Apostichopus japonicus. The sequence goes on along the minus strand of NC_092566.1, from coordinate 12,398,094 downwards.
GCAATCTTGGTACACTCAGCGCCAACCGAAGGTGGCGCTCCGCTTAGATAGTATCAAGTAATGCAATACACCTTTATGACCTACTGATCCCTCCCCTTTGTAAACAATTTTGCGGAAGCCCTTGCTTGGACCTCCTGATAGGGGACCCCTTTGGGCCAGGAGCCCCAAGGTTCATCGTTACGCCACTGGTGGAGCTTTGCACAATAAACAGATTATAGTTATTTATTCCAGTCTCATTTCAAATTTTCAAATTTTTAAAGCGAACAGCAAATATCACATTATATTAGTGAGCATGAAAATGGCGTTCCGGGATGAACAGCCTCAAAACTGTAGATGTGTGTAGTTTTCGGTTTCGGAAATATATGGTATTTTTTTCATTTCCTTCAACAAAGTTTTATAAGTAGCCGTTATAAGAGGTTTTAATATTTGTGCACCAATAAATTAACTGTGTCTGACTTTTCGAAAATTCCCTGACCACCATTCTTTATCATACTTCCCTCTACTCGTGCAATTTTGACCGGTCAGTTGGGGGTTGAAGGAGGTTTTTCTGTATTGGTTATCCATAGATGAAATTTTGTGCAACATGATGGGTATGTTTTGAAGTGAATTTATATCACAAGAATTATGAATTTTCAAATTCTGAAAAAATAATGGGCTTAAAACCTTGAAAAGTGGAGCTAACAGGTTTTGTGGGCCGCGACTAAATCACCTACAAAAAGCAATGATCCACATGAGATGCAAATGAGGTCGAACATGATGTGTGACTGGTGACAATCTTCAAAAAGGGCAGTTCCGTAAACTAGTAAACCTTTTCACCAAAAATTAAAAAACGTTGAATCATTACATCAGATCAGGGTATCAGATGAAAGCTAAAACTATGGAGTTTCATAATATGTAGCTAATTTTCATAGAACACATTGTTTTCAGGCAGATTAAGGTGTGTATTAGTCAACCAAAAAAAGCTCAAATTTGCTTCACCAAATCACCCCAAAACAAAATGACTATATTTTCCTGTGTATCTCCACAGGAATAAATATTCTTGGGTTTGCTAAAGTGATATAATATATAGATTCAATTTACAAACAGATAAAGTTGCAGTGATTTTCAGTTTTCTGAGAATAACTGTTTTTACAAATTTGTAAATTGTCATGTGTACGTTCGTCACAGAAAAATCACACTTTTAAATATTTCATACAGCAGTACTGCTGAATAGCTATTTGTAGCATGCACACCCTGGTTAACACTGACTTCTTTCTCCCACTTTTACCTCAATCTTGAATCTATATACAGTACATTGCATGCAGAAGTTAGTGACACTCATCTATATTAGAAATTTGTCATACACTTTGTGCATTTGCACTTGTGTGAGAGTCACCCAGTGGCGGAGCGTCCATACAGTCAGAGGGGGCGGATGCCCCCCCTGACGGACTCAAATGGACTGCTGGCGCCCTTTTCAGCTTTTTACATATTGGTGATTATTAACTTTTTTATTGCGCTCTCAAATACCTATTGACATTTGTCACATTTTGTTGGTGTAATTTCCTGACAAAATGGCGATGAAACCTATTTTTATTCTTTGTTTATCTGCAAATTAGCAAGGCCCGGAAAGGGTCATTTCCAGCGATCTAGGGAGTATCTTTACTCAAAAAATGTCTGTACGCTCCGCGCCAACCTGTGGTGGCGCTCCGCTTAGATAGTGTTGAAAGCCCCCCCTACAGACCATTCTTGTCCCCCTGACCAATACCCCTAGCTCCGCCTCTGGAGTCACCCTACGAATATTGTAACTTCCTGTTCATTGACTCAGAGTGGGCAATCAGAGCTGGAGCATGTGTTCAAGTGTGAACACTATAGGAGATTTTGGTATAACATATTTGCGGTTAAATTGTCAACATAGGACCAAGAACAGGGGATCCAATGTGAACACAGCCTAAGAGCTCCTGAAGCAATGCAACATACTGCATCACACATCTGAAATTCTTGTTTGCTGAAAAGTGCTGTTATATCATCCATACATCTTAATGTTAATAAAGACCCATCATTCTGACCCACTAGAGAACTTCAACACCCTAGGGGGCTAACATCTGTATTGTTAGAAATGATGCACACAAAATTAAATAAGATTACCATTATCATGTCAAATGATGATTTGCATACAACTTAAAGTGAAATATAGATTTCCAATGGAATAGAAATTTTGTGAGAGGGTAAACCTTCTTTCACTATTACTTTTACCTAAGTTGTTCCATAGCCACAAGTAAATGCTGCATTATTGTGTACAGCTGTCAACAATGAAAATTCTGGGTGAAGCTCTGTCAAAACTTGAAATTTTAGGGATACCAAGTAGCGCTTTTGTTTGTGACGGACGTACATATACTGTATAATTTCACACGTGTACGTCCTTCACAAAAAATTGTACGTCCGTCACAGATGAATTTTTGAAAATATTTCAGGGAAGTGATATAGATTTCAACTGCTGGTTTACTGATATGTGTAGTTAAGTGTCTTCTTCATACCATGTATAGTAGTTTGCATCCCATTGCATCCCATTCCAATTGACAGAAATTTTCAAAAGAAAAATACGATATGAAAAAGTCACTTTCTCTGGGTACGTCCATCACAGGGAGGTTTTTTGAGTATTTTTGTAGTTTATTTGGATGGACAAGGGATAAAATTCCATACAAGAATAGTACGAGGTAGATGTTCCATAAAACCCAAATGAAAAGTTATATCCTATATGTAGCCATTGAGATATGGATCAACAAACTGTCCGAAATGTATGTCCGACTTTACGGAATTGCCCAAAAGGTTATGGGTGAAGAAAAAAAACTATTGGAAAATTCTTGGTTCTCAGGCAAAAGTGTGCATCTGGTTGGTCATTTCAAGTTCGAGAAGTGCCATTTCCGTCGATCTGGTGGCTATCAAAACCAGAAATTTTCTTGTACGCTGCGCGCCAACCGAAGGTGGCGCTCCGCTTAGATAGTATTTCACGCCCCCCGGGTTAAAAAATCTTGGATACGCCCCTGAATGTAGTAATTCACTTTGCAGTACATTTCCCCATCCTTGTCTTTTTTTACATTTAGACTGCCGAGGAATG